>NC_041385.1:128906564-129201891 GCF_002162155.2 Triticum dicoccoides
AAATCACTTAAGTTCAGAACGAAGAACACGGACATGAAAGGACAAGTACTAATTAAGAGCAGCATGAAGAACTAGCTAAATCACTCCTGCTAGCTACTCTCTCTCTGGTAAAATAGCATAGAACATGTATAGCTCTCCTGATTGATCATACTGGAGCATGCCGATGAACCTGTCTCCTAATCGTGGGCTGCGCTTCTCATTGCTGCCCCCTAGTACTTCTCTGCGATCATTAACAATTTTCCTCCAATCTTTCACTATTAAGCATTCATTGCTTCTAGAAATCCTGAATGCATTCATGTGCAATGCAGGATATCTTGGCCGTAAGCTAACAATTGACATCTGACCTTTAGTCTCGATCCCCTGAGGCATAACTGTCATCGGGAGTCCCTGTTGAAGAACATCGTATAGTACTTAATTAATATACTTAGCAATGAAAGTTTAGCAAAAAAATATGTATGCAAAATATGCACTGAGGACAAATAGTAAATATCTTACCATCATTCCTAAATAGATGTGACCGTAGTTCAATACCATCACTATTGATCGCACGTTTTGAGTACTAACATTTCTAAGTGCAGGAAAAAAAATTGTCTTGACAGTATGAAGATCCTCAAGCCATAAAACATAATGACTTATCTCCTCGCAGTTTAGTTTAACTCCGGGACAGTAGAAGGTCCTATCTACCAAGCGCCGGACATGTTTGGTTGAATGGAGATAAGCTGTCAATAGAAATTAGTTGCCAATTATTTTTGAAATAAGCAATATCAAAGACAAAAATATATTTAAGAAGAACTCACATAATGGTAGAACTGGAGGCGTCTGCACATCGATCCATATGTCTCTATTACCTTTAATATCATCTTCCGGACGAATATCAAAGGTGATAACCATACCAGGCTCAAATGCATAAGCCTTGCATAGTGCTTGCCAAGTTTTGCATTCAAAATAGGTGTATGTGTGTGCATTGTATACTTTGACGTTGAAAGTATAACCATCATGCTCAGTTTTCAGGTAAGATCTCTTTACCTCCATAGTTTCCATATCTTTGAAACCTATCTTATCCAAGACAAAAATTCTTGCATGGCAGGGGATGCGCTAATAGAATAGTGAAAATTAAAAATTATAAGTCAGGCAAATGAAGCATATATAAGTCATGCTTAATTACGAAAACAGACTTGTCGTTGTGACTTACTGTATCGAATTCGAAAGTCTCATCCAGCTTGATGCTGAATCGCCTACCATCAACAAGGAAATTTCTGTCGCACTGGCCGCGCTGGTCTTCGAAGTATTGGCATATACCGAAATTTTTTCCGTCGTCAGACGACATTTCCTATGTTCATATTAGGCGAAACATTAAACACTTACTAATTCAATTAATTCAACTACTTCTATTAATTCAACTAAGCATTTACTAAAAATAAACTAGTTATATTAATTCAATTAGTTCAACTAAGTATTTACTAAAAATAAACTAGTTCTATATATTAATTCAACTAGTTCAACTAAACATTTACTAAAAATAAACTAGTTATATTAATTCAACTAGTTCAAAGTAAGCATTTACCAAAAATAAACTAGTTCTATATATTAATTCAACTAGTTCAACTAAGCATTTACTAAAAATAAAGTAGTTCTATATATTAATTCAACAAGTTCAACTAAACATTTACTAAAAATAAACTAGTTCTATATATTAATTCAATTAGCTAGTTCAACTAAGCATTATATTTACTAAAAATAAACTAGTTAATTATTATATTTACTAAAAATAAACATTTACTAAAGATGTTTGCGTGCAAAAAGGAGGTGCCGTTGGGCGCCGTGGTGGCGTCGACGATAGCTGGACCGAGCAAGGTTGATGCATTAGTACAGTTCTGAAGATGGAGCGGTGGAAGTTGGTGGCGGCGGCCTCTGAGTGCACGCCGGACCGGTGAGACCCATGCCCGGCAGGCGTCCTGGATGGGATCTTAGGTCTTAGATGTTAGGTTTGGCTGCGATGCATGTTTGGTATTAGGCTCAGGCTATCTGCGCCCCTTCATCAACTAGATAGAGTGGCTTAGACGGCGGCTTTAGTTTTACTGTTGTATTACTTTGTAAGGTCTTGTGAGAATAATTAATAAAGTGGTCGTATGCATCGCCCAGATGCAGAGGCCGGGGGTCATCATCCTTTTCTAAAAAAATGTGCTTTATTATGGGCAGTATGGAACTGCAGGAACGATTTGGTTTTTAACACAACAACACAAATTCATTTCTTGCAAGTTATTTTCCGGGCCACTGCCCTGATCCGTATGTGATCGCTACTCACTCCGACGGATGCCAGGGAGCGTATGTTTACTGGGTCTATCCGGTGGGAGAAGGTAACACGGGCTATCTTCAACCGATTTTTGGATGGTGGTCACTAAATGGTGATGGTGGGGCCATAGCCTGACCGGAGGCTGACACAGCCTCTTTAGGTACAAACTTTCTGTTAGTGCCCGTAGTTTTCAAATTTGAATAGTTTAAATTTTGAATTATTTGAAATTAGTGTGAATCACTAGTTTGTGAATAATTTAACTTTAAAAATCAGTAAAGGCATGAAAGAATTTGTTTGCACATAAAATTTCTTCGCGTTTCAAATGCCAAAACACATAACTACCCTAACTATTACAGAGATTCCCCTCTGGGTGTGAAACACAGAAGAAAGTGATGATAGTGAAGCCGATCACATCCCAGATCTTTGGGTGTGAAACTTTTTCTTCGCGTGTGTCCCTTTGCGCCGTAACCATGGAAAATCTTCATCATTTAACGGGATGCTCGGGTCAATATTCACTGTGAATGGAGCAATTTCATCAAACTTTTCATAATCTTCTGACTTGTCTGTCTTGTCATCCACTCCCACGATGTTTCTCTTCCCAGAAAGAACTATGTGCCGCTTTGGCTCATCGTACGATGCATTCGCTTCCTTATCTTTTCTTTTTCTTGGCTTGGTAGACATGTCCTTCACATAGAAAACCTGTGCCACATCATTGGCTAGGACGAATGGTTCGTCTGCATACGCAAGATTGTTGAGATCCACTGTTGTCATTCCGTACTGCGGGTCTTCCGTTACCCCGCCTCGTGTCATATTGACCCATTTGCACCGAAACAAAGGGACCTTTAAACCACGTCGATAGTCAAGTTCCCATATGTCCTGTATATAACCATAATATGTTTCCTTTCCCGTCTTGGTTTCTGCATCAAAGCGGACACCACTATTTCCGGTTCACATACCTCCTAGATAAAAATATCTATGTCAACTTGATGGACATAATTTGTCATAAACACGAAATGCAACAAATAGTTTTAAAAGAGAATATACCACATCCGAATCATAACAAGGACGAGGGCCGACGGGGACGGATATCAAAACCATGGCACTATGTATAACAAACAACGTACGGTAAGATAATTATTATACGAGTAACTATATATCCAAATCACACAAACATCAATTTTTTATATAAAATTTCATGAACAAGAGGCTCACCACAAGGTGGTGCCGGCGACGGAACGGTGCGGGCGATCGACGGTGGTTACGACGGAGATTTAGAAGGCACTAAGTAAACCACACCTACATATGCAAACTAAGTGTTATTTTGACCTCAAATTGCATATAAATCAAATACTAGCACATATATATATTTCCTCCCAAATTACTAAACTCACAAATTAATAACTATATAAAGCATTGCAAGAGCTAATCTAGCAATGAGAGATGAAAGCACAAAGTTGCTAACCTTTGTGATCACTTGAATGGATGGGGGCCTTCAAATCTTGACAAATTTTGGGCAAAATGTGTGATGAGCTCGAGGGGAGAAGAGGAAGAACAAAGAGGAAAGGAGAGGGGAAAGGGGGAAGAACAGAGCGAGCTGGACGAAGGGTTTATATGCAGGAGGACCTATAGTACCGGTTCGTGGCATGAACCGGTACTAAAGGTGCTGGAGGGGGCCCAGACTGACAACATCCTGCCACCACCCTCATTAGTACCGGTTCGTGGCATGAACCGGTGCTAAAGGTTAGCCACGAAGCGGTACTAATGAGAGCGGCCCGGCTAGCCGTTGAAACCGGCACTAATGTGCCGGCTCTAATACAAACCGGCACTAATGTGCTTCACGTTTGACCATTTTTCTACTAGTGTTTGCTGATCTGTTGGGTGGATCTGTACATCATGGCATTCTACATCGAAGGTAACAAGAGTTACTAGGTTTGCCTCAGTTATATACCTTGTTTTCCTTAACTTTTCACACTTGGATAAAAAATATAGGAACCAATGTAAGAATGAGCATTACATCCATCCATCCATTTAAGAATGACTTGAGCTGGAACAAGCTCCCGAAAGCTAATTGTATTTATGTGGCACACTTGACATAATTGACAAGAGAAAAATAAACTTACACGCACAAGTAGATGGTAACAATTATTAGATTGCATCTAACATATATAATTATTACAACATGCTGGGGAACATAAGAAACAGAAGCAAATAACTTGGTAATTGCTCCATTCGTTTGCTAACAGTATATGAAATACCATGGCAATTAAATCTATACTATTGTGATAACTATTTATTATACCGTAAAGAATTGTGCATAACAATAAACGAAAACAACAAAAATATGCTTTTCTGCATCTCAAAGTGTTATGTGCTCCTAGCTAGATCACTTTTTTTTCAAAAAGAGGGGAAGACACTCTATTGTATGTATTACTCCTTTGCCCTGTTCAAGAATTCATCCGATTAACCAGTTAACTTGCCGATTAATCCCTACTCGTAGGGTCACCGAGTGCCGATTAACTGATTAATCGCCCGAGTAATTGATTAAATGGCCGATTAACTTGCCGATTAGCCTATTAATCCCCTACTCGTTAGCCAACCGAGCAGCTACCAGTTAACGATTTCCTCAACAATGCTCCTTTGTTTCTAAATATAGGTCTTTATGGAGATTTCAATATAGACTGCATACGATGATACGGATGTATATAGACATATTTTAGAGTGTAGATTCACTCATTGTACTTCGTATGTACTATGTAATGTAGATTGGAATATCTAAAAAAAACTTATATTTAGAAACGGAGGGAGTACATATTAGCGTAGATAACATGTTCCCGTCTAGAAAAGTTATTAGAGCTAGTGTAGTGTCGGTTCTCATCCAAGAACAGGTAATTCTTCAGCTCTTGTTGATTGCAAATCAAAATGACGCAGAGGACCTACAAATGAACCAATACACAAGCTCATGTCCATTTTTCCAGTTAGAAATGAGCATCTTCAACTTAAAAAGCTTGTGCACGAAACAACGACCAAACAAGTGACAATAACAGTATATATACACGGCCACTATCAATAAATCAGTCGGTGAAAATACACACACTCACACATATAGAAATGAGGGAGTTCCTTCAAGGAAGAAAGAATTTTGGCAAGCTAGCTTGCTTCCCGTGTGATTAGGGCGGCAAGAAAAGCTCAAGGCTCATGAGCCGCCCGAGATCGACTCGTATTTGGCTCGACTCGAGATCAACTCGTGTGATGCGGAGTCCATCTAATTTGCACATAATCAAATCATCACTCGCAAATGAATGGGGTGCTTATTATTCTACATCCATTGCTCGCACAGGATCTATTTGTGTTAAATATTAGTAAAGCGTTGGTGCTAAAACAAGGTTCTAGAGCGTAGTACATGTGAGGGGCTATCTCACACAATGGAAATAAAAATATAAGGACATGTGTGTAAAATATTAGTAGGCGTCAGTGCTAAAACAAGGCTCCAGGTACGTGTCTACAAAAGTGTAGTACATATGAGAGGGTAAAGAAAAGGACCGAGGGACCTGCGTGTGAATCCTCAAAAAACTTCAGCAAGGCTACAGAGCTACACGTGAGGGGCTAAAAAGAAGGTTCCAGGGACCAGTACGGAAAATCCCAAAAATATTTGGACCATTTCTCGATTTGTGCGTGTCATCCTTGCGCAGGGGCCATGCTAATCTTCTCTGTATCGTTCCAATTTTATCGGATGTCCCCGAAGGGACAAGTCTGCTGCAGGGAGCGGGCTTATAAACTGGTCGTTCACTCTATCGCGTTTTCCTCCCGACCAGCCGGAAGCCAGCGGATCCCACATTTCGGAGTGGCGGGCCGTGAGTACGGTGGGACTCCTTATGCGGCCCAAATTGCTGGAGGAGAGTAATGGGCCGTCCTGTTAGTTTTGCAAAACGTGACGGGACTGTACTCTCCAAACGTGACGGGACTGTACTCCTCATGCATCGAGTTTGAAATTTCTGATTATGTCACCAGTTCGGCAACATGTTGCACAAACAGATGCTGCCGTCGATGTCGATCATCCTAATTTCTCCAATCTACAGTCCCTTCCAGTACAAGTCAAAAGTGCCCAAATATATATCCCTACAAATATATGCGAAACTATCGGCCCTGTCAGTGTACCAAATGGAGCCTGTGATGCAGAAAGCTTGCCTGACGGCCTGTCAGTATACCATAGCTGTAGTATCACCAAGCTGTACCCAACTTAGAAATCTTAAGCAAAGAGTAGTATAAAAGTACTACTGTACTGTACTTATGAACTTTGGATGGATCATTCCAAATGGAAATCTGTTCTGGTTTAACAGAATAACAGAGACGAAATTAAACTCCTCAGACTGCAGGAGCGTCACTTTCACTATAAAAAACTTCAATGTGAACTGTATCAAGTAACCACTCTGACGACCATCAACTTTTGGGAAAACATGAGCAGGGGCAAGCAAATGCTACTTTTAAAAGCGAACAAAACATATGATCATTTGAAGAATAGCCTCTGAAACAAAATGAGCGTCATCTGTTCTATTCTCACATAATAACTGAAGAAAACAAAACAGGTGCAGGTCCAAGAAATGCTTTTCTTACTCAATTTCACAAGGAGGGCCCTCAGGAGCACTTTTGATAGGCAGATGCACATAAGATACAGTAAATATTTATAAGTAACATGCATACCATTTCACATGAAAGTAACTGAAAAGATCATCACAGGACCAATCACTATAATATTCTGTTCCCATGACATGGTGACAATTCCAACACTACGAACAGATAGCTTGTTACATGGTGACAATTCCAACACTACGAACAGATAGCTTGTTACATGGTGACAATTCCAACACTACGAACAGATTATAATTAGTTATTCCATTCCATCTCATGGATTCTGCATTTAGTTCTGTTCAATACGCATATATAACCCAAGTAAGAAAACAGATAACAGTAAAGATCAAGCAGCTGCCAGCTCCCTTCTCTTGAGCCGAACCATCATCCCGTTCCGTGTGTGCAGTATCACAGCGCTCTCGGGCATCACGGCATGGCCTTCCACCAGCTCGACCTTGAAGTTGTATATGATGGAAGCAGCCGCCAGTTTCATGTTGCTGAGACCAAGGTCCTTCCCAAGGCAGCTCCTGGGCCCAGAATTGAAGGACAGGAACTTGTAGCTTGGCTCGTGCCGAAGGCGCCCGCTCTTCGAGATCCACCGCTCTGGTCTGAATTCCATGCAATCCTTGCCCCATATCCCTTTGATCCTCCCCATGGCGTAGAGCGAGAACACGATCCTTGTGCCCTTGCTCACCATGGTACCATCTGGGAGGACATCGTCGTTGAGGGCCTCCTTCTCCTCGAATGGGGTCGCTGGGAAGAGCCTAAAACACATGCACAGCATGGGTTAGTCAGATGGTTGAGAGGAGCTAGACAAGGTGAAAGGGGTATGTCACCTGAGTGTCTCGAGGAGTGCAGCTTGCAGGTAAATAGCAGGCCGGAGCGTGTCGCACTCAAAGACAGAGAGGTTCCCTGGCCATGTGGTGCTCTGCAGGGCCTTGATCTCTTCGAGGATCTTCGCCTCAACATGCGGGTGCTTGCACATCATGTAGAAGAACCACGTGAGTGTGACAGCAACAAGGTCCTTCCCAGCAAAGATGAACCCCACCACTGTGTCGCGCAGGAACAGGGTCTTCTGCTGCTCACTCATGCTGGAATCCATGGTCCAGTTCATGTACATGGACAGCACGTCTCCCTGGCATTGCTTGGTCGCTTGTGCCTTCCGCTTCGCGATTTCCTCGTAGATGAATTGGTCGATCACCACCCTTGCATTCGCCATCTTCTTCTCGCTGCCGACTTTGAGCATTCTCAAGAGCTTCCACAAACTTGGTGGAACGACATGCCTGAACAGCATTCCCTCCTCCACTTCCTTTGTGGCTTGGCCAAACGCAGGGATCGGGTGAGACACAGACAAGCAGTCAAGGTCAGTTGCAAACACAGTGGAGTACGAGACATCAAGTGAGAACCTCATGAAGACACCCTCCAGCTCAACCTGTGAGCCATGCTTAGCCATGTGGTCAAGGAAGGGTAACAAGACTGTGCCGGCCTTCCTCGTGATGGTGGACATGGAGAAGGACCGGAAGGCACGGCTTGCAAAGATTTGCATCGCCACACGGCGCTGGTACTCCCAGGATTCAGAGTCTGCCACAAGGAGGCCATCACCTAGGATGTCAAACATCTCGGCGAACTCACTGCCTTTTGGGTAGTTGTTGAAGTTGGTGTTGAAGCAGTGGTTGACAGTGGCTGGGTCGCAGGTCACCAAGAAGCTCATGTTGAGGAACCACGGGCCAATGATCCTGAAGGTGCATCCCGCCTCTCGGAGCATATCGGTGCCCCTGTCATGAATGTGGTACAGATTCTTCACGAGGAAGGGAAGCATCCCAAGAACAGGCCAGTTCACCGGGAGGTCACTCTTGTGGCAGTGTCGGACAAGGCGGAAGAGGGAGAGGCAGAAGAAGCAAGCAATGGCTAGGAAAACCTCAGGGTAGGACAGAAGGAAACTCCAGAAGGAGGCCATGGTTGAACAAAGTTATGAGATGCAGAGGGAAAAAGGCATGCAGCAATTTAGGCTTCACCTTTGCCTTGCCAGTGTCAAATGTATGGCTGGTATTGATATATACAGAAACTGCATATGAGTGTCTTCCCCGTGGGATAGGTAATCAGTTTCCGAGAGTTTAGGATGCAGTGAGTCACAACATTCATATGTCCTAATATAACTGCTATAATTCTGGAGGCCATAGCATTAGTCTTCTACCTCAAACAGCTTTCTTCAGCATCCAATTTCTGAAGAACTAGACATTCTATACTTGTCGATACACACTTAATTAACACATCAGATAAGCTGTGTTGACATTTTCGAATACATACACATTATAGAAAATCAACGTTGACCCATCACAACTGTATGCACTTGCTCACAAATAACCATTTAATTTTGCAGTTTCTGATTCTAATGTTGTTTTCTTAAGATCTGTATAATCCTCTTTTAGACCATAAATGGCTGCGACTAGGGACAGAACATTTCTTCGAGTCTTAAAACTGATCATAATCCTAATCTGTTGAATGATTTGTTTCCCATGCAAACACCCAAAATGTGTGGGATTACTCTCATGTAAATTTTGTGATGCCAGTATGTCCCGTGGCAAGAGGGAAGTGAGCTGCTTGTTTTCATCAGACCGATACGTCTTAGCTTCCTAAGTAGAGACATTACCTAAGGGCAACCTTGCTGGAGTATTCTTATGACAGAGTGCATCATCCAAGTAACTGCTGAATCACTAAATATAAACCATATCGCTAACTCTGGCAGACCAATAAATATAGACCACCATTTCTTGTGCAGATTCTCTTGTTAGCAGGCCTGTAACAAAGGGATGAGTCCTAGTGAACCACCAAAGAGAGTGGTGTGTACTCTGTAACAGCCTTTATAATCTTGTTTAAAACTAGTAGCACTCTTAGTCTACTTTTAGATGGTAGCACTCTTACTCTTAGCAGCATACCAAATTGTAAAGGAGATGATGTGTTCTAAACAGGCCCTAGAAACTGATGCCACGAGTCATTATACATGCTAGAATGAAAAAATAAGCTAAATGACTTTGATTTCGCCCTACAGCAGCCTAAATAAAGATGTGATGGCATATCAGATCCTTGCAAGAAATGGGCAATTTTTAAGCAATTCATAGGTTCCACTTTCATTACATGGCAGGATAGGAATACATTTTAACCACTTGGAGCCAGTGTGTCCTGTGGCAAGAGGGAAACGAGCTACTTGTTTGCATCAGACCGACACGTCTTAGCTTCCTAACCAGACATTACCTACCTTGTTGGAGCACTCTTATGACAGTGTTCACCAGCCGAATAACTGCTGAACCGCTACATATAAACCAAATCATAGCTCTTGCGGACCAATAAATATAGGCAGCAATAGATGGACTGTCATTTCCTGTTCAGTTTTCTCTTGTTAGCAGGTCTGTAACAAAGTGAACCACCAAAGAACTGTGGTGTGTACTCTGTAATAACCACAAAGTATGAATTTAGTAGCAGTCTCAATTTTGTATGTTTGGATGGTGGCACTCTTATTCTTAGCAGCATATCAAATTGTAAAGATGATTTGTTCTAGACAGGCCCTAAAAACTAATGCGATGAGTCACTAGACATGAGCTAAATGACTGCCCAATTGTCTCAAGAAAAATGACTGCTGAATTCGCACTACACAAGCCTAAATAAAGATATGATGGCATATCAGATCCTTGCCAGAGATGAGGAATTTGTAAGGTTAAAGACAACTGCATACTTAGATTGATAAAATTCATAGGTTCCACTTCCATCACATGGCAGGGCAGGAATACATTTTAACCACCTGGAGCAGCAGTTCATAAACACACACAAAGAGAGACCTCTAAGTGACCTTCTGGAAGAATCCGTCGATGCGGCGGGTCCCACGTGGCAGCGGCTTGGGTACTGCTGCTTCAGCGACGGCAGCGGCACCATCAGATCCGGAGCGGGCGACGCGAGGCGCCGCCTCCGCAGCAGCTGGAAGGCAGTCGAGGAGGAAGTCGGCGGTGGGGCGGTGCGCGCGGACCGCGGCCCGGACGTGCGCGGCGCGCACCGTCCGCCGGCCGCCTTGGGAGGCGGCCGTGTGGGCGCCGGCGGCGAGGGAGCCGAGGAAGAGCTCGGTGGCCGCGGCAATGAGCAGCGACGCCTCGGCGGTCACCTTCTTTATCTCGCTGTCGACCCGCATGATCCTCTTCACCCTGCCCAGCGGGAGCACCGTCTGCAGCGGCTGGGCCTCCGCTTCCTCCTCCCCCGCCACCGCGTGGACCTCCTCCCGCTCCTCCTCTTCAGCCTGCTCCGATGCCTCCATGTGCGCCTCGGCGCTAGCATCCGCCTCCTCCTCCGCGTCGATCTCCGCCGCCTCCTCCCCTTCGCCTTGCTCCATCGGCTCGGCCGCATCGTCGTCAGCGGCGGCGGCGGCTGTCGCCGCCTCATCCCCTCCAACTTGCTCCAAGGCCTCGGTGGGCGCGTCGTCGTCATCGGCGGCGGCGGCTGCTCCGGCCGCCCGCTCCGCCCCTTCAACTTGCTCCATCGCCTCGATGTGCTCGGGGGCGGCGGCGGCGACGGTAGCCATGGCTAGGGGGTCTGGATTTGGCAGATGTTGTTGGGGATGGACGGATGGTGCTTGGATTTGGGCAGTGGAGAGAAGTGGCGGGGGAGCTGGGGAAATTTTCCCGCGCGATGGACTGGCGGCGGCGCCGCGGCGCCGGAAGAAACCTCCTGCGGTTGATGCAGTGGGCCGGTTTGGCAGCGGAAGCCCAACATCTGTTTCCTCTTTTTTTTCACGCAAAAACCCATGGGCCATTGGCTCTCGTTCGGGCCCATCGAGCGTCGACGGTGATGGTGGTATGCTCGTGTGTCGCCGCCTCATGCCAACTACCCTGTCCTGTCCGCCCCCATCCGTTTGGGGTAAAAAGAACAAACGAGACGGCCCAGCGCACGGGCGCAAACGGACTTTTGTCCGCTTTGTGTCCGCTTTTGACTCATCCGCGGCCCAAGTTCGCGCCGCTTTTGGGGTGAAACGGACACCACGCGGACGCGCGGGTCGTCTGCGCGTGTCCTTCCCTGGCCCGCCCGTCGGTGGCACAAGACGGGCCTTTTTCTATCCGCCCCCCCCCTCACTCTGGCCGCATCCACTCCACTCTTTCCCTCGCCGCCGCCGGCCGCTCGCTGCCATTGCAGCCGTGCAACTCGGACGCGCGCTTGCCCAGCCCCTTCCTCTCGTCGCCGCCGAGCTACCCAAGCACGGCCGCCTTATTTGCGCACCCGCCGGCCGGATTTAGGGCGGATCCGGTCGGTCTTGAGCTCGCCCGGTTGTGGGAGGCCGGGCCGCGCCATGGACTGGCCGGGAACCTCGCCGGAAGGCCCTGGCAGGGCTGCAAGGCCACATGCAGGCAGTGGCTCGTCCTCTAGCCGCTCGGATCTGCACCGTCGGTGGCCCGCCAGCAGATACGCGAATGGCGGCCGACCGGGCTCGGTGCTTGCCCAAAAACTCGTCGGCGCACCGTTGCCCCTCATCAAGTGCGACCACTGCCCATGGGTGGTCGTGCGCCGCGTGTCTACAACGTCGGAGCATACCGGATGGGTGTTCATCAAGTGCTTAAATGATGGGGTATGTGCTCTTTTAGCTTCGGTTTGTGCTCTTGGATTAGACTAGTGGTGCTAACTTTAAGTTTTATTGTGTGGAACGGATGCAAGTTTTGGTATTGGAAGAAGAATACATCGATATGTTGATAGAGCGAAATATATTGCATGTTCGTGCACTTTTAGCTAGCCTAGAGGCTTTAGATGAGACAAGTTTGTTGCTAGATTAGAGGCTAGGTACGATACTATGTGCGAAGAAGCAACAAGGCACGATACTACGTGTGAGGAAGCAACGTCAACTTTTGGCTTGAAGAAGAAAGGAGGGTGCAACGTCGTGCCTCCTCCACAGATCAACAATGAGTGCATCGAGAAGGCCCTAACCCAACTCAAGGGAGCAGTTATGGAAGTTGGGTATCTTCTCAAATGTATTCTTGTGATTCTTGTTTTCTTTGGCCTTATTTTACTAGTCAAAATGTGATAATGTATTGTCATGTACCAAAAATGAATGATAAAAAAGTTTAAGGACTTGCAAAGAAATATACGCGGACAGGATGGGGCAAATGGATGCGGCCGCGCGCTGGACGCACGGTCACCGCATCCCAGGACAGGCCCGGACACGACCCTAAATCCCTATCCAAACGGACAGAATTCGGACAAAACAAACGTACATTTGGGGTCACGCGGTGGAGTTGGCCTCAGTAAACCCACTGGAGCCTTGTGCCCTGCGTCTTACGACCGGCTAAAAAAATTGATAACCCATTACAAGCCTATAAAAATGTAACAATCGTGTAAAATGAGGGGAAATAGCAAATCCATCTAGTGAATACTCACTCCGTCCGGAAATACTTGTCGCGGGAATAGATGTATTTAAACGTATTTAAGTTTTAGATACATCTATTTTGTATCTTGACAAGTATTTCCGGACGGAGGGAATAAATAACATTTACCATTTGATCTCATGGTCAACTATTTTGATCGAGGTCGATGTCCGACAGTGACCCGAGGTGGATGATTATTAACCAGACGATGAGCGGCACTAATTTTCCAAGATTGTGATTTGACGTGAACCCTGGAGACTCTACTGGTCAATAACTAACCGTGCAGCACACGCACGCATCAAGACGTGCTGACTGACCAATGTTGTAATGTGCAATGCTTAGGTCTTTCGATCCATATGAGATGACCGCATAGAGGTGCAAAAATGCGTGACTAATATCTAGGTCAATCAAATGACCCAAAAATATCAACAGACTAGGGTGGTCACAGGAAACCGCAGGAGAACCTTCTGTCTCGTGCGTCATGTGTTGATCTTCCCAAGACCAACCTCGGCGAGTGCTAGTCATCTACTACTACCACATTGATCTGCGGGAGGTTTTGGATATCCCTCCCGGTCGATGGCAGCAACCATGATCTGCGCGGCGCAATGCATGTGACCTCTTGTCCGTCAAGATACTACTCCCTTCATCACATAATATAAAATCTAATTTGGCAAAAATTAAAGTGTTTATATTGTTTGTTCATAAATAAGTCATTTTAACTGAGAACAATTTGGTGAAACGTAACTGGACACGATCTAGAAGATGCAGCTTTTGTGATCATGATAAATCTATCAAACACCTCTTTCTTGACTGCCAATGGCAAAAAAAAATATGGCGGTCCGTCGTCCACAGAGCATTTAACATTACTCCTTTGAATACCATTCACACGTTATTTGGGACGTGGCTAGATAGAATAGTGTCAGAAACGGCGAGACATATCAGTGTAGGAGTATGTGCTTTATTATGGGGTATGCGGTTGTGCAGCCCAATGACCCGAGTTCAATTCTCAGAATTGACAGGTGATGCACATGGGTTTTCCCCCGTTTATTGAGGATCAAGCTTGGTGTGTGGTGGAACCACTCATCAATAAATATCTTGATACTCATTTAAAAAATTCTGAGGACCATGTTTATCTTGGTACTCATACTAAAATGGTCGTATGCATCCTTAGTTGGTGCAGAGGCCGGGAAGTGAAAATCTCTCCCATTTAAAAGAGGAAAGGCCCCCGTACCCCGCGTCGCCCCGCTAGGGCGACACCGGGGCGATCTCGCGCTGCCGCCCCTCGTTGTCACCACGTTCCTCCTGTCCTCGCCGCTGCCAGAGGCTAGCGCCGGGCAGGCCCTGGGCGCAGCCAAGGAGGGTGGCGGCGGAGAGCTTCTCGCGCTCGGGCAGGCGCAGGGATTGGATCCGCCAGATCCGTCCGGCCCGGGCCTCGGGTTTGAGGCGGTGGCCTCTGCTGGTGAGGGCGGCGTCGTCCGGGAGGCTGGCGGCGCTCGTCGGAGTTGTGGACCGCGTCTTCTCGGACGCGCGGGCGGCGAGTCGGCGGTGGATGCGGGCGCCACGTGGAGGGATCCCCTGCTGCTCTCCTTCGCCAGATTTGAAGACGGCGCCCCCGTGCTGCTGCTTCCTCCTCGTCAATCCGGCCGGATCCGGTGGCGGACTGCGCGGATGTGGGGTTGGGATCTCTGGATCGGAGTAATTTCTTGGCCGGCTGCGGCGGCCACGATGCCGGCGGCGCCCCAGGCGTTGTTTCCTTCTTGAAGGCGGCTTCGAGATCCAGCTCCCTCCCCCTCGTCCTCCCCCTGCACCCGGGTGAAAACCCACAACTTTGGTTGGCGGCGGCGGTGCCCGGCTCCGTCACGTTCTTGAAGGCGTCGCTTTGGGTCCGCGGGGAGGTGGGACAGCTGCAGCGCGTTCTTGGCGTTCCTGATGGCGGCGGTCTCTTTAGTGGTGTCGTCGCCATGGCGGTCGGCTGGTCCGGCTCTCGTGGTGATTGTGGTGCCCAACTCTTTGCCGTGTCTTCCTGGGGTGTCCCGTCCCGTTCAGAGAGGCTGGAGGTGGAGCGGCTTCATCTTGCACGGAGCTTCGATGGAGATGTCAAGTCATGCCTGACCGACAGGTGCTACGCCTTGTCATGCCTGGTGGGCAGGTGCTACGCACAACAGATCTTTCAAAGACTTCAAGCTGTGTCGGCTGGTGGTACTTGGCAGCATGGTGCTGAGGTGTATCAGTGGCGACCGCGACGTCCTAAGATGTTTGCGTGCAGGAAGGAGGTGCCGTTGGGCGCCGTGGTGGCGTCGACGATAGCTGGACCGAGCAAGGTTGATGCATTAGTACAGTTCTGAAGATGGAGCGGTGGAAGTTGGTGGCGGCGGCCTCTGAGTGCACGCCGGACCGGTGAGACCCATGCCCGGCAGGCGTCCTGGATGGGATCTTAGGTCTTAGATGTTAGGTTTGGCTGCGATGCCTGTTTGGTATTAGACTCAGGCTATCTGCGCCCCTTCATCAACTAGATAGAGTGGCTTAGACGGCGGCTTTAGTTTTACTGTTGTATTACTTTGTAAGGTCTTGTGAGAATAATTAATAAAGTGGCCGTATGCATCGCCCAGATGCAGAGGCCGGGGGTCATCATCCTTTTCTAAAAAAATGTGCTTTATTATGGGCAGTATGGAACTGCAGGAACGATTTGGTTTTTAACACAACAACACAAATTCATTTCTTGCAAGTTATTTTCCGGGCCACTGCCCTGGTCCGTATGTGATCGCTACTCACTCCGACGGATGCCAGGGAGCGTATGGTTACTGGGTCTATCCGGTGGGAGAAGGTAGCACGGGCTATCTTCAACCGATTTTTGGATGGTGGTCATGTAATAGGAATAGGATAGGTGTTTAGTTTTCTATCTACTTTTTGCCTGCCGGTTGTGGCTATCCTGTTTTTTTGTGTTATTGCTCTTTGTGAGCACTTTTACCTTTTTAAGACATGGAGACTTTGTTGAACTTTTTGTTTATTAATAATATGGTTGTATGTATCGTTCTGATGCAAAGGCCGGGGATAACCTCTTTTTCGAGAAAAAAACATAATATAAAATCGTTTTTGACACACCAAGAAGCTAAGCCATGGCCATGATTCCACCAACACCAAATATGCACAAGGATCGCTACCTCTACTTTCAAGTTCGTCGGTGCGCCGATGCGTCTGGCAACGCTTGTTGGCGGGGCCGGCCAGCAGGTACTACTACGCTTCAAGCTCTCTGAAATTGATGACAGCCTCTCGCTATACTTTCCTGAGACTGAATTGTTTATCTTTGCTCGCAGAAGAAACTTGGAACTGATCAGCACCGCCGTGACAAAAACGTGGAACTGATCGGCACTAGTTAGGAGGATGTGCGCACGCCAAAAAAGGGTACAGATAGTGGGAGGAAGAGAGTTTATTTAGTGGGGGAAATGAAGCATATACTATATATCTGGTGCGTGTCAAAGGGAGCCGGAGTCTGCGGCGCACCTTCTCTTCAAGTGTAGGTACTCCATCCGTGTGTGGGAGGCCGTAAAGACGTGGCTGGGTGCGCCGGAGTTGCGTCTTGACCAATGGGGTGGCCTGCCTTCGGTGCATGATTGGTGGTATGCCGTGGTGCTCTCCCATGGTCACAGGAAGAAAGCTATTGCCAGCACACTCATGCTTGTGGCGTGGGCACTGTGGAACGAGAGGAATGCACGGGTTTTTCGCAAGAAGTCTACGCTGCCTTCCATCGTCTTCGCGCATGTTAGGAACGAGGCTAAGTTGTGAGTGACTGCCGGTGCTAGGCACTTGGGGTCTATTATGCCGCGAGAGTAGGCTTTTGTCTCATTTCTTGAAGAGTAATGAGCTCGCCATAAACTTCTGTTACCCTTCTTCTTTATTAATGAGACGAGGTAAAGTTTTTGCCTCCGTTTCGAAAAAATATATCTGATGCGTGAGCTTGGTCCAATATCAACAGCCGAATTATTAAACCATCATCTACTTCTAGCATGACTGCAATCCAAGGACGGTGCCCTTATTTTCAAAACTATGCAAGGGCTGTGCCTTGATCGAGCTAGCTTGCCCAACTAACATTTTCCTCACAAGCTATCAACTACAATCATGACATGATACCGATTCCCCCTAGAAAAATCAACGTGCACTAATGTCAAAATTACACTATATTCTTCCCATTTTTCGCGGGTATTTTAGCCGACTGATGTATTGAAAGTATGCAAGGACTATTCGCAAAAGGAAAAAGTATGCAAGGACGGTGCTTCGATCTAGCCCAGCTTGCTTAACTGACATTTTCGTGTCAGGCTAGTAATGGAACCATGATATGCTACCAAACTCCCCGTAGAAAAATCAACGTACACTGATGGGAAAAATTGTACTTTGCTATTCCGTTATTGTTAGCCGCCTTGGCGAATCTTCTTCCGGCCTCTCCTTTTCATTCCCAAAATGTGATCGAGATAGCTTTCGTTCATGCACTAATGAAGCTCTGGATATGTACAGTCTGCTGAAATAATTAGCCGCTGTTCAGGTCCAAGCTGTTCGTCCATACTCCTTCAGTCGATGGTCGACAAGAACAGTACACTTTATCAGCTACTTTCAAGAAGAGCTTAAATCATGTGCCAATTTTTGTGTGCTGTACCTGTACGATGCAAAGCTCACGATGCGTACTCTCTCTGTTCGATGGCCGCTTGCGTGGTGATGCATGTGGAATCTGTTCTTCATGGCCCAGTCTTGGTTAACATTTTTTGGTGCACGCGGAGCGTAGCCATCGCCATGAAGACGCCTGAGCTGTACTACGATGGAGACCAAGCCGTAGCGCAGCGTCTTCTTGGAGAGAAGCAGACCGGTGAGACGACAGGAGACACCACATCATGCAGGATTAGAGGGCATGATCTTAGCGAAAGAGGGCCAAATATGCTCGATGTGACTTCGGGAAAGAATGTATATTCCGGGGTACTCGAAATACCGGAGGGCGAAATATGTCCATCAAGCAAATACGTGACAAAGTTTTTTTCTCGATAAAAGATAGTTATTCTCAATTAGCTTAAAATATAGCATCAAGCGAGTACATAGCATTATGAATGCGGATCCGGGCTCTGACAATTAAGATAGGAGTACACACAGTCAACACGAATGCACACACATTGGTAGTTCATGTTGAAATGTGAGAAGGGCCTAGAGCCCATATGATAATATCAGATTTGATCTCTAAGGGTCCATGTAGGTGGCATGACAAGGTGGTGGGAAGTTCAGTCCCACCATGTTAGTGGAAGGAAAGTTGGAATGGTTTATAAGGGTGGCTCTTCTACATGCTATTGGAGCTTGAGAAGAGAAGAGGCCCTCGCGCGCTCCTCCTCTGCCGCCCGCCGTGCCGCGGGAATGAGCCGAGCTCACACCTATGCGCTTATTTTTGCCAGTCACTAACGGAGAGTTTCTGACAGCGCGGTCACGATCTGAGACGTCGGATCGTGGGCTGTCACGGACTCGGACGTGGGTCGAGCCCACGTCTCTCCACCGCGGCTGCGTCTATATAAGTTTGCGGTGTCTCCTAACCCTAGCCGTCACGATCAGATCACATCTGCTCTACGCGAACCGCGAACCGTCGTTCCTTTGCTGCTGTTGCCGCCGGTGACTCCATCCCGTCCGCCGCGTACACGGTCGACGGGAGAGCAGGTCTCCGAAACTCCGTCTCTCTGGTTCCTGTACGGGAGAGAGGCGAATAGGTTTTTGGGAAGTGACTACGCGACTGCTCGCCTCCGATCCACTACTGCCTCTACGTCCACGCCGTCTCCGTCATCACCATGTCCAGCGACGCCGAACGCGCCGCCGCCGAGAAGACCGAGGCCGACAAGAAGGCCGCCGAGGACGCTGCTGCTGCTGCCACCGCCGCGGCGGCTTCTGCATGGCCTACTGGAGGGTATAACGTGTTTATCCCTCTTCTAATAATTTCTGTATTAGCAGTGCTAGCATCATGTGTAGATTTGTCTACTGTTTGCGTAGTACGTGCTTGTTTAGACCAGTACCAGTATGTTGTTAGTTCTGTCAATGCCATGCTAGTTATCTGCTTATGGATTAAATTAGTCAAAAAATTACCTATTTACTTAGCAATCCAAAAACCTATTATGTGTAGGAATTTTTCGGCCAGTGGCTTTGCCGCAACACTGAAACCGAATAAGTTTACCGATACGTATTTTAAGTGTTGGCAGACAAAGACCACTTTATGGCTCACGGCTATGAACGTGTTCTGGGTCACCGGTGCGTCCACGGGAACGATTGCTCCTGAACAGGAGAAGGCGTTCAGGGAGGCAACCACTGTGTTTCTCGGAGCAGATCTTAGCATAATCGGAGATAAACTGGTCGACGCATATTTACATGTGCATGTCGCCAAGGACTTGTGGGAGGCGCTCGAATCTAAGTTCGGGGCCGCCGATGCAGGGGGCGAGATGTATATTATAGAGCAGTTCCACGATTACAAGATGGTTGAGAACATTCCTGTACTGGAGCAGGCTCATGAGATAATATGCATTGTGAAGGAGCTTGAGCTTCTGAAGTGCGAGTTACCGGGCAAGTTTGTCGCGGGGTGCATAATCGCTAAGCTCCCCAATTCCTGGAGGAACTTTGCCACCACTCTGAAGCATCAGAGGCGTGAATTCTCTATGGAGGATGTCATTGGCCATCTGAGTGTTGAGCAGAATTCAAGGGCAAAGGACTCGCATGGAAAAGGGGCCGAAGGGACTTCTGTTGCCAACATGGTGAACCAGAGGAACTTCAACTCCCACAAGTTCAAGGGAAAGAACGGTGTCCAACAGAATACTGACTTTAAGAAGAAGGGTAAGAAGACCTTCAAGAAGAACAAAAAGGATGAGGGCTGCTTTACTTGTGGTTCGGCTGAACATTGGGCCAACAAGTGCCAAAACAAGTTTAAGAAGTCAGGACAGGACTCCAAGTCCGTCAACATGATTGTGGGCAACAATGAAAATGGTGCATCTGGGTACGGTAATTTATTTACTGTTTTTTCAGTATTTCAGCCTACCGATTGGTGGGTGGATACAGGTGCAAGTGTTCATGTGTGTGCTGACATTTCATTGTTCTCTTCTTACCAGGTCACAGGCCACAGGTCCGTATTGATGGGAAATGGCGCGAGTGCTTCTGTTCATGGTGTTGGCACGGTCGATCTAAAGTTTACTTCGGGAAGGATCGTGCAGCTGAAGAACGTGCAGCATGTCCCCGCCATCAAGAAGAACCTCGTTAGTGGAAAGAAATACTTCATGACATTGATAGATGATTCCACTAGATATTGCTATGTGTATCTGTTAAATACTAAAGATGAGGCTCTACACTACTTTAAAATCTATAAGGCAGAAGTTGAGAATCAACTTGAAAAGAAAATTAAACGAGTCCGGTCGGATCGTGGTGGGGAGTACTTCTTGAGTGAGTTTGATTCCTTCTGTACGGAACACGACATTATTCATGAGAGGACGCCTCCCTATTCTCCCCAGTCAAACGGGGTTGCCGAGCGGAAAAACCCTACTCTAACTGATCTGGTTAACGCCATGTTAGATACATCGGGTTTATACAAGGCATGGTGGGGGGAGGCTATATTGACGACATGTCATGTCCTGAATAAAGTTTCGACAAAGGATAATGAGATCACTCCCTATGAGAAATGGGCAAAGAGAAGGACAACACTCTCATACTTGCGTACCTGGGGCTGTTTCGCGAAAGTCAATGTGCCGATCCCCAAAAAGCGTAAGCTTGGACCCAAGACTGTGGACTGCGTTAATTTGGGCTACGCTAAGAACAACGTTGGCTATAGATTTCTAGTAGTGAAATCTGAGGTACCTGACCAGAAGGTCGGTACAATTATGGAGTCTAAGGATGCTACATTCTTTGAGGATATTTTTCCTATGAGAGATATGCAAAGCACTTCTAGACAGGAATCTGAGGAGACTCCTGAGCCTGCCATTCCTATGGAATATTATGAACGAACACATGATGAAAATCCTGAGGAGGATGACGAGGAAACCCTTGGTAGGGGCAAGAGACAAAGGACTGCAAAGACCTTTGGTGATGATTTCTTCGTGTACCTCGTGGATGATACTCCCACTTCTATCTCAGAAGTCTATGCCTCACCAGAAGCTGACTACTGGAAGGATGCGGTCCGTAGCGAGGTGGATTCCATCATGGCTAACGGGACATGGGAGATCACTGAGCGTCCCTATGGTTGCAAACCATTGGGATGTAAGTGGGTGTTCAAGAAAAAGCTTAGGCCCGATGGTACGATTGAAAAGTACAAGGCTAGGCTAAAGATCAGTTGAGATACTCTCAAATCATTGGTTCACTGATGTACCTAGCGAGCGCAACGAGGCCTGACATCGCATTTGATGTGAGCAAACTGAGCCGGTTTGTTTCTAAACCGGGTGATGTACATTGGCATGCTGTTGAAAGAGTTATGCGCTATCTGAAAGGTACTATGAACTATGGACTTCACTATACCGGAGACCCGTCGGTACTTGAAGGGTATAGTGATGCGAATTGGATCTCTGATGCTGATGAGATGAAGGCCACAACTGGGTATATGTTTACTCTTGGAGGTGGCGCTGTTTCCTAGAAGTCTTGCAAGCAAACGATTTTAACGAGATCGACAATGGAAGCAGAATTAACAGCATTAGACACTTCTGGTGTTGAAGCAGGATGGCTTCGAGATCTTTTGATGGACTTGCCATTGGTTGATAAACCGGTTCCAGCTATCCTTATGAACTGTGATAATCAAACTGTCATCACCAAGGTGAAGAGTTCAAAGGACAACATGAAGTCCAACAAACGCATAAGAATGAGATTAAAAGCTGTTAGAAAATTAAGAAACTCCGGGGTGATGGCGTTGGACTATGTCCATACGGCTAAGAATCTGGCAGATCCCTTTACGAAAGGGCTATCACGTGTAGTGATAGATAGTGCATCGAGGGAGATGGGTATGAGACCCACATGAGTTGCCATGGTGGTAACCCAACATATGTGATCGGAGATCCCATGAAGTAGGACCTGGGAAAACAAGCCAATGGTGAACTAAGGAGAGTAACTTTACTAACCCACTCCGTTGGAGATGCAATACTCTCGGAAACTGTATGGAAGGATGGCTACTGTCTTAATGTGTTCCAGGGCTTATACGTATAAGCAAGATGCTATCCTACAGAGCGATCTTTGGAGGAACACACCTATGTGAGTCCGACTGCTAGTCACAGTCTATGAGATTGGGGTGATCTCTAGTAAGCTCATGAACAGGCCAGGAGTGTGACTTATATGCTCCACCCGAGGGGTCAGCCTTCGGCAGCCCAGTACTAGTAAGACATGTGGTGAAACTTCTTTACGCCAAACTGACAATTCAAGGCATAGTCCATTGTTCAGTTGTGAAGGAGTGTAGTTACTTGCTCTAGGTGAAGCTCAACCTTAACAGGTCTTCACTGAAACACTAGTATATCAAAACAACGTTTGAAACAAAGGACAAAGTGGGCCCCTGAGATCTGGTGGGGATTGTTGAAATGTGAGATGGGCCTAGAGCCCATATGACAATATCATATTTGATCTCTAAGGGCCCATGTAGGTGGCATGACAAGGTGGTGGGAAGTTTAGTCCCACCATGCTAGTGGAAGGAAAGTTGGACTGGTTTATAAGGGTGACTCTTCTACATGTTATTGGAGCTTGAGAAGAGAAGAGGCCCTCACCCGCTCTTCCTCCGCCGCCCGCCTCGCCACGCCTCGCCTCGTCACGACGCGCCGCGGGTTGCGGGAATGAGCCGAGCCGAGCTCACACCTATGCGCTTATTTTTGCCAGTCACTAACGGAGAGTTTCTGACAGCGGGGTCACGATCTGAGACGTCGGATCATGGGCTGTCACGGACTCGGACGTGGGTCGAGCCCACGTCTCTCCACCGCGGCTGCGTCTATATAAGTGTGCGGTGTCTCCTAACCCTAGCCGCCACGATCATATCACATCTGCTCTACGCGAACCGCCCACCGTCGTTCCTTTGCTGCTGCTGCCGCCGGTGACTCCATCCCGTCCGCCGCGTACACGGTCGACGGGAGAGCAGGTCTCCAAAACTCCGTCTCTCTGGTTCCTGTATGGGAGAGAGGCGAATAGGTTTTTGGGAAGCGACTACGCGACTGCTCGCCTCCGATCCACTACTTCCTCTACGTCCACGCCGTCTCCGTCATCACCATGTCCAGCGACGCCGAACGCGCCGCCGCCGAGAAGACCGAGCCCGACAAGAAGGCCGCCGAGGATGCTGCTGCTGCTGCCACCGCCGCGGCGGCTTCTGCATGGCCTACTGGAGGGTAACGCGTTTATCCCTCTTTTGATAATTTCTGTATTAGCAGTGCTAGCATCATGTGTAGATTTGTCTACTGTTTGCGTAGTACGTGCTTGTTTAGACCAGTACCAGTATGTTGTTCGTTCTGTCAATGCTATGCTAGTTATCTGCTTATGGATTAAATTAGTCGAAAAATTGCCTATTTACTTAGTTGTTCAATACCGACAAAAAAGTAAAGTCATAGACGACCAAAACCGAGCCTAAGACGTGAGGGGTGGAGGGCCTCTCCAAAAAGTGCAACAAAGTATATGGTCTTTGCAACTATAGGGAAGGCGACTTGTGGCACATAAATCGTGTGTCAACGATCCACGCCACGATTCGGAAATATGTTTGTGTATATTATGAATTTACCTCGTCTAGGCCTTACTAAATATCTATAAGCGGTCCATAAATCCAAAAACAATATATTTGGGACTCTAGGGAGGGTTTGAGAAATATGTTTGTGTATATTACCGAGTAAAAAATAGTAGGTGCTCCCAGCCCTCCCATGCTCCCATGATACGAGATCTTCTACACCGTTGAATCATGGAACACATGGTGAGCATCAAAGCCTCTAGACATAGACGAAATTTGGGACTCATCTGAGGGTTTTCTATAACTTTGTGCGAGCTCCCATTCCGCCCGTTGGATCATGGATTGAACGACACATGAACTCCCGTATCATGGAAACAAGGGAGGGCTGGGAGCACCTGATATTTTTCACGTGATGATTTTGGGACTTCCAAAACCATTTCAACCACTGAAGGCGAGAAAATTAGATGCGGGCATGTCGATGTAAACTTGGCTATGGAGCACAGGCCAGAAGAACAACTTACACTTAGACTCAGTTGTTGCTTGGTTTAATCTCTTAAGTCATTAAGCTTCCTAGGAATGGAGCCACCTGGTGCATCGAGGTGTTTTTTGCAATTTTAGCTCCATATGTCAGGGAGTGAAATGGTTGTGCACTGCGGGTGAGCCTATTCACACGTGAATGTGGCACTCCTATGTTGATCGATAGTAAATCTGTGAATTCATAAACATATTTCAATTCGCAAATATTTTTTAATTCATGGACTTTTTTGAAATTCGGCAACTTCTTTTGAAAATTCAGGAACATTTTCTAAATTCATGAACATTTTTTTACATTAGCAATTTTTTTTAAAATTTTTGAGGAACATTTTCTAAATTTGCTAACATTTTCGAAGTTGGCATACATTTTTCTATTTCAAGAACCATTTTTTTCAAATATAAACATTTTTTATTTTCTATAATATTTTTCAAATTTGTGAACATTTTTTATCAAAATATTTTAAATATTCCCTCTACTTTTTCTTTCCAGTTTCCTTTATATTTGTTTTTTTCTTCGCTTCTTCGGATAGACCGAGACCCAATAAAGCGACTGGTCAGCCAACCAAAGGGAGCGTCATAGGGTGTGCATATGACAGTTTCGTCATCATTTGACGTGTTGTATGGTGAATAAGACCTCCCATGCATGTGGGTTATTCTGTTGTTGGGGAAGGGCGAATTGGTTTTTTCTGTTTCGCTTCTTCATATGGGTTGATGCCCAATAAGGCAACTGGCCAGCCAACTGAGGTGAGCGTCTTGGGGTGTGCGCTTTATGTTGTCTTTCGGTGCATTGCACGTTGAATAGGACCCCCTCGTGTGTGGGTTATTTTGTTGTTCTGGGAGGGGAAATTGATTTTCTCTGCTTCGCCTCTCCGGATGGGTTGAGGCCCAATAGGGCGCCTGGCTAGCCAACCGAAGCGAGTGTCTTGATTCTAAGAGGTAGTGAATTGGGTTGTGTGAGCGTGCATCATACATTGACCTAGGGTCATGCATACACGTGCCAACAAAGAAAGTTAGAGAAAAAGGATGTCTATCTTGGCATATATGGTTTGATGGTCAATTCAACCTACGTAGAATGAAAACCTACACATCCGAACACACGTCAAATTGAACAACGAAAATAAAAAACCGAATAAACCAAAATATCGGTCAACTAAGTTTAGCGGCCCATATTCGAGTATGGATGTGTGCATTACTTTGGGGTATATGAAACCGCCGGAATGATGTGACTTTCAACACACAATTTATCACATTTTTTTGCAAGTTATATACAGAGCAACTGGTTGGATCCGTACGTGGTTGTCATCAACCATGCGGATGCCAGGGAGCGTATGACTTTTGGGTACAACCGCTGGGAGACGGTAGCACCGGATACTTACAACCGGTTTGGATGACGGCCCAACAAAAGAATAGGTGTTTAGTTATCTGCTCCTATTTATGCCGGTTGTGGTGATTTTTTTGCTTCATTAATGTTCATTTTGAGACTTTATATTGTACTACGTAGTTGAGACCGTTTGGTTTTAATAATATGGCTGCATGCATCATTGTGATGCTGAGGCAGGGGTAATCCTCTTTTTTTAAAGCTAAGTTTAGTTTGGGTCTTTGATCTTTGGTGTAAAATTCCTGATTACCAAAAAAAACTTAACTCACGACGGAGGGACCCGGCGGCAAAAGCTCGTCTCGCCTAGTTTAGAGCTTCTACAGTCGAGCGCCTCAAACCCTCCTCAAACGCTCGGGCAGACGGCTCGGTCAGCGACCGGTCAAAAAAAGCGACCCAGATGGGCCTCAAACGTATGTAATGACCGACACCCCTCATATCCAACGCAAATATGGGGCGGATATGGGATGGCCCAGGCGCGTTCGCCATATCAGACCTGACAGCCCGAGCTAACTCCAAATTGCACCAAATCCACCCCGACCTATCAATTCCATTTGCTCCTCTCTTATGTTCTTCCACCTCCATGACGACCTTTTCGTAGCTCCACCGCCATTTTGAGCCTCAGCGCTGCCAGCACAGGCTCTTCAGTCCTCCCATCCATACTCGTCGCCCCAGAAGCCACCGCGGTACATCCGACAACTTTCCAATTGTACCTTGCCCTCTGTGTGTTCGACCGGATTTTTTGTGATTATCTGTAGGAAAAACATTGGATTTCGATGTTGTTGGGAATCGTAGTAAAAAAACAAAAGAATTCGCACCCACGCACAACCAGGAAGAACATGAAGATGCATAATGGGTTGTGATCATGATCGTTACTGTCACTGAGTTGCAGCGCGGGAAGATCGTGTCAGTGTAGATCCTACTTGGAGTCCCTCGAACCGTCGATGAACAATCCCGCGAACTGCTCACGAACAATCTCTTGAACCGAAGACCGAAAGCACATCCTCTCTACTTGGTTGCAAGGGTGCAACCTTCACGATCCGACAGTGATATGTCTCCAACGTATCTATAATTTATGAAGTATTCATGCCATGTTTACAATAGTTTTATATGATTTTGGTGCACTTTTATATTATTTTTATGGACTACTTATTAACCTAGTGCCAAGTGTCAGTTGTTGTTTTTGCAAGTTTTTTGTTTTCACAGAAAACCCATACCAAACGAAATCCAAACGCGATAAAAACTAACGGAGATTTTTTTATGGATATATGTGATTTTTGGGAGGAAGAATCAATGCAAGACGGTGCTCGACGTCGGGATGCCTTGTGGGCACCTCATAAGTTGGCTGGGGCCCTTCTTTCGCGCAAGAAAGATAATTTCCAGATAATCTCCGGGAATATAAGAAAAAAATTTAGGTCAAACAATAGTAGCGAGAAACAGAAGACAACAGAGAGATCAGGGAGTGCTGCTCTCCTCCCAGAGGGCCAAGGAAGAAGAAGAAGGAGGGGTCCCTTCACCCTCTCCTTCGGTGGCGCCGAGACGCCGCTGGGGACATCTCCTCCGTCACCATAACCACCAACTTCTCCTCGGTTCTCATGGTGATGTGTGAGTAGTTCATCCTCAAGACTGAGGGTATGTACCAGTAGCTATTGGTTTGATCTCTCTCTCTCTCTCTCTCTCTCTCTCTCGTGTTCTTGATTTGGCACGATCTTGATGTACCACGAGCTTTGTTAATATAGTTGGATCATATGATGTTCTTTCCTCTCTATCTTGTTGTGATCAATTGAGTCTTTTCCTTTGAGGTTTCATTATTATCGGATTGAATATTTTGGATTTGGAAACATTTGATGTATGTCTTGCATGTGGATACCTGTGGTGACGACGGGGTATTCTGTCGAGTCATTTAATGTATGTTTTGGTAATCAACTTGCGGATTCCCAAGGTGACAATGGGGTAATCCAAGCACATAGATTGATACACGTTTTTTCGTCCTACTTTCTCAGATAGACACTTTGGGGGTACTCTTTGAAGTTCTTTGTGTTGGATTGAATATTATAAATCTGAAATTGTTTGATGCATGTCGAATAATTAACTCACAGATACTTGTGGTGACATTGGAGTATCTAGGTGACATCAGAGTTGATTGATGCATATTATATGATGTTATTTTAGTACGAACTCTAGGGCTGTTTGTGGCACTTATAGGAATGACTCAATAGATTGATCAGAAAGGATAACTTTGAGGTGGTTTGGTACCTACAACAATTTCATCTTATGTTGTCCGCTATTGATAAGAACTTGGGAGTGATTATTTGTCGCACATTGAGGGATGATTATATGATTCAATTATGTTAGCATTGTCGAGAGATTGCACTAGTGAAAGTATGAACCCTAGGCCTTGTTTTGAAGCATTTTGCAATACCATTTGTGCTCACTTTTATTACTTGCTACCTTGTTATTTCTATTATTTCAGATTACAAAAACCCATATCTATTATCCATACTACACTTGTATCGTCATCTCTTCGCAGAACTAGTGCACCTATACAATTTACCATTATATTGGGTGTGTTAACGACACAAGAGATTTCTTCTATTTGATTGCAGGGTTGTTTGGGAGAGTCCATCTTCATCTGACACCTCCCATGGATTGATAAACCTTAGGTCATCCACTTGAGGGAAAATTTTTGTTATCCTACAAAATTCCGTGCTTGGAGGCCCAACAGAGTCTACAAGAAAGTTGTGTAGTAGACATCATGCAACGCTTCTCCGCCTAGTGGTAATTGTAGCTAAAGAATTAGAGGGAGAAATTTAGAACCACAGTGAGCTTCTAACTATGAGGATTAGAGGATTAGTCTAGCTCTAATTAGATCAACTAGGATCAATTAGAACTACAACTAGAGGGACTAGAGGAGGCTCCAAAACTTGTATATCCGAAGGGTGGAAATCCTCTAGTATATATATGTTGGAGGGGAGAGGAGGGGTGCCACAAGGGGAGGGAAAGTCCCTCCACCTTGTCTGGCCAAGAGGGGAGGAGTCCCCCTCCAATTCGGCCTTCCTTCCCTTCCCAAGTGGGAAAATAGGGCACCACCCCCACTTGGGCCCAAGTGCCCCAAGTAGCGTTCCACTACTTGGGCTTTTAAGGCCCCTTGATATTAAACTAAATATAAAAGACCTCTAAAAATTACTAGATCATATTATATATAATTTAACATCCCTAAAAACATTTTCCATATATAGGAATTATCGGTAATACCCGGTATTACCCGATACTCTCTGAAACCCTTCCGGTGACCCCAAAACGCTTTCGGATCCTCTCGAAACTATTCCGAATATTAATGAAACCATTCCACAAATATATTCTCATCACTCCCGTCCTACTAACACTCAGCAGATCGTGATTGACTTCAGTTTGTGACCCCGTAGGTTCAATAACTCACAGACATGAATGAAACCCCTTCGTTCAATGATTGACAGCGGAATGGTGTATGTCAATACCGATTCCTACGAGGACACGGATGATATTCGAGTGAACCTTTGGTTATCATATGATGTTCCCTTTGCTTCACAATACTTCACAAAACCTGGGATGCATTGGTATCTTCCTGAGTCATCACAAGCTCACTATACCATTATCCTTGTTACTGGTTTTGTTCTTCTTTCTCGTTATTGCGTTACGGCATCCCCCTGATGAAGACACATGTGTCTGGCCAGACGATGATGGATGTCGTCACACCGAGAGGTCTCTAAGAATATTTCTTCATCGTCGGAGGAGCAAATCCCATTCTCGAGTTATCAAGTCACTTGTCAAAATTTTCGATGAACTTGTAACTTGTTGTTATGATCACCGTCTTTAAGGTGATGTTTGAGCAACCCCAAAGTGCACCGTAGAGTAAGAAGTGACTACGATACTCTCATGGTCTAAGGAGAAAAATCACATGTTAACACTCTGTGTTATTACAATTGATTATAGATGATATTATCTAAATTCATAACAAACAAGTTTGGGTCAATTCAATATGATCTTCTTCCAACGTCATAATCTCACTGTTGTTTTAGGACTATCATTACACTTAACGATATCCTAAGATCCGGAAAACGTGATCCCCAATAGAAGTTGAGCTAGACTTAGAGGCGATCCAAGGAACCTTTATTTTATCCGTTTATCATTTCACACGTGCATATGAGTTTTCCGCTGAATGCATATTCCTAGATCATAGCAGTTATAGCATGAAATATAAACACCTAACTATGAATATGGAAATATAATAATACAACATTATTGCATCTAGGGCATATTTCCAATAGATGCTCTGTCAGATGAGGAGTATGGATCGACGGAGCTTGATAAAATGTTTATAAACTTTCTGCAGATGCATCAAAATCTTTGAGATCACCACGTGCACGTGCATCTACTGAGTGACATTGTGGAGCATATGTAGACCCACAATGGTAACCAAAAAGCCACAGTTTGAGTTGTGCACTTAATTTAATTTTTACGTAAGAACTATGTATTTTTGCTACCAATATTTATTATTTACGTGTGACAATGATGTGTATGATGGACGTGCACGAATTTCCACGGATTTGAGAGTCTCATTTTGAGGTATGTGGTTGCCTGATACATCTCCAACGTATATCTAATTTATGAAGTATTCATATCATGTTTACACCAATTTTATATGGTTTTGGTATGATTTGATTAGAACTAACCCGGACTGACACTGTTTTCAGCAGAAATAAAAGTTCTCGGAATGGGCTAAAAATTTACAGTGATTTTTGATGGACCAGAAGAGACCCATGGAGCACCGAAGCTAGGCCAGAAGAGCCACGAGGGCACAACAAGCTTGGGGGCGCCATTGAGGGAGTCCTAGATAAGGGGGTATCCGGACAGCCGGACTATATACTTTGGCCGGACTGTTGGACTATGAAGATGCAAGACTGAAGACTTCGTCCCGTGTCCGGATGGGACTCTCCTTTGCGTGGAAGGCAAGCTTGGCGATTCAGATGATAGATATCCTTCTCTGTAACCGACTCTGTGTAACCCTAGCCCCCTCCAGTGTCTATATAAACCAGAGGGATTAGTCCGTAGAAGAAGAAGAATCATACCATAGGCTAGCTTCTAGGGTTTAGCCTCTATGATCTTGTGGTAGATCAACACTTGTAATACTCATATCATCAAGATCAATCAAGAAGGAAGTAGGGTATTACCTCCATCGAGAGGGCCCGAACCTGCGTAAACATCGTGTCCCCAGTCTCCTGTTACCATTAGCCTTAGATGCACAGTTCGGGACCCCCTACCCGAGATCCGCCGGTTTTGACACCGGCAGGCGCCCCTAGGGCGCGCCGGGCAGGCTTGTCGCTCCCTCGTGGGCCCCCATGACGTGAGACCGAAGCCAAAAATTCCTATAAATATCCAAACCCCCAGAAAGAACCCTAGATGAGAAGTTCCGCTGCCGCAAGCCTCTGTATCCACGAAAACTCAATCGGGACCCTCTTCTAGGACCCTGCCGGAGGGGGAAATCATCACTAAAGGACATCTTCATCATCCCGGTGGCCACCATTACGAGGAGGGAGTAGTTCACCCTCGGGGCTGAGGGTATGTACTAGTAGCTATGTGTTTGGTCTCTCTCTCTCTCATGTTCTTGATTTGGCACGATCTTGATGTACCTAGCTTTGTTAATATAGTTGGATCATATGGTGTTTCTCCCTCTCTATCTTGTTGATGTATGTCTTGCTTATGGATACCCGTGGTGACAATAGGGTGTTCTATTATTCACTTGATATATGTTTTGGCACTCAACTCGCGGATTCACGAGGTGACATTGTGGTGATCTATGCATAGGGGTCGATGCACGTTTTCGTCCTATTTTCTCTGATAGAAATGTTGGATCACTCTTCGGAGTTCTTTGTGTTGGATTGAATATTATGAATCTGAAGTTGTTTGATGCGTATAGTATAATTGACGCACGGATATGTGGTGACATTGGAGTATCTATGTGACATTAGAATTGGTTGATGCACCCCTAAAAAAAGATTTTGTTGATGCATATCATATGGTGTTATTTTAGTACGAACTCTAGGGCTGTTCGTGACACTTATAGGAATAACTCCATAGATTGATCGAAAAGGATAATTTTGAGGTGGTTTTGTACCCTACAAACAATTTCATCTTTTGTTCTCCGCTAGATAAGAACTTTGGAGTGATTCTTTGTCGCACGTTTAGGGATTTTATATGATTCAATTATGTTAGCACTGTTGAGAGATTGCACTAATGAAAGTATGAACCCTAGGCCTTGTCTCTAAGCATTGCAATACCGTTTGTGCTCCGTTTTATCACTTGCTACCTTGTTGTTTTACTTACTTCAGATTACAAAAACATATATCTATTATCCATACTACAATTGTATCACCATCTATTCGTCGAACTACTACACCTATACAATTTGCCATTGTATTGGGTGTGTTGGGGACACAAGAGATTTCTTGTATTTGGTTGCAGGGTTGTTTGAGAGAGACCATTTTCATCCTATGCCTCCCATGGATTGATAGACGTTAGGTCATCCACTTGAGGGAAATTTGCTACTGTCCTACAAAACTCTATGCTTGGAGGCCCAACAGAGTCTACAAGAAGTAAAGTTGTGTAGTAGACATCACTGCCGGATAATACATATGAAGGGCGGTCCGAGTGCGTCCGCGGGCATGCCCAGACGCGTCTGCGGACGTATAGGGGGTGGGTTTGCCAAGTCCGGTTGTAAATGATCTTATGCTTTGTTATTTGCAAGATAACCACAGTGACATAGTTCGCGTTTACCGGTCACGACAGCCACGCACTGTGCAGCTTGTGTTGCCGAGCGCTAACAGCTGTGTAAGGGGGAGTCTTCATACATCTCCCCCAAATACAATCTGGACATTACTTCGGATCCATACACAGCTCCCTACCGCCCGGTCCCAACAGGTTCTGTCATCATGCCTCTCTTTTATAACATGCACCGTACTCATACGCATAGCCGTACTACTTGAATACAACAGGTAGAGTCATTAGACGCTTATCTGCTATCATTTCTCATTGACATTTTGTCATAACGGCATCCAAACATAGTGTTGTGCCTTAAAACGCCAGGGGCTTCATTGTACCCGCACTATGGCAACAAAGTCCGACCACCTTCTTGGTCGCTCGGCACCCCGAACTTATAGCATTATATGCATCAGCTCCGAATCATCTTTTGGGTCATTAGTTGGGTTTGCCCGGCTCCCATGTTTTGGTACCTTACGTTCCACAATATCGGCTAAGGTAGCGCTGGGAGAACTACTGCGATTGTGTCCCGGTTCTTCCGGACGAGCACCTCAGTAGAGAAAGCCAAAAACTGACTGTCATGATAAGGCGAGAGCTGGTCAGCTGTTCGAGAGGTTGGAAAATCTTTAAGGATTTATTCCGCACAATGCCATAATAAAATGCAGAGTGCGTGCGGTCTTCCGAACACCAGGGGCTGCACCTACCATACTCGAATTCCTATGGCTAAGTGAGAGTGATAAAGCCCTATAGTCCGATTGTGTGGTTCGCTATGCTGAACACCTCCTTTATGGACCCAAGAATGGGGTAAAGAGTGTTCAGGTGTATCCCGAACACCCCCGTACTTCCTACGTGGGGGCAGAAGCCGACGACTGGCCAACTCTCAAGATTAATATATCAAACGGCTGCACAGGAGGAAAACTTTCATATAATAGGCAAATACATAAATAAAAGTGACTTTGTTCCGCCTTACAAAAGGATAGCATGACTGTCTTCAGGGAAATATAATGTCTTTGGCACATTGCTCCGCCATAAGGCGGGCCCCTTTTAGGACACCATCATAATATAATTCGGGCTTGCGGTGCTCCTTCCCCTCCAGTGGTCCCTCGGTCATCAGCTTCTCAACATCCAGCTTCCCCCAGTGCACTTTCGCGCGGGCGAATGCCATTCGCGCACCTTCTATACAGACCGGCCGCTTAATGACGTCAAGCCGAGGACAAGCACTCACAATTCGCTTCACGAGCCCAAAGTAACTGCTCGGAATGGGCTCAGCGGGCCACAACCGGATAATCAAGTCCTTCATGGCTAGTTCGGCCGCCTGGTGCAGTTCGACCAGCTGCTTCAGCTGGTCGACAAATGGCACCGGATAATTCGGTGCCAAATACTGCGACCAGAAGAGCTTTTTCATAGTATTCTTCTCCTCAGCTCGATAGAATTGAGCAGCATCAGATATGCTGCACGACAGACATGCAAACGCCCCTGGAGAAATCAGGATTCAATGGGTCACCCTGCATTTTTCCTGCTCCCGCATATAAATCGCTTTGAATAAGAAAAAGCCTTACCAGTCGCAATCTTCCTCGCCTCCTAAATATCCTTCAGAGCAGCTTGGGCTTCCTCCCGAGCATCATTTGCGGCTTGGAGAGCTTGAGCGAGTTCGGGTTCTTTCAATGATAGACTTTGCTCCAAAGTCTCGCCTTTCTCCATGGCTTCCTGGAGCTCCCGTTCAGCTTCAATAACCCTGGTCTCGTGCTTCTCGCGGAGATCCTGCTCCGTGGCTGCCTTCTTTTCGGCTGAGGCAACAGCCTTCTTAAGCGCCTCAATTTCGGCATTCGCCCTAGAGCGTGCAATATAAATGCTTTCATTAGGCACAACTACTTATTTGTGCTAAACTTAATAAGGTTTCGAAATACCTTGATTGTCCTCCAACTGCTTCTTTACTTGGCCAAGTTCTTCTTCGGCATGCTCCAGACCCTGTTTAAGTCCAGATACTTCCGCAGTATGAGAGACGACAGTCGCTGCAGACGCCTGTTTATAAAGGAAGAGACATATGTCATTAGCTGAGTCTCCTACGGACGGATATTTGATCCCCTGTCCGATTCTCTTCTTCACCGGACAGTGTATCAGGGGCTACTATCTATACTATGACAATCTGCTAAAAATTCCTAAAAACGTACCTCGAAGCCTTTTATAAGGCTGATGCATGATTCATTCGGTTCGCTCTCAGCGGCCTGAATCTTTTCAATCACCACGCCCATAAGGGCGCGATGTTTATCGACGATGGAAGCGCTCTTCAGCGCTGTCAATAAGTTGCCCTGCACCTCTGTTTGGACAGAGGTTGCAGGCGAAGCAGGATTGCCCCCTCCAGTCAAGGGGGGCTTCCTGCCTGATCCCGGAGCCTTAAGGGTCTCCGGGACTGTCTCCGGCTGTGGGCCGAATCCAAGGCCGCCCCCGCCGTCGACACTCATGGGAACTGCCGCTTCCGCGTGTTCGGCCCCGGAGGTACGCCCCTCCTGGCCCGGGTCCTTTCGGGACGACACCTCGGTGTCACAACCAGGTTTAGGGGAAGGGGCCCTCGGAGGTGTCTCTCTCTCTAGGGCATCTGAGCTCAACGAATCCTCCGATGAGGACTGTTCAGCGCGAGACCTTGCCGGACTGCAAAAAGTATGGTGTAAAGTAAATATTACGCTTTAGTGATCCTGGGCCCATAGGCATGTTCGGATTTCATATACTTACGAGTTTACCAGGGGTTGGGCCCTGGGATCCCACTCCGGGCTGATGTCGGTAGCCGTGGTGGACGCCTCTGGAAGGGTTTTTTTCCCCTCTTAGGTGGTTCGGCCTCCAGAGATGAGGAGTCCGTCCTTTTCTTTCCTTCCCCCGTGGAGGACTCGTTTTCTTCCTCCTCTTCTTCCTCTTCGGAGGAGACATGGGTATTGGAGTCTTCAGATTTTGTGTCCGAAGCACCACGAGGACGGAGGCCGCTCCTTGTCTCCTTGGCCTCTTTATGGGCCTCCTTCTTTGGCGCCTCGTAAGGCGCCGGGACCAGCATCTTCGTCAGAAGTGGTCCGGCTGGTTCTTTTGGCAACGGGGCTGGACAGTGTATCCGCCCCGCCTTCTTCGTCCATCCCTAGGATAATTGTGGGAAACGCGTTAAGGCGTCTTCCCGGGGATATGACAATAAAACATATGGATAGACAAAATATAATGACTACTTACCGGACTTGCGGGGCGGGATAGTTGGTACCCGCGGTCCACGACGGAGTCCGGCCACGGCTTGCCGGACTTAAAAAGCACCTTCCAAATGTCCTTGTGTGAGGAGCCGTAAAGCTCTCGTAGAGTCTGGTGCTCGGCCGGGTCATACTCCCACAAATTGCAGGCTCGATGCTGACAGGGTAGGACCAGGCGTGGCAACATCACCTGGACTACGTCAACGAGCTTGACGGCCTTGTCTTCCATACCTTTGACGCGTGTCTGGATCACCGATAGTTCGTCGGATGAAGACCAGTTCAAGCCCTTCTTGGGCCAGGACGTAAGCCGCAAAGGGGCTCCGGGTCGGAACTCATGAGCAGCGGCCCACTTTTTACCGCGCGACTCAGTGATATAGAACCACTGCTGCTGCCACTCCTTGACGGAATCATTGAAAGTACCTGTCGTCCATGTGACCTTGGGCATCCTGCTCACCATGGCACCTTCGCACTCGGCGTGCTCGCCGTTCACCACCTTGGGCTTCACATTGAAGATCTTCATCCATAAGCCGAAGTGTGGCGCAATGTGGAGAAAGGCCTCGCACACGACAATAAGCGTCAAGATGTTGAGGAAGGAATTGGGGGATAGATCGTGGAAATTGATCCCGTAATAATACATGACACTGCGAACAAATGGGTGAAGGGGAAACCCGAGCCTGCAGACAAATGAGGGAGGAACACGACCCTCTCATGGGACTTCGGAGTAGGGACAATCTGTCCCACCGCCGGAAGGCGGTGGCCGATTTTCTGGGCCAGGTACCCTGAAGGAAATATACCCTAGAGGCAATAATAAAGTTATTATTTATTTTCTTACATCATGATAAATGTTTATTATTCATGCTAGAATTGTATTAACCGGAAACATAATACATGTGTGAATACATAGACAAACATAGTGTCACTAGTATGCCTCTACTTGACTAGCTCGTTTATCAAAGATGGTTATGTTTCCTAGCCATGGACAAAAGAGTTGTAATTTGATTAATGGGATCACATCATTAGGAGAATGATGTGATTGACTTGACACATTCCGTTAGCTTAGCACTTGATCGTTTAGTATGTTGCTATTGCTTTCTTCATGACTTATACATGTTCCTATGACTATGAGATTATGCAACTCCCGTTTACCGGAGGAACACTTTGTGTGCTACCAAACGTCACAAGGTAACTGGGTGATTATAAAGGAGCTCTACAGTTGTCTCCGAAGGTACATGTTGGGTTGGCGTATTTCGAGATTAGGATTTGTCACTCCGATTATTGGAGAGGTAACTGGGTGATTGAACTAGGTATTGAGATACCGACGATCAAATCTCGGGCAAGTAACATACCGATGACAAAGGGAACAACCTATGTTGTTATGCGGTTTGACCGATAAAGATCTTCGTAGAATATGTGGGAGCCAATATGAGCATCCAGGTTCCGCTATTGGTTATTGACCAGAGATGTGTCTCGGTCATGTCTACATTGTTCTCAAACCCGTAGGGTCCGCACGCTTAAGGTTTCGATGACAGTTATATTATGAGTTTATGAGTTTTGATGTACCGAAGGAGTTCGGAGTCCCGGATGAGATCGGGGACATGACGAGGAGTCTCGAAATGGTCGAGACGTAAAGATCGATATACTGGACGACTATATTCGGACTTCGGAAAGGTTCCGAGTGATTTGGGTATTTTTCGGAGTACTGGAGAGTTACGGAATTCGCCGGGGAGTATATGGGCCTTATTGGGCCATACGAGAATAAAGGAGAGAGGCCAAAAGGAAGGAGGCATGCGCCCCCCTCTGGTCCGAATTGGACAAGGGGCGCAGCCCCCTTTTCCTTTTTCCTCTCCCCCTCTTTCCCCTTCTCCTACTCCAACAAGGAAGGAGGGAGTCCTACTCTCGGTGGGAGTAGGACTCCCCTTGGCGCGCCCCCTCCTAGGCCGGCCGCCCCTCCCCCTTGCTCCTTTATATACGGGGGCGGGGGGGGGCACCTCTAGACACAACAACAATTGATCCCTTGGATCTCTTAGCCGTGTGCGGTGCCCCCCTCCACCATAGTCCTTCTCGATAATGTTGTAGCGGTGCTTAGGCGAAGCCCTGCGACGGTAGAACATCAACATCGTCACCACGTTGTCGTGCTGATGGAACTCTCCCTCGACACTCGGCTGGATCGGAGTTCGAGGGACGTCATCGAGCTGAACGTGTGCTAGAACTCGGAGGTGCCGTAGTTTCGGTGCTTGATCGGTCGGGCCGTGAAGACGTACGACTACATCAACCGCGTTGTTCTAACGCTTCCGCTTTCGGTCTACGAGGGTACGTGGACACACTCTCCCCGCTCGTTGCTATGCATCACCATGATCTTGCATGTGCGTAGGATTTTTTTGTTTGAAATTACTATGTTCCCCAACAGTGGCATCCGAGCCTTGGTTTTATGCGTAGATGTTATATGCACGAGTAGAACACAAGTGAGTTGTGGGCGATACAAGTCATACTGCTTACCAGCATGTCATACTTTGGTTCGGCAGTATTGTTGGATGAAGCGGCCCGGACCGACATTACGCGTATGCTTACGCGAGACTGGTTCTACCGACGTGCTTTGCACACAGGTGGCTGGCGGGTGTCAGTTTCTCCAACTTTAGTTGAACCGAGTGTGGCTACGCCCGGTCCTTGTGAAGGTTAAAACAGCACCAACTTGACAAACTATCGTTGTGGTTTTAATGCGTGGGTAAGAACGGTTCTTGCTAAGCCCGTAGTAGCCACGTAAAACTTGCAACAACAAAGTAGAGGACGTCTAGCTTGTTTTTGCAGGGCATGTTGTGATGTGATATGGTCAAGACGTGATGCTATATTTTATTGTATGAGATGATCATGTTTTGTAACCGAAGTTATCGGCAACTAGCAGGAGCCATATGGTTGTCGCTTTATTGTATGAAATGCAAACGCCCTGTCAGGACCCCGACTCAATGCCACATCGATCTAGCATGTAACATCTCATATCACTTTGCGGCCTCACGCACGGTATTCCCACGGGTGTCGCCTTACCTTTGCCCGGGACCGTTTGCGCCTTTTGGCTCACGTATATGATGATGTCGCTAGCATCCATATGATAAAGAGTCCGGGCTGACATGACTAGTCGTAAACCCAAAGTGGCACAGACTTACAGGGACAGGCATCCATGACCCAGTATCGAACATGTCGGTCATCAGCAAGTGGGTCCGGGCTGTAGCACTGGGCTAGCAGGACTCCGGTAAACCGGGCTGTAGCGGGCTAACAGGGCTCCGGTACTCAATGCGTGACATTTCCCCGAAGGGACAGACACAGGAACGAAGAAGGACACATGCCGGCCAGCCTAAGTGTTCCGGAGCAGTAGCAAGCTACCATGGCTCGGTGGAAACACTAGGAGACATTTCCCGGTAAGAGAGGCTACTAAAGATAAACAACTAGATGGTCAGATCCCACACATACCAAGCATTTCAATAGCATACACACAATATGCTCGATATGTGCAAATACAACATGGCATCACAACATGACTCTACGACTCAAGTAATTTATTCAATAGGCTCCGGAGAGCGAGATATTACAAACATGGGTCTCATGACCCAACAATCAGAGCATACAAGTCAAAGCACAAGCGGAAGCTATCATGTCTGGGTACAGACATCTATAACTGAAAAAGGCTGAGAAGCCTGACTACCTACCAGATCCTGCCGGGGCACAAGATCGTAGCTGAGGTAACAAGCTAAACGTCGAAGTCCACGTGGAACTACTAGTGAGACTGAAGTGTCTCTGCAAAAACATAAAATAGGCAAACGTGAGTACAAATGTACCCAGCAAGACTTACATCAGAACTAACTACATATGCATCATTTTCAACAAGGGGATGGTGGGGTTTAACTGCAGCAAGCCAGCTTTGACTCGGTGGCTATCCTAAACTACGACTGCAAGCGACTCTTTTGAGGTGGCGCACACGAGTCCACATATTCACCATATCAATACACCACTATGGATCCGCTCCCGTCTCCCTACGAGAACGCCATCCATAGCACTCACACTTATCTTGCGCATTTTAAAGTATCCACTTTCACTTGTCTATGAACTGATATAAGCAACCCAGAAGTCCTTTTCCGCGGACACGGCTATTCGAATAGATGATGTTAACCCTGCAGGGGTGTACTTCTTCATACATGTTTCCACCACTTAGCGTCTGCACACGACATGTGCTCGGCAGACTTCAAGCGAAAGCCGACGTGGGTGTAGACCATGACCTACCTAAACACTCAAGTCTCTAGTCCAGGTTTATCGCCTATTCGGGTTCCATCCATGAGGAGATCCGGCCGGAGTTTTGCTCACACCCCCAAACGATGTGAACAGGGTTCCGTGACACCAAACGGGTGCCCGGTTTACCCGGCCACGTGCCTACCGCATCACAGCCCACCCCTACGGTCAGCGCTGTCCACGGCCTCCAGCATACTACAAACACCAGAAACTACTTGCAACTCCTGGACAGAGGACTAGGGTGAATAAGAAGTCGAGCGGGGTCATATTTCAGGGCCTAATGCATGGTAGTAGCTGAATCATGGATCACAAACACATAACTCAGTTCCTAAGGACGGCTTCAATGAGACAACCCACCATGTACTCCTACATGGCCTCTTACCGACACCTTTTACCAAATCGTGTTCACACACTTAGCTCATACATAGTAGGACATGTTCACACACCTCTGATTCATCCTCGATGAATCAGACCTGACTCAACTCTAAGCAGTAGCAGGCATGACAAACAAGCATGAATGAGTAGGCACATCAGGGCTCAAACAACTCCTACTCATGCTAGTGGGTTTCATCTATTTACTGTGGCAATGACAGGTCATGCAAAGGATAAAGGGGTTCAGCTACCGCAGCAAGTAACAGATGAATCGGTGTTGTCCTAATGCAGTAAAAGAGAGCAGGAGCGAGAGAGTAGGATTGTATCGGAATGAACAAGGGGGTTTTGCTTGCCTGGCACTTCTGAAGATAACATTGAGTCTTCATCAGTGTCAACGATCACATCATCGGTATCACGTCTATCGAGAGGGGACAAATACCGGCAACACAGAAAAACACGATCAATGCAATGCACAATATGATGCATGCTATGACATGGCAATATGAATGTGTTTTGGGCTAATGCAACTAAAACCAGATTAAATGAAGTTGGTTTGAATATAAAATTCAAATTCAAACTCCATATGTGATTAAATAAATGCCCTTTAATTGATTTGTGCTAAACAGCAGCTATAAGTTGTTCTAACATGCATGAAAATGGTACAGATGGATTCCTTGAATTTTTCTGATAATTTTTCATATATAAATTATTTAATTTGGAGTTACGGTTAATTTTCTATGAATTATTGAAGTTTATACAATTTTCTGGAATTTCTGAATAATAATAAATCCAGAAATGAATTTACTGCGTCAGCATGACTTCACAGTGACGTCAGCAAGTCAACGGGCGCCGTCCAGGTCAAACTGACCTGTGGGCCATGCATGTCAGTGTAATTAGTCTAACTAATTTTTAGTTAACACTAATCCTAACCTAACTAACAGGCCGGCCCCACCTGTCATGGACACAGGGGAGGGTCCTGCCGTGGTCAACGTGGGTCAACCCCACCGGCGGCTTGACGCCGGCGAGGTCAGCCGCGGTGGCGAGCCTCGGGTTTTGCCCACAGGGCTCGGTTTGGCGCGCGGAGCACAGCTTCGGGATGCGGACGCTCGTCCGCATCCAACTGTGGTGGTGGCGCGGCCGGGAAGTGGCCGGAGTGGTGCCGGCGACGAGCTCGGCGGCGGCCGAAGCTCGGGTGCAAGTGGGGATGGGCCTGCGGTGCGCAAACAAGCGCGGCGAAGTGCCACGGAGGCTCCACGCGATGCGGGGAGCGCGTTGGGCGCATGCCCGGGACCAAATGGTCACCGAAGCATCACCGGCGACGAGTGCGGCGGCGGCGAAGGTTCGGCCATAGTGGAGACGACAGCTAGAGGGCGAGCGCGACTAAGCGGGGAGGGGGAAACGACGGAGGAGCTCACGGGGGTTGCGACGGTGGCCTCGGGAAGCTCGGGGAGGCGTCGGAGGCGGCGAATCGACGGCGGTGAGCTTCGGTGGCCGGCGAGGGGGAAAACGTCGGGGGCGGCGTTCCGGGGCTCTTCTGGTCGCGTGAGACGACGAGGAGGACGAGGGAGGACTTGCGGAGCTCTGGGAGGCGTCGGGGAGGCGAGAGGGGGATGGTGGCCGCGGCGAACGGCGTCGGTGGCGACGGCTGTGTTCGGGTTCGGGCGAGAGAGAAAGAGCAGAGGGGCGGGGCCTCGAGGAAGAGTGAGAGGGGTCCGAGGGGCTGCGTGGCGTCGCGGGAGGGAACCAGGGGAGGAGGAGGCAGCCAGGCAGGGAGGAGGTGGCCGGGGCGCGTGGCCGCGCGCGCCGGGCGCGTGCCCGCGTCCTTCTGGCGAGGGAAGAAGACGACAGGGGGGGGGGTAGCGGTGGCGGGCTGGGCCAGCGGGAGGAGCTGGGCCGGGCAGGTAAGCAGGTAAGTGGCCCAGGTGGCCGTCTCCCTTTTTATTTTTGCTCTGTTTTATTTTTTTAATCATTGTTTTCTATTTGTTTCAATCTGTTTTGATTTAGTTCAAACACTAAATCATTTTTGTTTCTTCCAATAATTTTTGCAGGGACTGAAAGTAATATTCTAGAGCCCCTCACAAAATATCAGAATTATTGAAGCATTAAAAATATATATAACATATATTTGCTCCAACTCAAATACAATATATATTAGTTCAAAGATCCAAAATGACATGGAAAAATGTGCATCATCTCTGGTTACTGTTTCCAGCATTTTTCCAAAGATGATGAACATTTTTGAAAGCCACTTGGATTGACTGAAAATATTTTAGGTGAACCTGGTGAATTCTTAAAATGCTAGGGTTTGGACAATCCCCATTTCAACTTTCTGTAAAAGTAAACATGATGCATCACCAAAGGCTAGTACTAGTGCAATGCCAGAAGCTAGGGATGTGACAGAGAACGCCATCCATAGCACTCACGCTTATCTTGCGTATTTTAGAGTGTCCACTTTCACTTGTCTATGAACTATGCAAGGGGTCCAAGTTTCCATATCCGAGGAATCCGGCTATTCGAATAGATGATGATAACCCTGCAGGGGTGTACTTCTTCACACACGCTCTCGCCACTTACCGCCCTGTACACGTCATGTACCTCGGCAACCTTCAAGCGGAAGCCGGGCGAGGGAGTCGGCCACAACCTGACTAACCGAACAGGTCTCTAGTTCAGGTTTATCGCCTATTCGGGTTCCATCCGCAAGGAGATCCGGCCGGGGTGTCGCTTACGGCCCCAAACGATGTGTGCAGGGTTCCCAAGCCCACCAACCGGGTGCCACTTGGTACACCGGGCCACTGTGCCTAGTCTGTCCCAAGCCCACCTGTACCGGGTGCCACTTGGTAGACTACTAACACTACCTACAAACACCAGAAACTAGTTGCAACTCCTGGACAGAGATCAAGTTGATTAATAAGTCGAGAGGGGCACTTAAGCATTCCAATGTGTGGTAGTAGCTGGTCATGGATCACAAACACAGAACTCAGTTCCTGAGGACGGCTGCAATGAGACAACCCACCATGTACTCCTACATGGCCTCTCACCGCTACCTTTACCAAATCGTGTTCACACACTTAGCTCACACATAGTAGGACATGTTCACACGCCTCTGATTCATCCCCGATGAATCAGACCTGACTCAACTCTAAGCAGTAGCAGGCATGACAACAAACATAAATGAGTAGGCACATCAGGGCTCAAACAACTCCTACTCATGCTAGTGGGTTTCATCTATTTACTGTGGCAATGACAGGTCATGCAAAGGATAAAGGGGTTCAGCTACCGCAGCAAGTAACAGTTGAATCGTTGTTGTCCTAATGCAGTAAAAGAGAGCAAGAGCGAGAGAGTAGGATTGTATCGGAATGAACAAGGGGGTTTTGCTTGCCTGGCACTTCTGAAGATAACATTGAGTCTTCATCAGTGTCAACGATCACATCATCGGTATCACGTCTATCGAGAGGGGACAAATACCGGCAACACAGAAGGGAACACAATCAATGCAATGCACAATATGATGCATGATCATGACATGGCAAAATGAATGTGTTTTGGGCTAATGCAACTAGCAACAGATTAAATGAAGTTGGTTTGAATACAAGATTCAAATTCAAACTCCACATGTGATTATTCAAATGCCATTTAATTGATTTGTGCTAAACAGCAGCTATAAGTTGTTCTAACATGCATGAAAATGGTACAGATGGATTCCTTGAATTTTTCTGATAATTTTTCATATATAATTTATTTAATTTGGAGTTACGGTTAATTTTCTATGAATTTTAGAAGTTTTGGACATTTTCTGAAAATAATAAATCATTTAGGATTTATTTAAATTCCAGAAAGGAATTATTGCGTCAGCATGACGTTGGCATGACGTCACAGGTCAACAGGGGCTGGCTCGGGTCAAACCTGATGTGTGGGGACCACACGTCAGTGACACAGTTATCTAACCTAAGTTTAATTAGAGCCTGGGCCCGCATGTCAGTGTCCTATCTACTTAACTAAGTTAGTTAACACTAACTTAACCTGGTACTAATTAAACAGGGGGGGGGGCTGGGCCCACACGTCAGTCAGAGAGAGGGGAGGGTCAAACCGGGCAGTGGGTCAACCCACGCCGGTCAAGGGTCAACGGTCGCCGGCGTTTAGCCGCCGGCGAGTCCCGACGCGGTGGTGCGCTGCGGAAATGGCCTACAGAGCGCCGTTTGGCGCGCGGAGCACGACTACGGGATGCGGACGCTCGTCCGCATCTAACCAGGGTGGTGGCGCGGCCGGGGAGTGGCCGGAGAGTGGTCGGCGACGAGCTTTAGCGGCGGCTGGAGTTCGGCGTCAGTGAGGACGGCGCTGCGGTGCACGGGGGAAGGAGCAGGTGTGTGCGTTCGGCTCCTGAGAGCACGGTTAGCAGGCGGGTGCTACTAGGGCGAGCGGAGGAGCTCGGGAGCACGGGGCTCACTGGCCATGGCGATGGGCGGAGCTCGGTTTCGTGGGGCGGCGGCTAACGGACGAGAACGGAGGGGGTGAGCAAGGGGGAAGGCGCAGGAGCTCACAGCGAGTTCGAGGGGGCAGTCAGCAGGCTCGGGGACGTCCGGGGTGCGGCAAATCGACGACGGCGATCATCGGACAGGGACGAGGAAGATGGCGACAATGGCGGCTCCATAGGGCCTCTGCGTTGGCTTTCCTCAATGGAGAGGCGTGGTGCAAGGTGGCGGAGGTGCTGGACTGATCGGGGAGGCAAGGCATCGGCGGTGGGCACGGCGAACGGCGTCGGTGGCGACGGGGCTCCGCTCGGTGGAGGAGAGAGGGAGCCAGAGAAAGGGGGGAGAAGGCACGGGGAGAGTGCGAGGCCTGGGAGGGTGCGTGGCGTCGCGGACGAGGTCCAGGGCGACGAGAGGAAGCAGGAGGTGGCCAGGGGGAAGCAGGAGGTGGCCGAGGCCTCTCGGGCGCGCGCCACGCCTCGCCTCTGTTCGTCCTCCTGGCAGAGGAGGAAGATGACAAGGGGGAGGAGGTGGGCTGGGCCGGCTGGGCCGGTTGGTGGCGCCAGGTAGGCTGCGGGTAAGTGGCCCAGGTAGGTTTTCTGCTCTGTTTTATTTTTTCCTTCTGTTTTGTTTTATTTAATTTATTTTGCCACTGTTTTGAATTTAAAATAATTCAAACAATGCCAAAAACTCCTCTGAATATTTTATATTGCTAGATGGACTTTTCCAAAAGCTTATAAAATATTTCAGGGGTATTTGAAATTATATTCTAATTATATGAATATAATTCAAATTCAAATAGCTAATGAATTAAATCCAAAGTCCCAAACATAAATCCTTAAAAATGTTCAATATTTTGGTTGGGACCAGAACCCTTACCAAAAATTATCAAACATTTAAAAAGAGCATTTTGGAGCAATGAATGAGATTTCTAGGGTTTTTGCCCCTCTTTTATTTAAGTTTTTGAGGCTTCCAAAATTCCTCAGTTCAAGTTTCGAAAATATAGACATGATGCACACATGAAGCTAGCCTAGAGCACTACCAGCAGCTAGGGATGTGACACGCCCTGTAATTGCTTTACTTTATCACTAAGCGGTAGCGATAGTCGTAGAAGCAATAGATGGCGTACTGACAACGATGCTACGATGGAGATCAAGGTGTCGCGCCGGTGAAGATGGTGATCACGAAGGTGCTTCGGAGATGGAGATCACAAGCACAAGATGATGATGGCCATATCATATCACTTATATTGATTGCATGTGATGTTTATCTTTTATGCGTCTTATCTTGCTTTGATTGACGGTAGCATTTTAAGATGATCTCTCACTAATTATCAAGAAGTGTTCTCCCTGAGTATGCACCGTTGCGAAAGTTCTTCGTGCTGAGACACCACGTGATGATCGGGTGTGATAGGCTCTACGTTCAAATACAACGGGTGCAAAATAGTTGCACACGCGGAATACTCAGGTTAAACTTGACGAGCCTAGCATATACAGATATGGCCTCGGAATACGGAGACCGAAAGGTCGAACGTGAATCATATAGTAGATATGATCAACATAGTGATGTTCACCATTGAAAACTACTCCATCTCACGTGATGGTCGGACATGGTTTAGTTGATTTGGATCACGTGATCACTTAGATGATTCGAGGGATGTCTATCTAAGTGGGAGTTCTTAAGTAATATGATTAATTGAACTTTAATTTATCATGAACTTAGTCCTGGTAGTATTTTGCAAATTATGTTGTAGATCAATAGCTCGCGTTGTTGCTTCCCTATGTTTTTATATGTGTTCCTAGAGAAAACTAAGTTGAAAAATGTTAGTAGCAATGATGCGGACATGGTCTGTGATCTGAGGTTTATCCTCATTGCTGCACGGAAGAATTATGTCCTTGATGCACCGCTAGCTCAATATGATGACTACTTGATAGTTTTGTGCACCATGCTTTATGGCTTAGAAACAGGACTACAAAAACATTTTTGAAACGTCATGGAACATATGAGATGTTCCATGAGATGAAATTGATATTTCAGACTCATGCCCGTGTCAAGAGGTATGAGACCTCTGACAAATACTTTGCCTAAAAGATGGAGGAGAATTGCTCAACTAGTGAGCAAATACTTAGATTGTCTGAGTACTACAATCGCTTGAATCAAGTGGGAGTTAATCTTCCAGATAAGATAGTGATTGGCAGAGTTCTCTAGTCACCATCACCAAGTTACTGGAACTTCGTGATGAACTATAATGCAAGGGATGACGAAAAGGATTCCCGAGCTCTTCGTGATGCTGAAATCGACGAAGGTAGAAATCAAGAAAAGAGCATCAAGTGTTGATGATTGACAAGACCACTAGTTTCAAGAAAAGGGTAAAGGAAAAGAAAGTGAACTTCAAGTAGAATGGCAAGCAAGTTGTCACTCCCGCGAAGAAGCCCAAAGCTGGACCAAAGCCTGAAACTGAGTGATTATACTGCAAAGGAAATGGTCACTAGAAGCGGAAATGCCCAGAATATTTGGTGGATAAGAAGGATGGCAAAGTGAACAAGGGTATATTTGATATACATGTTATTGATGTGTACTTTACTAGTGTTTATAGTAGCCCCTGAGTATTTGATACTTGTTCGGTTGCTAAATATTAGTAACTCGACACAGGATTTACAGAATAAACAGAGACTAGTTGAGGGTGTAGTGACGATGTGTGTTGGAAGTGGTTCTAATATTGATATGATCATCATCGCACACTCCCTATACTTTCGGGATTAGTGTTAAACCTAAATAAATGTTATTTGGCGTTTGCGTTGAGCATGAATATGATTTGATCATGTTTATTGCAATATGGTTATTCATTTAAAGTCAGCGAATAATTGTTATTCTGTTTACATGAATAAAGCCTTCGATGGTCATACACCCAATGAAAACAGTTTGTTGGATCTCGATCGTAGTGATACACATAATCATAATATTGATGCCAAAAGATGCAAAGTTGATAATAATAGTGCAACTTATTTGTGGCACTGCCGTTTGGGTCATATCGGTGTAAAGCGCATGAAGAAACTCCATAAAGATGGATTTTTGGAATCACTTGGTTATGAATCATTTGATGCTTGCGAACCGTGCCTTTGGGCAAGATGACTAAAACTCCGTTCTCCGGAACAATGGAACGAGCTACTGACTTATTGGAAATAATACATACCGATGTATGTGATCCGATGAGTGTTGATGCTCGTGGCGAGTATCGTTATTTTTTGACCTTCACAAGATGATTTGAGCAGATATGAGTATATCTACTTAATGAAGCACAAGTCTGAAACATTTGAAAAGTTCAAAGAATTTCAGAGTGAAGTGGAGAATCATCATAACAAGAAAATAAAGTTTCTGCGATTTGATCGCGGAGACAAATATTTGAGTTACGAGTTTGGTCTTCAATTAAAACAATGTGGAATAGTCTCACAGTTCACAGCACCTAGAACACTATAGCGTTATGGTGTGTCCGAACGTCGTAACCGCACTTTGTTGGATATTGTGCGATCAATGATGTCTCTTACCGATTTACCAATATCATTTTGGGGTTATGCATTAGAGATAGCTTATTCACGTTTAAATAGGGCACCACCAAAATCCGTTGAGACGACGCCTTATGAACTGTGGTTTGGCAAGAAACCAAATTGTCGTTTCTTAAAGTTTGGGGCTGTGATCCTTATGTGAAAAAGTTTCAACCTGATAAGCTCGAACCCAAATCGGAGAAGTGCGTCTTCATAGAATACCCAAAGAAAACTGTTGGGTACACCTTCTATCACAGATCCGAAAGCAAGATTCGTTGCTAAGATGGATCTTTCTAGAGAAGGAGTTTCTCTCGAAAGAAGTGAGTGGGAGGAAAGTAGAACTTGATAAGGTAATTGTACCTTCTCCCAAATTGGAAAGTAGTTCATCATAGAAATCAGTTCGAGTGATGCCTACACCGATTAGTGAGGAAGTTAGTGATGATGATCATGAAACTTCGAATCAAGTTGCTACAGAAACTCGTAGGTCTTCCAGAGTATGGTCCGCACCAGAGTGGTACGGTAATCCTGTTCTGAAAGTCATGTTACTAGACCATGGTAAACCTATGAACTATGAGGAAGCGATGATGAGCCCAGATTCCGCGAAATGGCTCAAGGCCGTGAAATCTGAGATGGGATCCATGTATGAGAACAAAGTGTGGACTTTGGTTGTCTTGCCCGATGATCGGCAAGCCATAGAAAATAAATGGATCTTCAAGAGGAAGACGGACACTGATAGTAGTGTTACTATCTACAAAGCTCGACTTGTTGCGAAAGGTTTTCGAAAAGTTCAAAGTGTTGAATATGATGAGATTTTCTCACTCGTAACGATGCTTAAGTCTGTCCGAATCATGTTAGCAATTGCCACATTTTATGAAATCTGGCAAATGGATATCAAAACTGTGTTCCTGAATGGATTTCTGGAAGAAGAGATGTATATGATGCAACCAGAAGGTTTTGTCGATCTGAAAGGTGCTAACAAAATGTGCAAGCTCCAGTGATCCATCAATGGACTGGTGCAAGCATCTCGGAGTTGGAATATACGCTTTGATGAGTTGATCAAAGCATATGGTTTTATACAGACTTTTGGAAAGGCATGTATTTACAAGAAAGTGAGTGGGAGCACTACAGCCTTTCTGATAAGTATATGTGGATGACATATTGTTGATCGGAAATAATGTAGAATTTCTGGAAAGCATAAAGGAGTTTTTGAAAGGAGTTTTTCAAAGAAAGACCTCAGTGAAGCTTCTTACACATTGAGCATCAAGATCTATAGAGATAGATCAAGACGCTTGATAAGATTTTTCAATGAGTACATACCTTGATAAGATTTTGAAGTAGTTCAAAATGGAACAATCAAAGAAGGAGTTCTTGCTTGTGTTGCAAGGTGTGAAGTTGAGTAAGACTCAAAACCCGACCATGGCAGAAAATAGAAAGAGAATGAAAAGTTATTCCCTATGCCTCAGTCATAGGTTCTATAAAGTATGCTATGCTGTGTACCAGACCTATTGTATACCTTGCTCTGAGTTTGGCAAAGGAATAAAATTTTGATCTAATAGTAGATCACTGGACAACTGTCAAAAATATCCTTAGTGAGGACTAAGGAGATGTTTCTCGATTATGGAGGTGATAAAAGAGTTCGTCGTAAAGAGTTACATCGATGCAAGCTTTTACACCGATCCAGATGACTCTAAGTCTCAATCTGGATACATATTGAAAGTGGGAGCAATTAGCTAGAGTAGCTCCATGCAGAGCATTGTAGACATAGAATATTTGCAAAATACATATGGCTCTGAATGTCACAGACCCGTTGACTAAACTTCTCTCACGAGCAAAACATGATCATACCTTAGTACTCTTTGGGTGTTAATCACATAGTAATGTGAACTAGATTACTGACTCTAGTAAACCCTTTGGGTGTTGATCACATGACGATGTGAACTATGGGTATTAATCACATACAGATGTGAATATGGGTGTTGAATCACATGCTGATGTGAACTAGATTATTGACTCTAGTGCAAGTGGGAGACTGAAGGAAATATGCCCTAGAGGCAATAATAAAGTTATTATTTATTTCCTTACATTATGATAAATGTTTATTATTCATGCTAGAATTGTATTAACCGGAAACATAATACATGTGTGAATACATAGACAAACATAGTGTCACTAGTATGCCTCTACTTGACTAGCTCGTTTATCAAAGATGGTTATGTTTCCTAGCCATGGAGAAAAGAGTTGTAATTTGATTAACGGGATCACATCATTAGGAGAATGATGTGATTGACTTGACCCATTCCGTTAGCTTAGCACTTGATCGTTTAGTATGTTGCTATTGCTTTCTTCATGACTTATACATGTTCCTATGACTATGAGATTATGCAACTCCTGTTTACCGGAGGAACACTTTGTGTGCTACCAAACATCACAACATAACTGGGTGATTATAAAGGAGCTCTACAGGTGTCTCCGAAGGTACATGTTGGGTTGGCATATTTCAAGATTAGGATTTGTCACTTCGATTATCGGAGAGGTATCTCTGGGCCCACTCGGTAATGCACATCACAATAAGCCTTGCAAGCATTGCAACTAATTAGTTAGTTGCGGGATGATGTATTACAGAACGAGTAAAGAGACTTGCCGGTAACGAGATTGAACTAGGTATTGAGATACTGACGATCGAATCTCGGGCAAGTAACATACCGATGACAAAGGGAACAACGTATGTTGTTGTGCGGTTTGACCAATAAAGATCTTCGTAGAATATGTGGGAGCCAATATGAGCATCCAGGTTCCGCTATTGGTTATTGACCAGAGATGTGTCTCGGTCATGTCTACATTGTTCTCGAACCCGTAGGGTCCGCACGCTTAAGGTTTCGATGACAGTTATATTATAAGTTTATGAGTTTTGATGTGCCGAAGGAGTTCAGAGTCCCGGATGAGATCGGGGACATGACGAGGAGTCTCGAAATGGTCGAGATGTAAAGATCGATATATTGTACGACTATATTCGGACTTCGTAAAGGTTCCGAGTGATTCAGGTATTTTTCGGAGTACCGGAGAAGTTACGGGAATTCGCCGGGGAGTATATGGGCCTTATAGTTATTGGGCCATACAAGAATAGAGGAGAGAGGCCAAAAGGAAGGAGGCCTGCGCCCCCCCTCTGGTCCGAATTGGACAAGGGGCGCAGCCCCCTTTTCCTTTTTCCTCTCCCCCTCTTTCCCCTTCTCCTACTCCAACAAGGAAGGAGGGAGTCCTACTCTCGGTGGGAGTAGGACTCCCCTTGGCGCGCCCCTCCTAGGCCGGTCGCCCCTCCCCCTTGCTCCTTTATATACGAGGGTAGGGGGGCACCTCTAGACACAACAACAATTGATCCCTTGGATCTCTTAGCCGTGTGCGGTGCCCCCCTCCACCATAGTCCTCCTCGATAATATTGTAGCGGTGCTTAGGCGAAGCCCTGTGACGGTAGAACATCAAAATCGTCACCACGCCGTCGTGCTGACGGAACTCTCCCTCGACACTCGGCTGGATCGGAGTTCGAGGGACATCATTGAGCTAAACGTGTGCTAGAACTCGGAGGTGCCGTAGTTTCGGTGCTTGATCGGTCAGGCCGTGAAGACGTACGACTACATCAACCGCGTTGTTCTAACGCTTCCGCTTTCGGTCTACGAGGGTACGTGGACACACTCTCCCTGCTCGTTGCTATGCATCACCATGATGTTGCGTGTGCGTAGATTTTTTTTTGAAATTACTACGTTCCCCAACATACCGGCCTCCCGAAACTTTTTGATATCCTTCTCCTGGACGGTAGAGGCCATCCACTTGCCTCCTGCCCCGGATCCGGACATTTTCGGAAGAACCTTTGTTGGTGGAGAAGATGAACGCTCGGGTGTTAGGGCTCAAGCGAAAGAGAATGGATGAGCAGAAGGAGAAGGCATGGATGAAAAGGAAGAGGACTTTCCTCTTTATAGAGGCAATGAAACTTTGCGCCTCCTCGCTTGCCTAATGAAACCTGCTCGTTCTCCACTCATCGCGTTTGGTGGTGCGGTTGGGTTACCCACACCCGTATTGATGAGAATCCCGCGATAAGGGGGGCACGACCTCTGCTTCGACAAGACGTGCCAAGGAAACCGCATCACAATATGCGCAGTTGCTGGTTAGACGAAAATGGTTTGAATAAAAACCGGACCATGGCGTGATATCACTCTACGGAAATTGTCAGTAGATGTGATTTGTTAAAAACTACGCTCTCTACGGTGAAATGGGGGAATTGCCTTTTCATAGCCGGGCACGATCCTTGTGTTCGAAATCTTCGACGGAGTATTCGGAGATGGAACCCGCCTTGCAATGCCGAAGACAATCTGCGCGTCGGACTCATTGTCATTGAAGCCTGGTTCAGGGGTTACTGAGGGAGTCCTGGATAAGGGGGTATCCGGACAGCCGGACTATATACTTTGGCTGGACTGTTGGACTATGAAGATGCAAGACTAAAGACTTCGTCCCGTGTCCGGATGGGACTCTCCTTTGCGTGGAAGGCAAGCTTGGCGATTCGGATGATAGATCTCCTTCTCTGTAACCGACTCTGTGTAACCCTAGCCCCCTCCGGTGTCTATATAAACCGGAGGGTTTAGTCCGTAGAAGAAGAACAATCATACCATAGGCTAGCTTCTAGGGTTTAGCCTCTACGATCTCGTGGTAGATCAACTCTTGTAATACTCATATCATCAAGATCAATCAAGCAGGAAGTAGAGTATTACCTCCATCGAGAGGGCCCGAACCTGGGTAAACATCGTGCCCCCAGTCTCCTGTTACCATTAGCCTTAGACACACAGTTCGAGACCCCCTACCTCGAGATCCGCTGGTTTTGACACCGACAGCCGCCCCTAGGGCGCGTCGGGCAGGCTTGTCGCTCCCTCGTGGGCCCCCATGACGTGAGACCGACACCAAAAATTCCTATAAATATCCAAACCCCCAGAAAGAACCCTAGATGAGAAGTTCCGCCGCCGCAAGCCTCTGTATCCACGAAAACTCAAACGGGACCCTCTTCTGGCACCCTGCCGGAGGGGGAAAATCATCACCAAAGGACGTCTTCATCATCCCGGTGGCCACCATGACAAGGAGGGAGTAGTTCACCCTCGGGATTGAGGGTATGTACCAGTAGCTATGTGTTTGATCTCTCTCTCTCTCATGTTCTTGATTTGGCACGATCTTGATGTACCGCTAGCTTTGTTAATATAGTTGGATCATATGGTGTTTCTGCCTCTCTATCTTGTTGTAATGGATTGAGTTTTACCTTTGAGGTTTCACTATTATCGGATTGAATACTTTTATGGATTTGAGAACACTTGATGTATGTCTTGCTTATGGATACCCGTGGTGACAATAGGGTGTTCTATTATTCACTTGATATATGTTTTGGCACTCAACTCGCGGATTCACAAGGTGACATTGGGGTGATCTATGCATAGGGGTTGATGCACGTTTTCGTCCTATTTTCTCTGATAGAAATGTTGGAGCACTCTTTGGAGTTCTTTGTGTTGGATTGGATATTATGAATCTGAAGTTGTTTGATGCGTATCATATAATTGGCGCACGGATACTTGTGATGACATTGGAGTATCTACGTGACATTAGAATTGGTTGATGCACCCCTAAAAAAAGATTTTGTTGATGCATATCATATGGTGTTATTTTAGTACGAACTCTAGGGCTGTTCGTGACGCTTATAGGAATAACTCCATAGATTGATCGGAAAGGATAATTTTGAGGTGGTTTTGTACCCTACAAACAATTTCATCTTTTGTTCTCCGCTAGATAAGAACTTTGGAGTGATTCTTTGTCGCACGTTGAGGGATTTTATATGATTGAATTATGTTAGCACTGTTGAGAGATTACACTAGTGAAAGTATGAACCCTAGGCCTTGTCTCTAAGCATTGCAATACCGTTTGTGCTCCGTTTTATCACTTGCTACCTTGTTGTTTTACTTATTTCAGATTACAAAAACATATATCTATTATCCATACTACAATTGTATCACCATCTATTCGTCGAACTACTACACCTATACAATTTGCCATTGTATTGGGTGTGTTGGGGACACAAGAGATTTCTTGTATTTGGTTGCAGGTTTGTTTGAGAGAGACCATTTTCATCCTATGCCTCCCATGGAATGATAGACGTTAGGTCATCCACTTGAGGGAAATTTGCTACTGTCCTACAAAACTCTATGCTTGGAGGCCCAACAGAGTCTACAAGAAGTAAAGTTGTGTAGTAGACATCACTGCCGGATAATACATATGAAGGGCGGTCCGAGTGCGTCCGCAGGCATGCCCAGACGCGTCTGCGGACGTATAGGGGGTGCGTTTGCCAAGTCCGGTTGTAAATGATCTTATGCTTTGTTATTTGCAAGATAACCACGGTGACACAGTTCGCGTCTACCGGTCACGGCAGCCACGCACTGTGCAGCTTGTGTTGCCGAGCGCTAACGGCTTGACAGCCAAACAAGTGTGCAGGCTTGTCTCCGGGCAAAATCCGTCCATGTGAATACACAGAACAAACAGGAAAGGAGAAAGGCCCCTAGCGCAACCCCCGCGTCACTCCCAGGAGGGGCGACTCGGGCGGAATCCTAGCGCAGCCATCACCTCTTCCCCCTCCGATCTTGCTTCCCCCGCCGCCATCGAAGGAAAGCCTTCAGTCAAAGGTTGCGAGCTGACGGCGGCGACGGGTCCTCATCCTCCTCGTGTGACTGATGGCGTCAGGGGCCCCATCCTTTCTCGCATTGCGGGGTTTTCGGCTGTGGCTTCATGGTGGCCCTGGACGAGGTGGTTCGTTAGGTGGAGATGGGCGCCGACACGGTGACCCCAGATTTCTTCGATGACTTCGACAGCCGCTGTGGCCGCGAGGGCGGCACGACGGTTGGTTCGGGGGGCTCGGTGCGACTCAGCTACACATCTCCGCGTGGTGCGGGTTGTGGCGACGATGGCCGCTGAGATATCCGGCCTGCTGTAGGGAACCAGCGGCGGCGCGGTCCTTGGGTCCTTTTTGCTCTAAGATGGTGTTTTGCCGGTTGCTGACCCTCATTGATCTGTCCGTTGACGAGTTTTGGAAGGCTCGGTCGGAGATCTTCATTGGGCGCGTGTAGATTTCTGGAGCGGATGGGATTCAGTTGTGTGCGCCCATATTTCATCCCGAGTGGTTTCAGGAGGGTGTGACGCGAAACTTCGGTATCTATTGACATTATGGGGCACGTCGGTATTTCAATTTCCATGGTAAAGACACTGTCGGAGAACATCATGGTGTCTAAGAACTGAGGCCTTGTAATGGCAGATCGAGTCTTCGTGGCGATGAGGATTTTGCTTGGTGATTCGTGACTCGTTGCAGCGGTACGGCAAGTGGGGGCGACATCACAGGCGGAGTACATAGTCTTAGCTTTCAGGGTGAAAACCCAAGGCCTGGACTTAATTGGTTGTGCCTGGTAGTGACCTTGTTGAAGGCATTGTTTTGAGAGCGCGGATCTTTTCCACAGTGAAAACGTAAAGATTTAGGATCGGGCGAGGGATGGTGCTTGTGCACTGTTTCATTCTTGGAGGCGGCGCTTTTGAAGAATTCGCACTTCAGGTGTTGTCTAGGTAGTGGTTCGTGCTGCAACTACAAGAAATTGATCACTCTGGTGAGATCTTTTTTTCTTTTTTCTTCTTCCTTTTGTCTTTTGGTTGTGTGCACCTATAATGTCTTTATGATATTGTGTTGTTGCAGAGATGGGATGTAATTGAAATCTCCACGATATTAACATGTTCCCCTTGTCGAAAATCTCTATTCTCTATGGAACGGAGCAATGTAGATCCTGACTAATCAGCAGCAGCAGAGCCCAAGCAAATGAGAAAGTGACGCGAACAGCTGCTAATCAAGAAGCAATTGAAGGGAAAAAGAAAAGTCTTAATTGCCTCTGTCAAGCCGTAATCAGGATCGTGCGCAACGATCACGACACGCCCCTCCATCATTGCTCACAGATCGTGCCGGCGGTTTCAAACTTTCAAGGGGGTCCATGCTTTGCTTGCCACACGGTGATATGATGACCACACCACGGTGAGACAGGTTTAAAATGCAGGAAAATGTGCCACACGGTGATGCCATGACCCCATGGTTTTTACAGGGAATTTGCTATGGCAATTAGCCAGTGCGAGAAAATGATATATCGGGTGGGTTATACTCCATGATTCGGTTGGGTTCAAAGTGACCACCGAAGATGACCTACTTGATTCCCTCCATCATGTGGCATAGATTGTGGTTTGGTGGCAACCAACAAGAAGTACAGAAACGGCTTCTCCGATCTTGAGAAGAGGAACGATAAAGCAAAAAAATCACAAGGACAACGCGTGTCAGTGAGTCAACAAACACGTAACGGCCGAGAGATTCGACATCGCCGCATCATTCTTAATCCCATTCCGATCAGCTGAAGTCGTCTGCACTATCAGACACCGAACTCCCGGCCACAAAATAAACAGGATAATAACCATGAAACACCACTCCAAAAATGAATAGGCTAATCGGAGGTTCCTTTCCGGTAAAGATAATCATTTTATTTCAGCAGACCATGGCATCTCCGTGATGATGGATCAAATGTCAACAGGTTGGGCTAATTAGGCCGGCGTCAGCGTAAGTGCGCAGTAATGGCCGTGTCGCCGAAAGGAAAACAAGTACACACGCGTGACCCATCGATGGATTGAACGTCTCGCCTATATATATTCACGGCTAGCTTGGCGCCACCTGCTGTCTACTCGGCCCAGCGCGCGAACCACCACCATGTGCCCTTGTCCCGTCTGAGCGAGAATCGTTGTCGCAAGCTCACGGGCGCCCGCACCACCAATCCACCACAGCACCGGCTGTACGGCGGCTTTTAGATTCAGTTGGCATCCGGGGCACTGCAGAGCACAGGGAAGAAGAAGAAGAAGTAGGACCAGAGCTGGGGGAGATGGTGGCACAGAATCAGAGGACGCCGGGAGACCAGGTAGAGGAGGGGCGCCGCTCAGGGCCCGTCGATCGATCGAGTGTAGGGTGTGTGTGTGTGTGGTGTGTTCTTGGTGATTGATTTGGTGTGTTGTGGGCTGGTGATGCAGGTGTTCTGGCCCAAGGTGGTGCTCAAGAAATGGCTCAACCTCAGGAGCAAGGACGCCAAGTTCAACGCGGACGAGGACGACGGCGACGACGACGGGGAGCAAGGTGGGTGGGTGCTAGCAAGATCGAGTTCCCGGTTCGAGTTTCGCTCGCCGGGGATCGCAGCCTCCTTCATCCCCTTCTCACCATTTTTGCTTCCTGTCCATCTCGTGCAGAGGAGAACTGCGGCTGCGACGGCGCCGGGGCGGAGCGGGAGGCCGTCGGCGTGAACATCGCCGGTGAGCTCTTTCACATCTCAGTTTCACCTCATTTTTATGTTTGGAAAATTGGTTGCGTGCTTCCGCGGATCCATGAGCTGTTCGTATCCGATCCTGAAGACGGGGAAAAGTGCAGCTTTGGACCGTTTAGCCCTTTTGGGGAAACATTGCTGATACCAGATTCCCACCGTCAAAAGTAGATCAGTGCCAGTACTTGATTTTGGTTGAGGACTTGTTGTCGATTTTGCGCATTTTCACAATCATCAGCGTTGCTTCTGACCATCGAACACCTGTTACTACTCCCTCCGTTCCAAATTACTCGTCGTGGTTTTAGTTCAAATTTAAACTAAAACCACGACGAGTAATTTGGAACCGAGGGAGTACGTGTTACCACTGCCAAATTTGCATTCTGAACTACTGGTACTAATCGGAAGCAAAATTCAGAGTAATTCCTCATGAACCGCCCTGTTGTTCTTGAACGATCTGCAGAAGAGAGCCTGGATGCCGCGCCGTACAAGCTGCGGCGGCGGAACTCGGAGACGATGCGCGCGCAGTACATCAACACCAAGGAGCTCAGGTACAGCCCAAGTGTTCGGCACGATCGCGGCGCATTCCCGTTTTCTCGCGGTTCTTGGCGTGGTGCTGATTGATGGATTCGTGCTGCAGGATCTGCATTGGCACGTACAACGCCGCCGGCATAGAGCCGCCGGAAGGCCTCGACATCGCCGAGTGGCTCGGCACCACCGGCGGCGAGCAGGCCGACATGTACGTGCTCGGCTTCCAGGAAGTGGTGCCGCTCAACACCGGCAACGTGTTCGGCGCGGAGGACGTCCGGCCGGCGCTGGCGTGGGAGGCGCTCATCCGCGACACGCTCACGCGGACGCAGCCGTCCTGCTCGAGGCCCAAGTACCGGTACCGCAGCCACCCGGCCACTCCGACCCGCGACGACTCCGACGAGCTGTTCCCCGGCGGCACCGACACTGAAACCGACGACGACGCGCCCTTCAGCTTCCCGGTGTACCCCGAGGAGTACGTGGCCGCCACCCCCAGGATGCTCGGGGCCATGGAGGACGAGCAGCCAAGGGCGCAGCAGAGGGCGCTCCTGAAGACGATGAGCAAGACGGACAGGATCGGGCTCGCCTGGCCGGAGCAGCCGTTGGACCTGATGGCCACCGCGTCCTTGTCATCGGCGTCGTTCAAGTCGCCGAGATCGTTCGGCGCGCACAGGTCGTTCATGAAGTCCAGGGTCGCCGCCGCCGACTGCCCGGCCATGGTCCCCGACCTGGACCTGGATCTCGACGGCAAGGCCGCGCGTGGAGGCAAGAAGAAGGGCGGCGGCAGGTCGCCGTTCGTGAGGATCGTGAGCAAGCAGATGGTGGGCGTGTTCCTGACCATCTGGGTGCGGCGCGGCCTGCGGAGGTGCGTCCAGAACATCAAGGTGTCCACCGTGGGCGTGGGCGCCATGGGCTACATCGGCAACAAGGGGTCGGTGTCGGCGAGCATGTCCATCTACCAGACCATGTTCTGCTTCGTGTGCACCCACCTGTCCGCCGGCGAGCGGCCCGGCAACCTCCTCAAGCGGAACGCCGACGTGCAGGAGATCCACCGGCGGACGCGCTTCGCCGGGCCCGGCGGCCTCGAGCTGCCCAGAGACATCTACGACCACGAGTCAGTGATCAACTGATCATGCACGCAACACATCTTACTACTACGAAATTGCATCCACCAATGCATCACCCCGGTGATTTGACAGAGATGTTCTTCCGCAGGAGGATTTTCTGGCTGGGTGATCTCAACTACCGGATCGACGTGCCGTACGACAGAGTGCACGGCCTGGTGTCCGCCATGGACTGGCCTCAGCTAGCCGAGAAAGATCAGGTACGCAGTGTCGCTCTTCATCATCGCCGCCATGGAACTCTGAACCATGTTGCTGATGCTCCGTTTGTTGTGATGATCAGCTGAAGCGGGAGCTGAGGAAGGGGCGGGCGCTCGAGGGGTGGAGCGAGGGGGTGCTCGAGTTCGCGCCCACGTACAAGTACGAGGTCGGGACGGGGAAGTACATCGGCGACGACCAGAAGGGCGGGAGGAGGACGCCGGCGTGGTGCGACCGGGTGCTGTCGTTCGGGAAGGGGGTGAGGCTGCTGGGTTACGGCAGGTCGGAGCTGGCGCTGTCGGACCACAAGCCGGTGACGGCGACGTACGCGGCGGAGGTGGAGGTGTTCTGCGGGAGGAAGCTGCAGAGGGCGCTCACGCTCACGGACGCCGAGGTGGAGAGCGGCGACGTGGTCGTGCCGGACCTCGAGTTTTGAGCTGGTCGGCGGTGCCGAACACGACATGGACATGCAGCTAGTTTTCAGCTGCGTCGACAAATCTTGGACGGGATGGTGTCGTGTGGGTGATGCTCCGCTCTGACGAAACATGTGTGACGGTGTCACTGGCATCAGTCGGTCTGGTGGTCTTAATCATCGGCAGATCAATGAATCTATAGGATTTTTTTCCCTTCACCTTTGAGTTAGTTACCTTTCTCCCCTGTCAGGCTGTCAGTATGGTGAGATAGTGTGCTGTTTGAATCACACCCAGTGGCACAGAAGCATAAAAAACAGAAAGAATGAGGCAAAAATCAACAGCAAAAAATATGCACCAGCCGGGAATCGAACCCGGGTCTGTACCGTGGCAGGGTACTATTCTACCACTAGACCACTGGTGCTTATGATGCTAATCAAAAGGAAAAAAGGGATTACTTGGTTTGTGTTCTAAACAGAGAACAAAACAGTTTTTTTTTGGCGAAACACAAGCTTTACTGCTTAAACAGGAGAATTATATAGAGCTTGAATACAACCTAGAAGAAAAGAGGGTACATAGTTAACCCATAAACATCTTCTACGATCCTCGCTAGCCTGTCTGGCGCATCTATGCCGTCCCGGTTTGCATGCGCGAGTTCGAAGGAATCAAAACTGGAGCTCACCTCTTGGACCTCATAAACAAATGGAAGCAATATCCGCCCTCTTGAAATTTGCAACATCGATCATCCGGACAACCTCCTGCGCATCACTCTCGATGATAACCTTGCGGAAGCCAAGATCCATTGCTAAACGGAAACAATCCCGGGTTGCCAAGGCTTCCATGAACCTTGCATTTTGCGTGTACCGGTACCATATAGCCTGAGCTCAGATTAACTCACCATTGTGGTTTCGAATCACCATTCCCGTGTCTCCATGAGCCAAGTTTCCTGAATAGCTGGCATCAACATTCACCTTGATAAAGGTTTTCACTGGCGGTAACCAGCTCGTATTCTCTCTCAGCATTCGGTGCTTCTTCACTCCTTCCAATGTAGCAAGATCATGAATAGTATCAGTTGCAAATGGAACGACATCGTTCCCCATGTCTCATATTGTTCCATTCTGTCCAGACGCGTCCAGGTCCAGCACCCAACTAAGATAATGGCAGCAAGTGATTCCGAAACTTCCTTGTTGTCAACAATATCAACAGCCCAAGAGTCTGGATGAAGAACTGGAATTCTGGCCGAAAGGAAACGCTTTAGTTCTGATAAAAATAACCTTGGCTCATGTACAAGAGAATGAAACAGAATTAAGCTACGAGGTAATAAAAGGAGGCCTTTGGTCTGCCCTACTTAAGGACTGCATGGGTCATGTCTTTTTTTCTTTTTTTAAGAAGATGGGTCCTAGTCGTTGCTCGTGAGTCCTCTCGCGAAAGCAACGGCGGCCTGCACAGACAAGACTCACGAGAGGACACGATGTGATGCAACCACGTGACACGACCGCCGTGTTGATCATGTCACAGTATAGTTGAACGCGCATGACAGGTCCGCTCTTTTTCTTGCAAAATAATATCGAGCAAAATAGATGCAAAAAAGAAGACGAAATGCATAACCTTCGTTACATTAATACTACTAGACGTTAACGCGCCCTTATCCGCGCCGTTATTCACTCGTTAGATTAACACTTTTATATCTTTTCCTAAAAAACAAACTCTTTTATACCCCCGTCTCAAAATAAGTGCCTCAAGCTTAGTACAGCTTTGTACTAAAGTTTACAAAATTGAGACATTTATTTTGGAACGGAGGGAGTAGATTACTCTCGCGAAAAAAAAATCTAATAGATTACTGCGATCGGTTGTTTTGTTTGGATTTTATCTGTGTTGGGTTTATGTTTTAGTTATATTACCAGGGTGTTTTTTCCGTTTGTATATTGCGTTCGGTTGCAGTTGGAGACAATATTTTGTTCCAACAGGACAGTGGAGTTATCTGGTGCGTGGTTGGGGTGTCTTTACACATGATGTCAGCCGATGATGATTTGTTTGGGCCTATTATGAGCTTCTGTTTAACGCTAAAATGTGAATTATTGTTGCAACGCTAACATGGGTCGGCCTACAAAGCTCTTTGTTCGCTTAGTTTGGCTCCTTGCTCCTCTCATTCATTTAGTTTTTTCCGCTCGGCCCACTGCTACGTCAGAAAAAAGGCTATCTTTTTTGATAAAGTTAGTTGAATTAAAAGATGTTCAAGGATTTTTAAGAAAAATTGCAAATTTGAAAAATTATGCAATTACGAAATAATCATGTATTTTAAATATATTCATGGATTTCACAAAATGTTGGCGAATTAAATAAGTTCTCATATTTAAAAAATATTCACAAACTTGAAAAATACCCACAAATTTAATAAAATTAATGAATCTAAAAAAAGTGATTTTTATGTTTTTTATGTTCACAAAAATTAATAAGAACTCATGAATTAAAATGTGAAAAAAGAAAAAAAAGAGAAAAAAACTAAACAACACACACCATTATAGGAGAGGCCCAATGACCCCACCGTCCCCGAAGCATCAGGACACTTCAAATCAAGGGAACTTAGGGGCTGTTTGGTTCTCGCGAGTGTCGGCCCTGCCGATCTTAGCGAGCCAAATATTTGGCGCAGGATCTGGCTGTCCAGATTTGTCAACAATTTTGGCGTCAAAGTAAACTGAAAGAGTTGGGGTGGGCTGGGTGCGCCAAAAAATTGATGCCAATTCAAACAGGACGTCAAGCCTGGTCGACGACCAAATTTTTGGATTGGCAGCTAAGGGTTGCGATCAAACAGCCCCTTGGCATCTCTATACATATGGCAGTCCACCCAACGATGCTCTGGAAGTAATCATACTCCTACTACTGTGGTGTCGACAACACTATGTGAGATCGGCTCAAGCTATGGGGAGAAGAAGCTGTCGATATCTTGCAAATGCTAACGTTTGCCATGACCAGTTGCTGCCAGGGATTTCCCTTTCTTGCCAAACTGAATCTAGGCATTTTATTGCAACATGTCTTGTGAATTTATCATGACCTTAGCCGCCTCCTCCTCCAAGAAAAAAGTTAGGGTTCGTGCCTCTCGCTAGCGCCGCTGCAGGTCCGCCTCGTCTTCAGTGGCCCTAGGGCCCTGGAGGCGCGGTGGATCCTGGTAAGGGCCGGCGGGAGGGCTATGTTTTTAGTCGTTTTTTTCAATCTTGTTAGGGTTTGCGTCCTGACCAGGAAGGCGAGACGGCGGCGGCTCCCTGAAGATGGAATAAAGGTCTCGCCGTCTAGCCCCCGTTTGTCAGGCCCTGTTCATGTTCTCCCCTGTTTCTATTGCCGTTCTGGTGGTGCGTCTAGCATCATTGGTGGGCGTGTGGAGGTGTGTCTCCGGCGGATTTATCTTTGGTGGATTTGCTCAGATCTCGTTGTTGTTCGTCTACGTTCGCGTGTCTTTGATTTGGATTTTTTCTGATCTACGTTATTCTTCGTCGGCGGCGGTTGATATTCTGGTGTGCTCCTATGGTGCCTTAGCACGACGACTTCCCGACTGTCTACTACAACAAGTTGTGTCCGACTCTGGTGATGGAGGGGCGATGATGGTGGCGCGCCTTCGGCTCGCTTCAGTGCTTGTAGTCGTCGCTGGTTGGTCTACGAAACTGGATGTAATTTTTATTTCTAGTGTCCATTGTACTGTCATGATTGAAGATGAATAGATCAATTTTTTTTTCAAAAAAAGAATTTATCGTGACCTTGCAAACCACAAATTGGTAGCAAGGGGGCATGCATCTGATCCTGGGTGTCCGTGGATTGTTGCCATGCACTTGTCCAACGGCGCACGCGTGACATGATTGCCCGCCATTCGCCCCAGCGATCCGCCACTGGCCACCAGATGCTAGCTACCACCCCGTGACCGACTAACATGCATATGCTTCACCTCTAGCAGCTTTACTGAAAAGGAAGTGTCACACTCCAACTGTCAACGCCCCTGACACGAGTGCCCCATAAGGCAGCGACCCCGGCCAGCCTCGCGCTGTCCCGCGCGCGGCCCGCACCAGGATGCCCAACTGCAGGACCAGCGACCCGGAATGGAGCAAGTGAAGCCCCACCAGGTCAAGTACTAAAGGAGACGGTGGCACCAAGAATCGCCATCCAGAGGATCACGGCAACGGCGGCACGAGTCTTCCCTTTTTCCCCTTCCTCTACCTCATGAACCCTAGATCGTGATTCGTGTAATCCGCCTCTGTAATCGCTACCAAGACTACTGTTAATCGAGAGCCCTAGTAGTTCCTATCATCTGGTATCAGAGACCACTAAGATTCCCACCTCCACTCCATTCTGGCGCAACTAATCGAGACCAGGGGCCTCAAGCAAGCGCGTACACACTTGGCAGCCATGGATCTGGCGATCGAAGCCTTCCTCAACCGCCTCGACAACACCCTCAAGGCCCAGAACAAGGCCATCGCGGAGATCCAGGTCTCCACCGCCAAGATCGACAATCTGGTTCACCGGCGTCCCGATCTGGAGATGCGAGTGGCCGATCTCGGCGATGCGGTGGTGGCGCTCCACATGGTGCAACCACCAGCAGTCAAGACAGGAGACGAGCCTCAAGGGGCGATGCAGAAGCAAGGCCCTTCTGCGATGACCGGCGTCCTTCCGGGGGCCGGTGGCGGCGCGGGCAACGAGCTTCAAGGGCCAAGCGGCCACGACATGTTCAATTTGCCACGGGGGAACATAGCGGCGTCTTTTCAGACGCCACCGCCACCCCCGGCAACAGGTCCGTCATCCTCTCTGACCACATCCCCGCCCTCACTGTCGCCGTTTGCCCACGCGAGTCAGCTGCTAGCGGGTTTAGGGCAGTCTCACCCGTCCATCGCCTTCCCTCAGTTCACGGGCGACAACCCAAACTTGTGGAAGACGATGTGTGAACAGTACTTTCAAATGTTCGGCATCTTACAATCGTTCCGGGTTCCCATGGCGGCCCTGAATTTCTCAGGATCAGCGGCTGTTTGGCTGCAGTCCATTCAGAAACGCCTAGCAGATTTCGACTGGGAGCAATTCACTGCATTACTTTGCACTCGTTTTGGTCGCGATAGGCACCAAACGCTGATCATGCAGTTCTATTCTGTCCGTCAAACAACATCAGTAGCGCAATACATTGAGCAATTCGAACTGATTATTAATCATCTTGCATCTTATTCTAACACGATCCACCCGTTTTATTTTCTGACTCGTTTTGTCGAGGGCTTGGGGAAGGATATCCGAGCAGTGGTGCTAGTTCAGCGGCCGCCGGACCTGGATACGGCGTGTGCCCTGGCGCTGCTCCAAGAAGAGGTGATGGAGGGATCACTAGGCTCGCTGGTCAGGCCACCTGAACAAGGGCCAAGGCAGAGCGCTCCTCTGCCTCTGCCTCCACCGCCGGTGCGATCAGTCCCAGCAGCACCCGCAGCGGATCAGCGCGGCACGGAAGCAGCCCGTGCCGATCAGTCCAAGCTCAAGACGCTCCGTGACTACAGACGTGCCCGCGGACTATGTTTCAAGTGCGGCGAGCGATGGGGGCATGACCATGTTTGCCCCACCATGGTGCAGCTGCACGTGGTCGAGGAACTCCTCGACCTCTTCGGCCTCGACAACAACATAGACACGCAAGTTGCAGAAGAAAGCACCAACGAGACAGCCATGGCGATTTCACTCTCAGCAGTGGCAGGAGGAACATCAGCCAAGGCGTTTCAGCTTCGCACGTGGATACAAGGGCAAGAAGTGCTTATGCTGGTGGACTCAGGCAGCTCTAACTCCTTTGTCAACGAGCAGCTAGCAGCCAGACTGACGGGCGTTCAACCGCTTACCAAACCAGGCCGTGTCCGTGTCGCAGACGGGGGTGAACTACTTTGCACTCAAGTGGCTCCAGGATGTGTGTGGTATGCACAGGGGCATGAGTTTTATACAGATCTGAAGGTTCTCGCCCTGGATATGTATGATGTAATCTTGGGTATGGACTGGCTCGAAGAGCACAGTCCAATGACCGTTGACTGGCGCGCGCGTTTCATCGAGATACCAACTCCGGCAGGACCACTGCGTCTCGTGGGGCATGACGCGGCCTCGACGAGCTGCCAAACAGTCAACAGCATTCAGCTACAGAGCTTGTGCAGCAAAGGGGCAATCACACATGTGGTCCATCTTTGTGTGGTGGCACCGCAAACAGAGGAGCTGGAACCAACTCCAGAATGCATTCAGAGAGTGGTCGACCAGTTTCCTGACGTGTTTGAGGAACCAGTAGGTTTACCACCCAGGAGAGCATGCGACCATCGCATTCCTCTGATCCCAGGAGCTCAACGAGTTAATGTCCGACAGTACAGATACAAGCCAACGCAGAAGACAGAGATAGAAGCTCAGGTCGAAGCTCTGCTCAAATCAGGGGTCATACAACGCAGCACCAGCCCATTCTCCTCGCCGGTCATTTTGGTCAAGAAGAAAGATGGCACATGGCGACTCTGCATCGACTATAGGCACTTGAATGCGATCACGGTACCCAGCAAATACCCTGTCCCGGTCATTGAGGAGCTGCTGGATGAGCTGCATGGTGCGGCCTGGTTCTCAAAATTGGATCTGCATGCAGGGTACCACCAAATCCGGCTCGCACCAGGAGAAGAACACAAACCAACATTCTCCAGACACCAAGGTCATTTCGAGTTCCTGGTGGTCTCTTTTGGGTTAACGGGTGCCCAACCCACATTTCTGGGTGCAATCCACGACACTCTCAAACCCGTGGTCCGAGTCTGTGTGGTCTGTTTCTTTGATGACATCCTGATCTTCAGTGCCACTCTAGAAGAACACAAGCAACACGTCAGACAAGTCCTGGAACTCCTCCGCAAGGACAAGTGGAAAGTTAAACCCAGCAAGTGCGCGTTCGGCCAAAGCAAGATAGCATATCTCGGCCACGTCATCAGTGCGCAGGGCATGGCAACGGATCCGACCAAGATTGTGTTGGGGAACGTAGTAATTTCAAAAAATTTCCTACGTACACGCAAGATCATGGTGATGGCATAGCAACGAGAGGGGAGAGTGTTCGTCCACGTACCCTCGTAGACCGTAAGCGGAAGCGTTAGCACAACGCGGTTGATGTAGTCGTACGTCTTCACGATCCGACCGATCCAAGCACCGAACGTACGGGGTCTCCGAGTTCAGCACACGTTCAGCTTGATGACGATCTCCGGCCTCCGATCCAGCGAAGCTCCGGAGATGAGTTCCGTCAGCATGACGGCGTGGTGACGATGATGATGTTCTACCGGCGCAGGGCTTCACCTAAACTCCGCGACGATATGACCGAGGTGGAATATGGTGGAAGGGGGCACCGCACACGGCTAAGGAACAATCCGTAGATCAACTTGTGTGTCTATGGGGTGCCCCCCCGCCCCCGTATATAAAGGAGCCAGGGGGGAGGAGGCGGCCGGCCAAGGAGGGCGCGCCAAGGGGGGAGTCCTACTCCCACCGGGAGTAGGACTCCCCTCTTTCCAAGTAGGAGTAGGAGAAGGGGGGAAAGAGGAGGAAGAGAGGAAGGAAAGGGGGGGCGCCGCCCCCCTTCCCTTGTCCTATTCGGACTAGGAAGGGGAGGGGCACACGGCCCCCTCCTGGCTCCTTCCCTCTTCTCCCTCGAGGCCCATGTAGGCCCAATACCCCCCGGGGGGTTCCGGTAACCTCCCGGTACTCCGGTAAAATGCCGATTTCACCCGGAACCATTACGATGTCCAAACATAGGCTTCCAATATATCAATCTTTATGTCTCAACCATTTCGAGACTCCTCGTCATGTCCGTGATCACATCCGGGACTCCGAACAAACTTCGGTACATCAAAACTTATAAACTCATAATAAAACTGTCATCATAACTTTAAGCGTGCGGACCCTACGGGTTCGAGAACTATGTAGACATGACCTAGAACCATTCTCGGTCAATAACCAATAGCGGGACCTGGATGCTCATATTGGTTCCTACATATTCTATGAAGATCTTTATCGGTCAAACCGCATAACAACATACGTTGTTCCCTTTGTCATCGGTATGTTACTTGCCCGAGATTTGATCGTCGGTATCTAATACCTAGTTCAATCTCGTTACCGGCAAGTCTCTTTACTCGTTCCGTAATACATCATCTCATAACTAACTCATTAGTTACAATGCTTGCAAGGCTTAGGTGATGAGTATTACTGAGAGGGCCCAGAGATACCTCTCCGACAATCGGAGTGACAAAACCTAATCTCGAATTATGCCAACCCAACATGTACCTTCGGAGACACCTGTAGAGCACCTTTATAATCACCCAGTTACGTTGTGACGTTTGGTAGCACACAAAGTGTTCCTCCGGTAAACGGGAGTTGCATAATCTCATAGTTGCAGGAACTTTGTATAAGTCATGAAGAAAGCAATAGCAGTATACTAAACGATCAAGTGCTAGGCTAACGGAATGGGTCATGTCAATCACATCATTCTCCTAATGATGTGATCCCATTAATCAAATGACAACACATGTCTATGGTTAGGAAACATAACCATCTTTGATTAATGAGCTAGTCAAGTAGAGGCATACTAGTGACTATATGTTTGTCTATGTATTCACACATGTATCATGTTTCCGGTTAATACAATTCTAGCATGAATAATAAACATTTATCATGATATGAGGAAATAAATAATAACTTTGTTATTGCCTCTAGGGCATATTTCCTTCAGTCTCCCACTTGCACTAGAGTCAATAATCTAGATTACATAGTAATGATTCTAACACCCATGGAGTCTTGGTGCTGATCATGTTTTGCTCGTGAGAGAGGCTTAGTCAACGGGTCTGCAACATTCAAATCCGTATGTATCTTGCAAATCTCTATGTCTCCCACTTGGACTTGGTCCCGAATGGAATTGAAGCGTCTCTTGATGTGCTTGGTCCTCTTGTGAAATCTGGATTCCTTTGCCAAGGCAATTGCACCAGTATTGTCACAGAAGATCTTCATTGGTCCCAATGCACTAGGTATGACACCTAGATCGGAAATGAACTCCTTCATCCAGACTCCTTCATTTGCTGCTTCCGAAGCAGCTAAGTACTCCGCTTCACATGTAGATCCCGCCACGATGCTTTGTTTAGAACTGCACCAACTTACAGCTCCATAGTTTAATAAAAACACGTATCCGGTTTGCGATTTCGAATCGTCCGGATCAGTGTCAAAGCTTGCATCGACATAACCATTTACGACTAGCTCTTTGTCACCTCCATATACGAGAAACATATCCTTAGTCCTTTTCAGATATTTCAGGATGTTCTTGACCGCTGTCCAGTGATCCACTCCTGGATTACTTTGGTACCTTCCTGCCAAGCTTATTGCTAAGCATACGTCAGGTCTGGTACACAGCATTGCATACATGATAGAGCCTATGGCTGAAGCATAGGGAACATTTTTCATTTTCTCTCTATCTTCTGCTATGGTCGCGCATTGAGTTTGACTCAACTTCACACCTTGTAGCACAGGCAAGAATCCTTTCTTTGCCTGATCCATTTTGAACTTTTTCAAAATTTTGTCAAGGTATGTGCTTTGTGAAAGTCCTATTAAGCGTCTTGATCTATCTCTATAGATCTTGATGCCCAATATGTAAGCAGCTTCACCGAGGTATTTCATTGAAAGACTTTTATTCAAGTATCCCTTTATGCTATCCAGAAATTCTATATCATTTCCAATTAATAATATGTCATCTACATATAAAATTAGAAATACTACAGAGCTCCCACTCACTTTCTTGTAAATACAGGCTTCTCCAAAAGTCTGTATAAAACCATATGCTTTGATCACACTATCAAAGCATTTATTCCAACTCCGAGATGCTTGCACCAGTCCATAAATGGAACGCTGGAGCTTGCACACTTTGTCAGCACCTTTTGGATCGACAAAACCTTCCTGCTGCATCATATACAACTCTTCTTCTAGAAATCCATTCAAGAATGCAGTCTTGACATCCATTTGCCAAATTTCATAATCATGAAATGCAGCAATAGCTAACATGATTCGGACAGACTTAAGCATCGCTACGGGTGAGAAAGTCTCATCATAGTCAACCCCTTGAACTTGTCGAAAACCTTTTGCAACAAGTCGAGCTTTATAGACAGTTACATTACCATCAGCGTCAGTCTTCTTCTTAAAGATCCATTTATTCTCAATGGCTTGCCGATCATCGGGCAAGTCAACCAAAGTCCATACTTTGTTTTCATACATGGATCCCATCTCAGATTTCATGGCTTCTAGCCATTTTGCGGAATCTGGGCTCATCATCGCTTCCTCATAGTTCGTAGGTTCATCATGGTCAAGTAACATGACTTCCAGAATAGGATTACCGTACCACTCTGGTGCGGATCTTATTCTGGTAGACCTACGAGGTTCAGTAGAAACTTGATCTGAAGTTTCATGATCATTATCATTAGCTTCCTCACTAATTGGTGTAGTTGTCACAGGAACCGGTTCTTATGATGAACTACTTTCCAATAAGGGAGTAGATACAGTTATCTCATCAAGTTCTACTTTCCTCCCACTCACTTCTTTCGAGAGAAACTCCTTCTCTAGAAAGGATCCATTCTTAGCAACGAATGTCTTGCCTTCGGATCTGTGATAGAAGGTGTACCCAACAGTCTCTTTTGGGTATCCTATGAAGACACATTTCTCCGATTTGGGTTCGAGCTTATCTGGTTGAAGTTTCTTCACATAAGCATCGCAGCCCCAAACTTTAAGAAACGACAACTTCGGTTTCTTGCCAAACCACAGTTCACAAGGCGTCGTCTCAACGGATTTTGATGGTGCCCTATTTAACGTGAATGCGGCCGTCTCTAAAGCATAACCCCAAAATGATAGTGGTAAATCAGTAAGAGACATCATAGATCGCACCATATCAAGTAAAGTACGATTACGACGTTCGGACACACCATTTCGTTGTGGTGTTCCAGGTGGCGTGAGTTGCGAAACTATTCCACATTGTTTCAAGTGTAGGCCAAACTCGTAACTCAAATATTCTCCTCCACGATCAGATCGTAGAAACTTTATTTTCTTGTTACGATGATTTTCCACTTCACTCTGAAATTCTTTGAACTTTTCAAATGTTTCAGACTTGTGTTTCATCAAGTAGATATACCCATATCTGCTCAAATCATCTGTGAAGGTGAGAAAATAACGATACCCGCCGCGAGCCTCAACATTCATTGGACCACAAACATCAGTATGTATGATTTCCAACAAATCAGTTGCTCGCTCCATAGTTCCGGAGAATGGCGTTTTAGTCATCTTGCCCATAAGGCATGGTTCGCAAGTACCAAGTGATTCATAATCAAGTGATTCCAAAAGTCCATCAGTATGGAGTTTCTTCATGCGCTTTACACCGATATGACCCAAACGGCAGTGCGACAAGTAAGTTGCACTATCGTTATCAACTCTGCATCTTTTGGTTTCAACACTATGAATATGTGTATCACTACTATCGAGATTTAATAAAAATAGATCACTCTTCAAGGGTGCATGACCATAAAAGATATTACTCATATAAATAGAACAACCATTATTCTCTGATTTAAATGAATAACCGTCTCGCATCAAACAAGATCCAGATATAATGTTCATGCTCAACGCTGGCACCAAATAACAATTATTTAGGTCTAATACTAATCTCGAAGGTAGATGTAGAGGTAGCGTGCCGACCGCGATCACATCGACTTTGGAACCGTTTCCCACGCGCATCGTCACCTCATGCTTGGCCAGTGCTCGCTTATTCCGTAGTCCCTATTTCGAGTTGCAAATATTAGCAACAGAACCAGTATCAAATAACCAGGTGCTACTACGAGCTCTAGTTAGGTACACATCAATAACATGTATATCACATATACCTTTGTTTACTTTGCCATCCTTCTTATCCGCCAAATACTTGGGGCAGTTCCGCTTCCAGTGACCAGTCTACTTGCAGTAGAAGCACTCAGTTTCAGGCTTAGGTCCAGACTTGGGTTTCTTCTCTTGAGCAGCAACTTGCTTGCTGTTCTTCTTGAAGTTCCCCTTCTTCTTCCCTTTGCCCTTTTTCTTGAAACTAGTGGTCTTGTTGACCATCAACATTTGATGCTCCTTCTTGATTTCTACCTCCGCAGCTTTTAGCATTGCGAAGAGCTCGGTAATAGTCTTGTTCATCCCTTGCATATTATAGTTCATCACAAATTCTTGTAGCTTGGTGGCAGTGATTGGAGAATTCTGTCAATGACGCTATCATCCGGAAGATTAACTCCCAGTTGAATCAAGTGATTATTATACCCAGACATTTTGAGTATATGCTCACTGACAGAACTATTCTCCTCCATCTTGCAGCTGTAGAACTTATTGGAGACTTCATATCTCTCAATCCGGGCATTTGCTTGAAATATTAACTTCAACTCCTGGAACATCTCATATGCTCCATGACGTTCAAAATGTCGTTGAAGGCCCGGTTCTAAGCCGTAAAGCATGGCACACTGAACTATAGAGTAGTCATCAACTTTGCTTTGCCAGACGTTCTTAACGTCGTCAGTTGCATCAGCAGCAGGCCTGGCACCCAGCGGTGCTTCCATGACGTAACTCTTCTGTGCAGCAATGAGGATAATCCTCAGGTTACGGACCCAGTCCGTGTAATTGCTACCATCATCTTTCAACTTTGCTTTCTCAAGGAACGCATTAAAATTCAACGGAACAACAACACGAGCCATCTATCTACAAACAAACATAGACAAGCAAAATACTATCAGGTACTAAGTTCATGATAAATTTAAGTTCAATTAATCATATTACTTAAGAACTCCCACTTAGACAGACATCTCTCTAGTCATCTAAGTGATTACATGATCCAAATCAACTAAACCATAACCGATCATCACGTGAGATGGAGTAGTTTTCAATGGTGAACATCACTATGTTGATCATATCTACTATATGATTCACGCTCGACCTTTCGGTCTCCGTGTTCTGAGGCCATATCTGCATATGCTAGGCTCGTCAAGTTTAACCTGAGTATTCCGCGTGTGCAAAACTGCCTTGCATCCGTTGTAGATGGACGTAGAGCTTATCACACCCGATCATCACGTGGTGTCTGGGCACGACGAACTTTGGCAACGGTGCATACTCAGGGAGAACACTTCTTGATAATTTTAGTGAGAGATCATCTTAAAATGCTACCGTCAATCAAAGCAAGATAAGATGCATAAAGGATAAACATCACATGCAATCAATATAAGTGATATGATATGGCCATCATCATCTTGTGCTTGTGATCTCCATCTCCGAAGCACCGTCGTGATCACCATTGTCACCGGCGCGACACCTTGATCTCCATCGTAGCATCGTTGTCGTTTACGCCATCTATTGCTTCTATGACTATCGCTACCGCTTAGTGATAAAGTAAAGCAATTACAGGGCATTTGCATTTCATACAATAAAGCGACAACCATATGGCTCCTGCCAGTTGCCGATAACTTCGGTTACAAAACATGATCATCTCATACAATAAAATATAGCATCACGTCTTGGCCATATCACATCACAACATGCCCTGCAAAAACAAGTTAGACGTCCTCTACTTTGTTGTTGCAAGTTTTACGTGGCTGCTACGGGCTGAGCAAGAACCGTTCTTACCTACGCATCAAAAACCACAACGATAGTTCGTCAAGTTGGTGCTGTTTTAACCTTCGCAAGGACCGGGCGTAGCCACACTCGGTTCAACTAAAGTTGGAGAAACTGACACCCGCCAGCCACCTATGTGCAAAGCACGTCGGTAGAACCAGTCTCGCGTAAGCGTACGCGTAATGTCAGTCCGGGCCGCTTCATCCAACAGTACCGCCGAACCAAAGTATGACATGCTAGTAAGCAGTATGACTTGTATCGCCCACAACTCACTTGTGTTCTACTCGTGCATATAACATCAAAGCATAAAACCTAGGCTCTGATACCACTATTGGGGAACGTAGTAATTTCAAAAAATTTCCTACGTACACGCAAGATCATGGTGATGGCATAGCAACGAGAGGGGAGAGTGTTCGTCCATGTATCCTCGTAGACCATAAGCGGAAGCGTTAGCACAACGCGGTTGATGTAGTCGTACGTCTTCACGATCCGACCGATCCAAGCACCGAACGTACGGGGCCTCTGAGTTCAGCACACGTTCAGCTCGATGACGATCTCCGGCCTCCGATCCAGCGAAGCTCCGGAGATGAGTTCCGTCAGCACGACGGCGTGGTGACGATGATGATGTGCTACCGGTTCAGGGCTTCGCCTAAACTCCGCGACGATATGACCGAGGTGGAATATGGTGGAAGGGGGCACCGCACACGGCTAAGGAACGATCCGTAGATCAACTTGTGTGTCTATGGGGTGCCCCCCGCCCCCGTATATAAAGGAGCCAGGGGGGAGGAGGCGGCCGGCCAAGGAGGGCGCGCCAAGGGGGGAGTCCTACTCCCACCGGGAGTAGGACTCCCTTCTTTCCAAGTAGGAGTAGGAGAAGGGGGGAAAGAGGAGGAAGAGAGGAAGGAAAGGGGGGGGGGGGTGCCGCCCCCCTTCCCTTGTCCTATTCGGACTAGGAAGGGGAGGGGCGCGCGGCCCCCTCCTGGCTCCTTCCCTCTTCTCCCTCGAGGCCCATGTAGGCCCAATAACCCCCCGGGGGGTTCCGGTAACCTCCCGGTACTCCGGTAAAATGCCGATTTCACCCGGAACCATTCCGATGTCCAAACATAGGCTTCCAATATATCAATCATTATGTCTCGACCATTTAGAGACTCCTCGTCATGTCCGTGATCACATCCGGGAGTCCGAACAAACTTCGGTACATCAAAACTTATAAACTCATAATAAAACTGTCATCGTAACGTTAAGTGTGCAGACCCTACGGGTTCGAGAACTATGTAGACATGACCTAGAACCATTCTCGGTCAATAACCAATAGCGGGACTTGGATGCCCATATTGGTTCCTACATATTCTACGAAGATCTTTATCGGTCAAACCGCATAACAACATACGTTGTTCCCTTTGTCATCGGTATGTTACTTGCCCAAGATTTGATCGTCGGTATCTAATACCTAGTTCAATCTCGTTACCGGCAAGTCTCTTTACTCGTTTCGTAATACATCATCTCATAACTAACTCATTAGTTACAATGCTTGCAAGGCTTAGGTGATGAGTATTACCGAGAGGGCCCAGAGATACCTGTCCGACAATCGGAGTGACAAAACCTAATCTCGAATTATGCCAACCCAACATGTACCTTCGGAGACACCTGTAGAGCACCTTTATAATCACCCAGTTATGTTGTGACGTTTGGTAGCACACAAAGTGTTCCTCCGATAAACGGGAGTTGCATAATCTCATAGTTGCAGGAACTTTGTATAAGTCATGAAGAAAGCAATAGCAATATACTAAACGATCAAGTGCTAGGCTAACGGAATGGGTCATGTCAATCACATCATTCTCCTAATGATGTGATCCCATTAATCAAATGACAACACATGTCTATGGTTAGGAAACATAACCATCTTTTATTAATGAGCTAGTCAAGTAGAGGCATACTAGTGACTATATGTTTGTCTATGTATTCACACATGTATCATGTTTCCGATTAATACAATTCTAGCATGAATAATAAACATTTATCATGATATGAGGAAATAAATAATAACTTTATTATTGCCTCTAGGGCATATTTCCTTCAGATTGCTGCCGTAGCCAGCTGGTCTACGCCGCAGGATGTGAAGGGGGTGCGTAGTTTCTTGGGCCTGGCAGGGTATTATCGCCGTTTTGTCCGTAATTTTGGGGTGATCGCCAAGCCACTGTTCCATCTTCTGAAGAAAGGGGTTCCCTTCCTATGGACGTCCATGACTGAAACAACCTTCCAGGTTCTGAAATAGCATCTAACAATGACACCAGTCCTTGCTCTGCCCAACTTTGAGCAACCATTCACAATGGAAACTGACGCCAGCAATCGAGGCATTGGAGCCATCTTGCAACAGAAAGGGCATCCCATAGCATTCATGAGCAAGGCCCTCAGCCCGCGTTATCAGGGCCTGTTGACGTATGAAAAAGAGTATCTAGCCATCATAGTTGCAGTGGATCAGTGGCGTCCCTATCTGCAGCATGCAGAATTTGATATTTACACCGACCAGAAGAGTTTGACACATCTGGAGGAACAACGACTCACCACACCGTGTTAACAAAAGGCATTTGCAAAGCTGCTCGGTCTGAGGTATTGTATCAGGTACAAGAAAGGAGCTGAAAATAACGGAGCAGACGTGCTGTCCCGCGCGAATCCGTCAATGATGCTGTCAGCCATCTCATCATGCCAGCCAGCGTGGCTCGAGGACGTGGTCAGCAGCTACAATAACAATCCCCATGCTCAGAAGTTGCTGGAATAACTAGCAGTTCAAGAGGATCCGAAGGGCAGATTCCAGCTATATCAAGGTATTTTGCGCTTCTGGGGAAGAATCTGGCTCGGGGAAGGGACACAGATTTAACAAAGAATCATGCAAGCATTCCACGACAGTCCAATTGGCGGCCACTCCGGCTTTCTAGTGACGTATAAGCGCATTTGGCGTCTATTCGCGTGGCCCAAGATGAAAGCATAGATCAGACAGTACGTCCAGTGCTGCACTGTTGGCCAACAAGCGAAACCAGGTCGCGCGGCATCTCCAGGACTGCTAGCCCCTCTGCCTATTCCCTCTCAGCCGTGGGACATGATAACCATGGATTTCGTGGACGGACTGCCGCAATCCAGCCGATTTAATTGTCTGCTGGTCATTGTGGACAAATGCACCAAGTTCAGCTACTTCCTACCTCTGGCTCATCCATACACCACAACGTCAGTAGCCCAGCTGTACATGCAACATGTGTACAAGATACACGACCTTCCAGCAGCAACCGTGTCGGACCGCGACCCAGTCTTTACCAGCCGTTTTTGGCAGGAGCTGTTCAGGTCAGCAGGCACTCAACTGCGTCTCAGCACGGCGAATCACCCGCAGACCGACGGTCAAACGGAATGGGTCAACCAGTGCGTGGAAACGTTCCTTCGTTGCTTTACTCAGGCATGTCCACGACGATGGAGTTTTTGGATTCCTCTAGCCCAATTCTGGTACAACAATGCCCATCATTCAGCGATTGGTATGACTCCCTTCAAGGCCATGTTTGGCTACGAACCAAAGCATTGGGGGATTTCGGCAGAAAATGTGACCTCAGTACCCACTCTGAACTCGTGGATAGAAGAAAGAGACATGGTTCAGGAACTACTGCAGCAACATCTGAACAAGGCTCGCCAAGTCATGAAGGCGCAAGCAGACAAGAAATGGTCGTTCAGAACATTCCAGATCGGGGACGAGGTATACTTGAAGCTCCAGCCCTACATACAAACATCAGTGGCACCTCGAGCAAATCACAAGCTCGCATACAAGTTCTACGGACCATTCCCGATCATAGGCAAGATCAATGAAGTGGCCTACAAGCTCCAACTCCCTACCAATGCAACCATTCATCCAGTCTTCCATGTCTCGATGCTCCGCTGCACCCTGCACCCAGGTATGACAGTGGAATCTCAACTACCTCATTGTCCTGATGAACTTGCGATTCCTACAACAATCTTGCAGACCCGATGGAAGCAGAAGAACGGCAAGATGCGCGAGCAGGTTCAAGTGTGCTGGTCCAACTCTGACGCGCTAGCAACAACATGGGAAGACAAGGAGAGTCTCCGAGCAAGAATGCCCTTTGCTGAGGCTTGGGGACAAGCCTCGACTCAAGAACGGGGGGATGTCAACGCCCTTGACACGAGTGCCCCACAAGGCAGCGACCCCGGCCAGCCTCGCGCTGTCCCGCGCGCGGCCCGCACCAGGAAGCCCAGCTGCAGGACCAGCGGCCCGGAATGGAGCAAGTGAAGCCCACCAGGCCAATTACTAAAGGAGACGGTGGCACCAGGAATCGCCATCCAGAGGATCACGGCAACAACGGCACGACTCTTCCCTTTTCCCCTTCCTCTACCTCATGAACCCTAGATCGTGATTCGTGTAATCCGCCTCTGTAATCGCTACCAAGACTACTGTTAATCGAGAGCCCCAGTAGTTCCTATCACCAACAAAAAGGAAAACATGGTTCTGGTTCTTGCAAAGTTTTTCTTAAAACTATACGAATTTATGAATCACGTGTTCTCTTTTGGTGCATGGCTTTCATACCATTTTTCTATTTATATATGATACACATATCTATGTGTATTTTAGAAGAAAAAAAAGTATTCTCCTGTGTATGATGTATGAATTACATGATGTATTGATCATGTGCAAAGGCATGTATATATAATGTACAAAGGTGGGACACGACATCAACTATACAAGGAACTTGGAGGTGGGCCCAATACACAGTTATGCACAACACATATACTCAACACCCCCACAGTCGAAGCGGCACCGCTGCTAACGCAAAGACTGGACCGGAACTCCTCAAATGACGCCGTATGCAAGCCCTTGGTCATAATATCTGCAAATTGTTGGGAAGTAGGAATGTGTAGAACACGAATATGGCCAAGAGCCACCTGTTCCCGAACCAAATGGATATCCAACTCAATATGCTTGGTCCGATGATGATGTACCTGGTTGGCGGAAAGGTAGACCGCTGACACATTGCCGCAGTAGACCACCGTAGCATGACCCACAGGACAAGAGAGCTCCTGAAGGAGCTGGCGAAGCCATGAACACTCGGCGACGATGTTGGCCACCGCACGATACTCAGCCTCAACACTGGAACGAGAGACCGTAGGCTGCCGCTTGGATGACCACGAGATAAGTCAGGGTCCAAGGAAGACATAATAGCCCGAGGTGGAGTGATGAGTGTCACGGTAGCTCGCCCTGTCTGCATCGGAGTAGGCGGTGAGGGCGGTGTCAGCGGAGGCATGGAGCGTGACGCCAAGATCCATAGTGCCACAGACATAGCGGAGAATCCGCTTGACAGCGGCCCAGTGAACGTCCCGAGGAGCATGCATATGAAGACACACCTGCTGCATGGCATACTGGATCTCCGGTCGAGTCAGAGTGAGGTACTAGAGAGCACCAACGATAGACCGGTAGAATGCAACATCCGAAGCGAGAGAACCATCCGTGGCAGAGAGCTTGGCTTTTGTACCAACAAGCGTAGCGGCGGGCTTGCAGTTAAGCATGCCAGCACAATCCTGGAGCTCATGAGCGTACTTCCACTGATGAAGAAAGAAGCCATCCGGACGGCGCACCACCTCAACACCGAGGAAGTAGTGCAAAGGACCCAAGTCCTTGATGGCGAACTCAGCGCGAAGACGAGCAGTGAGCTGATTGAGAAGACCAGTCGTGCATGCGTCAGGATGATGTCGTCGACATAGAGTAGCAAGTAGGCTATGTCGGAACCCTGGTGATAGACGAAGAGCGATGCGTCCGAGCGGGTGGAGAGGAACCCGAGATGGTGTAGAAATGCCGTGATGTGCTGGTACCAAGCGCGTGAAGCCTGCTTGAGTCCGTACAAGGACCGTGAAAGCAGGTACACGTGGTCGGGAAGTGTTGGATTAATGGGCTGCTGGCAGAAGACCTGCTCCTTGAGTTGACCATGAAGGAAGGCATTGGAGACGTCCATCTGGTGCACTGGCCAAGCACGGGAGACCGCAAGGTGGAGAACCGTGCGAATCGTGTCGGGCTTAACGACCGGAGCGAAGGTGTCGGTGAAGTCGATGCCAGCATGCTGTCGGAAGCCACGAACAACCCAACGCGCTTTATAGCGATCAAGGGTACCATCAGGGCGGAGCTTGTGTTTGAAGACCCACTTCTCGGTAATCACGTTGGCGTGCTGGGGACGGGGAACAAGCTACCACGTCCGGTTGCACTGCAGGGCGTCAAACTCCTCTTGCATCGCAGCCATCCAGAGCGGGTCATGAAGAGCAGATCGAACGAAGGACGATAACGGCGATGGCATAGAGGTGGATGCCGTGTGGATGTAGTCATCCGAGGCATAGCGCGAGCTTGGGCGAAAAACGCCCGCATGGGCATGGGTGACCGGACCGGCCACGGGAGACTCGGCCGCAGGCGCCGACGAGGAGGGCGTCGGAGTCACCGGGACCGCGAGCGCCGAGGCCACGGAAGCCGGCAGGGCCGCGGGTGCCAAGGGGGTCACGGGGGCATCAGGGCCAGCAGGAGCCGCAGCTGGGGTCAGGACCGCAGGGGCCACAGACGCCACAGGGGCCACGGGGGCCGAGTGGACCGCAGTAGGGGCCGGAACCGCGGGCGCCAGCGCCGCAGCCAGAGGAGGTGCCGTATGCAGGGGGCGCGCCTCAAAGCCAGGGGCGGGCCAAGGGCGGCACCCGAGCGCCCTGGGAGAGGTGTCGAGGATCCCGCGTCATCGGTGGCGGGAGGAGCAGCCGGGGAAACCTGCTGAGACGGAAACACATGCTCATCATAGTAAATGTGCCGGGAATAGAACACACGGTGGGAGACGGGATCGTAGCCCCGATATCCCTTGGACTTAGAGGGGTAGCCGATGAAGATGCAAGCGACAGAACGTGGTGCAAGTTTGTGAGGAGCGATGTCTAGGATAGCAAAGGCACCCAAAAATATGCAAGCCATCATAAGACGGGGGAGTACCAAAGAGAAGATGGTGAGGTGCAAAGTTCCACTTTGGGCGGCAAGGGCGAAGGTTAAGGAGAAGAGATGTAGTAGCAAGTGCATCCGACCAGAAGCGAGGCGGCACTTTAGCCTGAAGCAGGAGTGTGCGAACACAGTCATTCAGAGTGCGAAGGACGCGTTCGGCTCGATCGTTCTGCTGTGAAGTGTACGGGCATGTGAGACAAAAAACAATATCATGGTGCGACAGAAAAGTACAGAATGCAAGACTGTTGAACTCTTTTCCATTGTTAGTCTAAAGAGCAAGAATGGGACGCCCAAACTGCATGCTGACATAGGAGTAAAAAGCCGTCAAAGTGGAGAGTGCATCTGACTTTTGTCGCAAAGGAAAAGTCCACACATAATGAGAATAATCATCAAGGATAACCAGATAATATGAATGGCCCAAATTACTAGGAACCAGAGAGGTCCACACATTGCTATGAATCAACTGAAAGGGAAAACAAGCAATGGTGGTGTAGTTATTTAGCGGGAGGTGAGCATGTTTGCCGGCATGACAGACATGATAAGTGTGATCCTCTATTTTATTACAACTGAAACTGAAACTCCTAAGAATACGACAAAGGGTGTAGGGATTGGGATGACCCAAATGAGCGTGCCAGAGATCGACACCAGCGGAGAGAGCAACCGGTGCAGTGGTGCTGGATGAAGGCGAATGCACCGGATAGAGCTCATCAGGGCTGTCACATTGGTGGAGTACCATCCTGGTTCAAGCGTCCTTAACACAAAAACCAAGCTCGTCAAGTTCAACAGTGATAGGATTTTAACGAGTGAGGGAGTCCTGGACTAGGGGGTGTCCGGACAGCCGGGCTATCATTATCCGCCGGACTCCAAGACTACGAAGATACAAGATTGAAGACTCCGGCTCGTGTCCGGATGGTACTTTCCTTGGCGTGGAAGGCAAGCTTGGCAATACGGATATGTAGATCTCCTACCATTGTAACCAACTCTGTGTAACCCTAGCCTCCTCCGGTGTCTATATAAACCGGAGGGCTTTAGTCCGTAGGACAACATACATTACAACAATCATACCATAGGCTAGCTTCTAGGGTTTAGCCTCCTTGATCTCGTGGTAGATCTACTCTTGTACTACCCATATCATCAATATTAATCAAGCAGGACGTAGGGTTTTACCTCCATCGAGAGGGCCCGAACCTGGGTAAAACATTGTGTCCCTTGTCTCCTGTTACCATCCACCTAGACGCACAGTTCGGGACCCCCTACCCGAGATCCGCCGGTTTTGACACCGACATTGGTGCTTTCATTGAGAGTTCGTCTGTGTCGTCACCGATAGGCTTGATGGCGTCTTCGACCAACAACGCTGTCCTAGGTGAGACTTTTCTCCCCGGACAGATCTTCGTATTCGGCGGCTTCGCACTGCGGGCCAATTCACTTGGCCATCTGGAGCAGATCGAAAGCTACGCCCCTGGCTGTCAGGTCAGATTCGGAAGCTTAAAATTCACGGCCGATGTCCGCGGAGACTTGATCTTCGACGGACTCGAGCCACAGCCAAGCGCCCCGCACTGTGACAACGGGCATGATCTAGCTCTGCCACCAAACAGTGTCCTGGTGGCTGCACCCGGATCCGCTCCGGCCATTAGCCCGGAGCCGATCGCCCAGATCGAGGGTCGGTGGATAGACGCGCCCTAGGGGCTTCAACATCCACGGCGATGGAGCCGAACACTGATCTTGTCCCCTGCGAAATTCGTGATTCCGAGACGCCGGACTCCTCGCCGGACTCCGAACCTCCCGCGCCCCTACCAATTGATCCGGATTGGGCGCCGGTTATGGAATTCACCGCCGCGGACATCTTTCAGTACTCGCCTTTTGGCGATATCCTGAATTCACTAAGGCATCTCTCATTATCAGGAGAGTCCTGGCCGGACTATGGCCAAGAGGGCTGGGGTACGGACGACGAAGAAATTCAAAGCCCACCCACCACCCACTTTGTAGCCACTGTCGATGATCTAACCAACATGCTAGACTACGACTCCGACGACATCGACGCTATGGACGACGATGCCGGAGACGAACAGGAACCAGCGCCTACAGGGCACTGGAAGACCACCTCGTCATACGACATATATATGGTGGACACCCCAAAAGACGGGGATGGCGAAGAAGCAGCGGAGGCAGATTCCCTAAAGAAGCAGCCCAAACACCGACGTCAGCGGCGCCGCTCTAAATCCCGCCACAGCAAGAATGGAGATTCCGGCACGGGAGATAATAATACTCCGGAGAGTGCCGAAGACAATCCCCTCCAGCAAGACTCAGCGCAGGAAGATGCAGAAGCAAGCCCTCATGAGAGGGCGGCAGACGAAGAGGTTGAGGATCATAACTATATGCCTCCCTCCGAAGACGAAGCAAGCCTCAACGACGATGAATTCGTCGTACCAGAGGATCCAGTCGAACAAGAGCGCTTCAAGCGCAGGCTTATCGCCACAGCAAACAGCCTAAAGAAAAAGCAGCAACAGCTTCAAGCTGATCAAGACCTGCTGGCCGATCGATGGACCGAGGTCCTCACGGCTGAAGAGCATAAACTCGAACGCCCCTCCAAAAGTTACCCAAGACGCAAGCTGCTCCCCCGATTAGAGGAGGAAGCATACATACCTTCATCACCAGCGCACGATATGGCTGACCGACCACCTCGTGGTCATGACAGAGAGGCATCCAGGCCCCCAGCCAAGACCATACCCCGGCATCGCTCCAAAAGTACGAAGCCAAGAGGGAACGCGCCGGACTTGCGAGACATATTGGAGGACAAGGCAAGGCAATCTAGATCTATCTACGGATCATGTGGGCGCCCTACGACCCACGACGAATACCGTCACGCCGGATACAATAACCCCGGCCGGGCCGAACACAGCAGACAGCGCTCTCTCGAGCTGCGTCACGATATAGCTCAATACAGGGGCGCCGCACACCCTCTATGCTTCACTGACGAAGTAATGGATCATCAGATCCCCGAAGGGTTTAAACCTGTAAACATCGAATCTTACGATGGCACAATAGACCCCGCGGTGTGGATCGAAGACTATCTTCTCCACATCCATATGGCCCGCGGTGATGATCTCCATGCCATCAAATATCTCCCACTCAAGCTTAAAGGACTAGCTCGACATTGGCTAAATAGCTTGCCCGCAGAGTCAATTGGGTGCTGGGAAGACCTGGAAGCCGCAGTCCTCGACAACTTTCAGGGCACGTATGTGCGACCACCAGACGCCGATGACCTAAGCCACATCATTCAGCAGCCAGACGAATCGGCCAGACAATTCTGGACACGGTTCTTGACAAAGAAAAACCAAATCGTCGACTGTCCGGATGCAGAGGCCCTTGCAGCCTTCAAACATAACATCCGGGATGAATGGCTAGCCCGACACCTGGGGCAGGAAAAGCCGAAATCCATGGCAGCCCTCACATCATTAATGACCCGCTTTTGTGCGGGAGAGGATAGCTGGCTAGCCCGCAGCAACAACCTCCGCAAAAATTCTGGCAGTCCGGATACCAAGGACAGCAACGGCAGGTCACGTCGAAACAAAAACAAGCGCCGTATTAACGGCGACGATAAGGAGGATACGACAGTCAATGCCGGATTCCGAGGCTCTAAACCCGGTCAGCGGAAGAAGCCATTTAAAAGAACCACTCCGGGTCCGTCCAATCTGGACCGAATACTCGACCGCTTATGCCAGATACATGGCACCTCTGAAAAGCCAGCTAACCACACCAATACAGATTGCTGGGTGTTCAAGCAGGCCGGTAAGTTAATTGCCGAAAACAATGACAAGGGGCTAAACAGCGACGACGAGGAAGAGACCCGACCGCCGAACAACAGAGGACAGAAGTGTTTCCCCCCACAAGTGCGGATGGTGAATATGATATACGCGACCCACATACCCAAGAGGGAGAGGAAACGCGCACTCAGGGACGTCTATGCGATGGAGCCAGTCGCCCCAAAGTTCAATCCATGGTCTTCCTGTCCGATCACTTTCGATCGAAGAGACCATCCGACCAGCATACGCCATGGCGGATTCGCCGCATTGGTTTTAGACCCAATCGTCGATGGATTTCACCTCACGAGAGTCCTGATGGACGGCGGCAGTAGCCTGAACCTGCTTTATCAGGATACAGTGCGCAAAATGGGCATAGACCCATCAAGGATTAAACCTACAAAGACAACCTTTAAAGGTGTCATCCCAGCAGTGGAAGCCAACTGTACAGGCTCAGTCACACTGGAAGTGGTCTTCGGATCCCCGGATAATTTCCGGAGCGAAGAGTTAATCTTCGACATAGTCCTGTTTCGCAGCGGCTATCACGCCCTGCTCGGACGAACCGCGTTTGCAAAATTCAACGCGGTGCCGCATTATGCATACCTAAAGCTCAAGATGCCAGGCCCTCGTGGAGTCATCACGGTCAATGGGAATACGAAACGCTCCCTCCGAACGGAGGAACATACAGCGGCTCTCGCGGCAGAAGTACAGAGCAGCCTTCTAAGGCAATTCTCAAGTCCGGCAGTTAAAAGGCCGGATACAGCAAAGCGCGCCCGGAGCAATGCCAACCAAGACCACCTGGCGCGATCAGAGCACGCGTAGCAATGCGGCGCCAACCCTCGCCCGCGCATGATCGCAAGAATTACACTCCGCGTACATCATTACGCTTTGGAGATACCATGGGCTCAGGGAAAGGGGCACGGTCACAATGGACCAAGAGTGCGGCTCGACCACACCAGGGGCTCGCAAGTGTGCCCCCCTTCTTTTCTTTTTCACTTTACTACTTTGTGTACACAGGACTCCGTTAAACAGAAGCCCTGTCCGGCGGCGAACCTGCCGAACTCATGATGCAACAGTCAGGGACTAAAGAAGGCCGCGACGAACATTCAGGTGTTCTCAATTACGAGCATTAAATTCGATTATATACACCAAGTCTGCAGCTCATCCCTGGAGGGGGACATGTTTATTTAGTCCAAATCCCTTGCTTACCGCACTATTTGTATCAGTCCGCTCTACTAGCAGACTTTCTTTCATAAATAATGCAACACCTTTTTATTGCAATTGCATTATCTTTTATATATATGTTCATTACATGACATCTTGCACCCGTATATTTTGGTACGGCTGAATACGCTAGGGGCTTCTGTTCCCCAAATTGTGGTGTGATAAAGTCCAAACACTTTCACAAGTGCGGCACCCCGAACTTATAGCATTATATGAATCGGCTCCGAATCATGTCTTGGGTCAATAGTTGGGTTTACCCGGCTCCCACGTTTTGGTGCCTTACGTTCCATTCTGTCGGCTAAGGTGGCACTGGGAGAACCATTGCGATTGCGCCCCGGTTGAGCCGGGCTAACGCCTCAGTGGAGAAAGCTAAAACTGACTGGCATGATAAGGCGAGAGACTGGTCGCTGTTCGAGAGGTTTTTTCGGGTCCTTAAAGACTCACGCCGCTTCGAGCGAAGTTCCGAATAATGTCCGACGAAGGCGTGGATAGCGCCCCGGATTCGGTCTTCCGAATACCAGGGGCTTCGCCGAAATTTAAAATTATAGAATTCTATGGCTAAGTGAGAGTGTTCAAGCATTATAAGTCCGGTTGCCTTGTTCGTTGTGTTGAGCACCTCCCTAGATGGACCCAAAAATGGGAACAAGAGTGCTCAAGTTTATCCCGAACACCCCAGCACTTGTGGCTTGGGGGCTGAAGCCAATGACTTGCCATCTCTCAGATTTTACAAACGGCCGCACAGAAGGTAATATTTTAAATTAAACAAGCGTTGCTCATGGCGCATATGAACGAAGTTTTCAGCGCACAGGATAAATACACAGTGAGTTCACTCAAAGATTACATTTCGGGAGCACTCATCTGCAATATCGCAGGCTCCCTTCAGGACAATTTTATAATACTTCTCCGGCGTGCGATACTCCTTGCCCGGCGGCGGTGGGTCCGTGAGAAGCTTCTTCGCATCCAATTTGCCCCATTGCACCTTTATGCGGGCAAGGGCCCGACGAGCGCCCTCAATACAGGCGGAGCGCTTGACTACATCCAGCCTGGGGCATGCATCCACCAGCCGCCGCACGAGGCCAAAGTAGCTCCCAGGCATGGCCTGTCCAGGCCACAGCCGGACTATGAGGCCCTTCATGGCCTCCTCAGCTACCTTGTGGAGTTCGACCAGTTGCTTCAGCTGGTCGCTTGGGGGCACCGGATGGCCGGCCTCAGAGTACTGAGACCAGAAGACCTTCTCTGTCGAGCTCCCCTCCATGCCACGATAGAATGCGGAGGCATCAGACGCACTACGCGGCAGATCTGCAAACGCCCCTGGAGAGCTCCGAATTCGGGCAAGTGTCAGGTAGTTCACATTAACATGCCTGCTCTGCATGAAAAATGCCTTACCCGCCGCTATCTTCTTTATGTCCTCAACTTCCTGAAGGGCCTTATGGGCCTCGGCCTTGGCGGACTTGGCACTTTCGAGAGCCGAGGCAAGCTCGGACTCTCGAGTCTTGGAGTCACGCTCCAAACTCTCATGCTTTTCCATGAGAGCCTGGAGCTCTTGCCGAACTTCCGCCACCCGTGCCTCTTGCTTTTCTCGCTCAGCCCGTTCCACGGCCGCACTGCGTTCGGCCGCGGACACAGCATCCTTCAGGGCTGCCACCTCGTTAGTGGCCCCTGCAATACACATATTATCCTCGTTAATTTTATTGCAACCAAAATCCTTTTGTGTAAGGTACTAATTTAAAGTGGTGTTATTCACCTTCTTTTTCCTCGAGCTGCCTCTTGGCATGGCCGAGCTCTTGCTCGGACTGCTCGAGATCCTTCTTTAGCACCTCGACCTCCGCCGTTAGTGCGGCAGAGGTCAGCAGCGCAGCCTGCAAACCCATATTGACATATTTTAGGCAACCCTGCGTATATCTTGTTAGATCCTCAGTCCGGCTTTTCTTTCCGAACACCGAACTAAGCATCAGGGGCTACTGTCTATGCGGTATTACATTACATAATTTTAACTTCTTACCTCAAAGCCTGTTAGAAGGCTGCTGCAGGCTTCGGTCAGCCTGCTCTTAGCGAGCTGAACCTTCTCTATCACCGCACTCATGATAGTGTGGTGTTATTCCTCGATGGAAGCGCCTTTAAGCGCCTCCAACAGGTTATCCGGCGCCTCCGGTTGGACGGAGGCCGCCGGTGTCACGGTCCTGCCCTTCTTTCGAAGGGGCCGCTTGCCGGACTCTGGAACCACTGCGGGTTCCGATGTAGAGTCCGGCACAAAGTCCGGGAGGCTACCTGACGGTGCCTCCGGAGCCTCCTCCTGATGGGTCCCTCTCTGGGATCCCACCTCGGCGTCCTCGTCGGCGCGTGGGGTAGAGGCAGTCGGGATGGAATTCACATCCGACGAGGCCAATGACCCGCTTGATGAAGCGGGAAGATCATCATCGGCCGGACTACGGACAGAACGCGGCATTAGAAGGACACTGCGCGACGTAAAAGAAATTACACATCAAGGATCCGGATACTTACGATCTTGCCGGACGCCTGGCCCTTGGAGGCCACTCATCCTCGCCAACGCTGATGTTGGCGAAACTGTCCGGGGGGATAGTTCTCCCCCTCTTGGACCCTTCGGCCTCCCCGATTGGGGAAGCCTTCCTCTTCTTCTCTCCCTCCTCCGGGAGAGAATACTCCTCCTCGTCTTCAGGGGAGGAGTCCTCGTCGTCATCAGACGCCTGATTGCGGGAACTCTTTCGAGTCCCCGCGGCCACCTTCTTGGCCTTCTTCTCTGGCACCACGTGCGGTGCCGGAACCAGCAGCCCTGTTAAGCGGGCGTCCACTGGGTCTTCTAGCATGGGAGCCGGGCTGATAAGCAGCTTGGCCTTCTCCATCCATTCCTGTCAAAGGAAGAGGCAGAATGAAACCCCACTAAAAGTTAATTTAATTATCACAAGTGTCCCGTAATGGGGTTGAATCACTTACCTCGTCAGTTGGACACTGCGAGCTGAATCCGCGATCTTCCGTCGCGGATGCGGGGGCTTTGGCGCCCTTGAACAACACCCTCTAGGCGCCTTCGTATGTTGTATCGAAGAGCCCGCTCAGCGCCTGGTGCTGTTCTGGATTGAACTCCCACAAATTGAATGCCCGTTCTTGGCATGGGAGGATCCGCCGGATGAGCATGACTTGGACCACGTCGACGAGCCTGAGACTATTGCTCACTGTCGGTGTCAAAACCGGCGGATCTCGGGTAGGGGGTCCCGAACTGTGCGTCTAGGCGGATGGTAACAGGAGACAAGGGACACGATGTTTTTTACCCAGGTTCGGGCCCTCTCGATGGAGGTAAAACCCTACTCCTGCTTGATTGATATTGATGATATGGGTAGTACAAGAGTGGATCTACCACGAGATCAAGGAGGCTAAACCCTAGAAGCTAGCCTATGGTATGATTGTTGAGATGTCATGTTCGTCCTACGGACTAAGGCCCTCCGGTTTATATAGATACCGGAGAGGCTAGGGTTACACAGAGTCGGTTACAATAGTAGGAGATCTACGTATCCGTATCGCCAAGCTTGCCTTCCACGCCAAGTAAAGTACCTTCCGGACACGAGCCGGAGTCTTCAATCTTCTATCTTCGTAGTCTTGGAGTCCGGCGGACATTGATAGTCCGGCTGTCCGAACACCCCCTAGTCCAGGACTCCCTCAGTAGCCCCTGAACCAGTCTTCAATGACGATAAGTCCGGCGTGCATAATGTTCGGCATTGCAAGGCGGGTTCCCCTCCTTGAATAATTCGGAGAAGATAATGAACACCAGGATAGTGTCCGGCTCTGCAAAATAAATTCCACATTCCAACGTAGAGAGAATAAAATATACACTTAGCTCAATCTGCGGACGTATTATGCGGCGTGACATCACACCGCCACCAGGCCTTTGTTTGAATCATTATACCACCTCAGCATTAGCAGAGCGGTTTCCTCGGCACGTCTTATCGAAGCAGAGATCGTGTTCCCCTTATTCCGGGATTCTCATCAATACGTGTGTGGGTAACCCAACCGCGCCATCAACGATGGCGCTTGGGAGATAAGCGAGTTTTACCGGGCCGGTGAGGGACGCATAGTTTTGTCCGCCTATATATAAGGGATAAGGATTCACCTTCTCACCTACGCCTTCTTCCTCCTTTGCTTATCCATCCCCGCGAATTCAAGCTCCAACGCCCGAACTCGCGCATCTCACCTCGACCTTCTCCGAATATGACTGGAGCGGGAGGCAAATGGTTAGCCTCCACCGTCAAGGAGGAGGACATCACCAAACTGCGCAGCGCCGGATACCTTTCCGGCAATATCGCGCATCGGCTGCCCGACGATGGGCAGCTCATCCCTACCCCCGGGCCTCATGAGAGGGTCGTCTTCCTTCCCCACTTCCTCCGCGGACTGGGCTTTCCGCTCCATCCATTTGTCCGGGGGCTCATGTATTATTACGGCCTGGATTTCCACGATCTGGCGCCAAATTTTTTCCTCAACATCTCGGCGTTTATCGTCGTGTGCGAGGCCTTTCTTTGCATCCGGCCCCACTTCGGCCTGTGGCTCAAGACCTTTAACGTCAAGCCGAAGGTTGTGAAGGGTACGCAAGCGGAATGCGGAGGCGCTATGTTGGGCAAATTGCCCAACGTCCCCTGGCTAGAAGGGACCTTCGTGGACTCCGTCAAGGGGTGGCAATCGGGGTGGTTCTATATCACCGAGCCGCGCAAATCCATGTGGGTGGCGGCCCCCGAGTTTAGATCTGGCATCCCCACGCAGCTCACCTCCTGGAAACAGAAGGGCTTGCAGTGGGGGAATCTGGTGGAGGTGACGGGACTCCGAGCTTGTATCAAGAAGATGGCGAGCAATAAGCTCAGGCTCGTCGACGTGGTCCAAGTCATGCTCATCCGGCGGATCCTCCCATGCCAAGAACGGGCATTTAATTTGTGGGAGTTCAATCCGGAACAGCACCAGGCGTTAAACGAACTCTTCGATACAACATACGAAGGCGCCTGGAGGGTGCTGTTCAAGGGCACCGAAGCCCCTATGTCCGCGACCAAAGACCGCGTATTCAGCTCGCAGAATCCAACTGACGAGGTAAGTGAGTCGACCCCATTACGGGACACTTGTGATAATTAGATTGACTCTAGTGAGGCTTCAATCTGGCTCTTCCTTCGATAGGAATGGATGGAGAAGGCCAAGCTGCTTATCAGCCCAGCTCCCATGCCAGAAGACCCAGCAAACGCCCGCTTAACAGGGCTGCTGGTTCCGGCACCGCACGTGATGCCGGAGAAGAAGGCCAAGAAGGTGGCCGCGGGGACTCGAAAGAGTTCCCGCAAACCGGCGTCTGACGACGACGAGGATTCCCCTCCTGAAGACGAGGAGGAGTACTCTCTCCCGGAGCAGGGAGAGAAGAAAAGGAAGGCTTCCCCCATCGGGGGGGGGGGGGCGAAGGGTCCAAGAGGGGGAGAACTATCCCCCCGGACAGTTCCGCCAACATCAACGTTGGTGAGGATGAGCGGCTTCCAAGGGCCAGGCGTCCGGCAAGATCGTAAGTATCCGGATCCTTGATGTGTAATTTCTTTTATGTCGCGAAGTATCCTTCTAACGCCGCATTCTGTCCGTAGCCCGGCCAATGATGATCTCCCCGGCTCATCGAGCGGGTCATTGGCCTCGTCGGATGTGAATTCCATCCCAACTGCCTCCTCCCCACGCGCCAACGAGGACGCTGAAGTGGGATCCCAAAGAGGGACCCATCAGGAGGAGGCTCCGGAGGCGCCGTCAGGCAGCCCCCCGGACTTTGTGCCGGACTCCACATCGGAACCCGCAGTGGTTCTAGAGTCCGGCAAGCGGCCCCTTTGAAAGAAGGGCAGGACCGTGACGCTGGCGGCCTCCGTCCAACCGGAGGCGCCGGATAACCTGCTGGAAGTGCTTAAAGGCGCTTCCATCAAGGAAGAACACCGCACTCTCATGAGTGTGGTGATTGAGAAGGTTCAGCTCGCGAAAAGCGGGCTGACCGAAGCCTGCAGTATCCTTTTAACAGGCTTTGAGGTAAGAAGTTAAAATTATGTAATATAATACCGCATAGACAGTAGCCCCTGATGCTTGGTTCGGTGTTCGGAAAGAAAAGCCGGACTAAGGATCTATATAAAGATATACGCAGGGTTGCCTAAAATATGTCAATATGGGTTTGCAGGCTGCGCTGTTGACCTCTGCCACATTAACGGCGGAGGTCGAGGCGCTGAAGAAGGACCTTGAGCGGTCAGAGCAGGAGCTCGGCCATGCCAAGGGGCAGCTCAAGGAAAAAGAAGGTGAATAACACCCCTTTAAATAAGTACCTTACAGAAAAGGGTTTTGGTTGCAAAAATGAACAAGGATAATATGTGTATTGCAGGGGCCACTAAGGAGGTGGCAGCCCTGAAGGATGCCGTGTCCGTGGCCGAACGCAATGCGGCCGCGGAACGAGCTGAGCGAGAAAAGCGAGTGGCACTGGTGGCGGAAGTTCGGCAAGAGCTCCAGGCTCTCATGGAAAAGCATGAGAGTTTGGAGCGTGACTCCGAGACTCGAGAGTCCGAGCTTGCCTCGGCTCTCGAAAGTGCCCAGTCCGCCAAGGCCGAGGCCCAGAAGGCCCATCAGGAGGTAGAGGACATGAAGAAGATAGTGGCGGGTAAGGCGTTTTTCATGCAGAGCAAGCATGTTAATGTAAATTACCGGATACTTACCCGAATTCGGAGCTCTCTAGGGGTGTTTGCAGATCTGCCGCGTAGTGCGTCTGATGCCGCCGCATTCTATCGTGGCGAGGAGGGGAGCTCGACGGAGAAGGTCTTCTGGTCTCAGTATGCTGAGGCCGGCCATCCGGTGCCCCCAAGCGACCAGCTGAAGCAGCTGATCGAACTCCACAAAGTAGCTGAGGAGGCCATGAAGGGCCTCATAGTCCGGCTGTGACCTAGACAGGCCATGCCTGGTAGCTACTTTGGCCTCGTGCAGCGGCTGGTGGATGCATGCCCTAGGCTGGATGTAGTCAAGCGCTCCGCCTGTATCGAAGGTGCTCGTCGGGCCTTGCCCGCATAAAGGTGCAATGGGGCAAATTGGATGCGGAGAAGATTCTCACGGACCCACCGCCACCGGGCAAGGAGTATCGCACGCCGGAGAAGTATTATAATATTGTCCTGAAGGGAGCCTGCAATATTGCAGATGAGTGCTCCCGAAATGTAATCTTTGAGTGAACTCGCTGTGTATTTATCCTGTGCGCTGAAAACTTCGTTCATATGCGCCATGAGCAACGCTTGTTTAATTTAAAATATTACCTTCTGTTTGGCCGTTTATAAAATCTGAGAGATGGCAAGTCATTGGCTTCAGCCCCCAAGCCACAAGTGCTGGGGTGTTCGGTGATAAACTTGAGAACTCTTGTTCCCATATTTGGGTCCATCTAGGGAGGCGCTCAACACGACGAACAAGGCAACATGACTTATAATGCTTGAACACTCTCACTTAGCCATAGAATTCTATAATTTTAAATTTCGGCGAAGCCCCTGGTATTCGGAAGACCGAATCCGGGGCGCTATCCACGCCTTCATCGGACATAATCCGGAACTTCGCTCGAAGCGGCGTGAGTCTTTAAGGACCCGAAAAAACCTCTCGAACAGCGACCAGTCTCTCGCCTTATCATGCCGGTCAGTTTTAGCTTTCTCCACCGAGGCGTTAACCCGGCTCAACCGGGGCGCAATCGCAGTGGTTCTCCCAGTGCTACCTTAGCCGACGGAACGGAAACGTAAGGAGCCAAACATGGGAGCCGGGCAAACCCAACTATTGACCCAAGACATGATTCAGAGCCGATTCATATAATGCTATAAGTTCGGGGTGCTGCACTTGTGAAAGTGTTCGGACTTTATCACACCATCAAGCGGGGAACATAAGCCCCTGGTGTATTATGCCGTACCAAAAATATACGGGTGCCAGGATGTCATATAATGAACATATATATAAAATGTAATGCAATTGCGATCATAAAGGTGCTGCATTATTAGTGAAAGAAAAAGTCTGCTAGTAGAGCGGACTGATACAAATAGTGCGGTAAGCAAGGGATTTGGACTAAATAAACATGTCCTCCTCCAGGGATGAGCTGCGGATTTGGTGTATATAATCAAATTTAATGCTCGTAATTGAGACCACCTAAGTGTTCGACGCGGCCTTCTGTAGTCCCTGACTATTGCATCATGAGTTCGGCAGGTTCACCGCCGGACAGGGCTTCTGGTTAACAGAGTCCTGTGTACAAAAAATAAGACAAATAATAATAATAAAAAAGAGGCACATTTGCGAGCCCCTGGTGTGGTCGAACCGCACTCTGGGTCCGTTGTGATGGTGCCCCCTCCCCTCTGCCCATGGTATCTCCAAAGCGTAATGATGTACGCGGAGTGTTATTCTTGCGATCATACGCGGGCGAGGGTTGGGGCCGCATTGCTACGCGTGCTCTGATCGCGCCAGGTGGTCTTGACTGATATTGCTCCGGGCGCGCTTTGCTGTATCCGGCCGTTTAACGGCCGGGCTCGAGAATTGCCTTAATAGGCTGCTCTGTACTTCTGCCGCGAGAGCCGCTGTATGTTCCTCCGTTCGGAGGGAGCGTTCTGTATTCCCATTGACTGTAATGACTCCACGAGGGCCTGGAATCTTGAGCTTTAGGTATGCATAATGCGGCACCGCGTTGAATTTTGCAAACGCGGTTCGTCCGAGCAGGGCGTGATAGCCGCTACGGAACGGGACTATGTTGAAGATTAACTCTTCGCTTCGGAAATTATCCGGGGATCCGAAGACCACTTCCAGTGTGACTGAGCCTGTACAGTTAGCTTCCACTCCTGGGATGACACCTTTAAAGGTTGTCTTTGTAGGTTTGATCCTGGATGGGTCTATGCCCATTTTGCGCACCGTGTCCTGATAAAGCAGGTTCAGGCTGCTGCCGCCGTCCATCAGGACTCTTGTGAGGTGAAATCCATCGACGATTGGGTCTAAGACCAATGCGGCGAATCCGCCATGGCGTATGCTGGTCGGATGGTCTCTTCGATCGAAAGTGATTGGACAGGAGGACCATGGATCGAACTTTGGGGCGACTGGCTCCATCGCATAGACGTCCCGTAGTGCGCGCTTCCTCTCCCTCTTGGGTATATGGGTCGCGTAAATCATATTCACCGTCCGCACTTGCGGGGGGAAACCCTTCTGTCCTCTATTGTTCGGCGGCCGGGTCTCTTCCTCGTCGTCGCTATTTAGCCCCTTGTCATTGTGTTCGGCTATTAACTTGCCGGCCTGCTTGAACACCCAACAATCTCTATTGGTGTGATTAGCTGGCTTTTCGGGGGTGCCATGTATCTGGCATGAGCGGTCGAGTATTCGGTCCAAATTGGACGGACCCAGAGTGGTTCTTTTAAATGGCTTCTTCCGTTGACCGGGTTTGGAGCCTCGGAATCCGGCATTGACTGCCGTATCCTCCTTGTCATCGCCGTTAATGCGGCGCTTGTTTTTGATTCGACGTGACCTGCCGTTGTTGTCCTTAGTGTCCGGACTGCCAGAATTTTTGCGGAGATTGTTGCTGCGGGCTAGCCAGCTGTCCTCTCCCGCACAAAAGCGGGTCATTAATGATGTGAGGGCTGCCATGGATTTTGGCTTCTCCTGCCCTAGGTGCCGGGCTAGCCATTCGTCTCGGATGTTATGTTTGAAGGCTGCAAGGGCCTCCGCATCCGGACAGTCGACGATTTGATTTTTCTTCGTCAAGAACCGTGTCCAGAATTGTCTGGCCGATTCGTCTGGCTGTTGAATAATGTGGCTTAGGTCATCGGCGTCTGGTGGTCGCACATACGTGCCTTGGAAGTTATTAAGGAATGCGGCCTCCAGGTCTTTCCAACACCCAATTGACTCTGCGGGCAGGCTGTTAAGCCAATGCCGAGCTGGTCCTTTAAGCTTGAGTGGGAGATACTTGATGGCATGTAGGTCATCACCGCGGGCCATATGAATATGGAGAAGATAGTCTTCGATCCAAACTGCGGGGTCTGTTGTGCCATCGTAGGATTCGATGTTTACGGGTTTAAACCCTTCGGGGATCTGATGATCCATTACATCGTCAGTGAAGCATAGAGGGTGTGCGGCGCCCCTGTATTGAGCGATGTCGCGACGCAGCTCAAGGGAGCGCTGTCTACTGTGTTCGGCCCGGCCAGGATTATTGTATCCGGCACGGCGGTATTCGCCGTGGGTCGTAGGGCGCCCACGTGATCCATAGATGGATCTGGATTGTCTTGCTTTGTCCTCCAATATGTCTCGCAAGTCCGGCGCGTTCCCTTTTGGTTTCATACTCTTGGATCGATGCCGGGGTACGGTCTTGGCTGGGGGCTTGAATGCCTCTCTATCGCGACCACGGGGTGGTCGGTCAGCCCTGTCGTGCGCTGGTGATGAAGGTATGTATGCTTCCTCCTCTAATCGGGGGAGCAGCTTGCGTCTTGGGTAACTTTTGGAGGGACGTTCGAGTTTATATTCTTCGGCCGCGAGGACCTCGGTCCATCGACCGGCCAGCAGATCTTGATCAGCTTGGAGCTGTTGCTGCCTTTTCTTCAGGCTATTTGCCGTGGCGATAAGCCTGCGCTTGAAGCGCTCTTGTTCGACGGGATCCTCAGGTACGACGAGTTCGTCATCGTTGAGGCTTGCTTCGTCTTCAGAGGGAGGCATGTAGTTATCATCCTCAACCCCTTCGTTTGCTTCCCTCTCATGAGGGCTTGCTTCTGCATCCTCCTGCGCTGAGTCTTGCGGGAGGGGATTGTCTTCGGCACTCTCTGGAGTGTTATTATCTCCTGTGCCGGAATCTCCGTTTTTGCTGTGGCGAGTTTTAGAGCGGCGCCGCGGACGTCGGCGCTTGGGCTGTTTCTTTAAGGAATCTGCCTCCGCTGTTCCTTCGCCGTCCCCATCTTTTGGGGTATCCACCATGTATACGTCATATGACGAGGTGGCCTTCCAGTGCCCTGTGGGCGCTGGTTCCTGTTCGTCTCCGGCATCGTCTTCCGTAGCGCCGATGTCTTCGGAGTCGTAGTCTAGCATGTCGGTTAAATCGTCGACAGTGGCTACAAAGTGGGTGGTGGGTGGGCTCTGAATTTCTTCGTCGTCCGCATCCCAACCATCCTGGCCATAATCCGGCCAGGACTCTCCTGATAGCGAGAGATGCTTTAGTGAATTTAAGATATCGCCGAAAGGCGAGCATTGAAAGATGTCCGCGGCGGTGAATTCCATAACCGGCGCCCAATCTGGATCGATTGGTAGGGGCGCGGGAGGTTCGGAGTCCGGCGAGGAGTCCGGCGCCTCGGAATCACGAGTTTCGCAGGGGACAAGATCGGCGTTCGACTCCATCGCCGTGGATGTTGAAGCCCCCGGGGCGGCGTCTATCCGCCAGCCCTCGATCTAGGCGCTCGGCTCCGGGCTAATGGCCGGAGCGGATTCGTGTGCGGCCACCAAAGCACTGTTCGGCGGCAGAGCTAGATCATGCCCATCGTCACAGTGCGGCGTGCTTGGCTGTGGCTCGAGTCCATCGAGGATCAAATCTCCTCGGACATCGGCCGTGAAGTTTAAGCTTCCAAATCTGACCTGACGGCCAGGGGCGTAGCTTTCGATCTGCTCCAGATGGCCAAGTGAATTGGCCCGCAGTGCGAAGCCGCCGAATACGAAGATCTGTCTGGGGAGGAAAGTCTCACCCAAGACAGCGTTGCAGGTTGAAGATGCCATCAAGCCTATCGGTGACGACACAGAGGAACTCTCAATGAAAGCACCAATGTCGGTGTCAAAACTGGCGGATCTCGGGTAGGGGGTCCCGAACTGTGCGTCTAGGCGGATGGTAACAGGAGACAAGGGACTCGATGTTTTTTACCCAAGTTCGGGCCCTCTCGATGGAGGTAAAACCCTACTCCTGCTTGATTGATATTGATGATATGGGTAGTACAAGAGTGGATCTACCACGAGATCAAGGAGGCTAAACCCTAGAAGCTAGCCTATGGTATGATTGTTGAGATGTCATGTTCGTCCTACGGACTAAGGCCCTCCGGTTTATATAGATACCGGAGAGGCTAGGGTTACACAGAGTCGGTTACAATAGTAGGAGATCTACGTATCCGTATCGCCAAGCTTGCCTTCCACGCCAAGTAAAGTACCTTCCGGACACGAGCCGGAGTCTTCAATCTTCTATCTTCGTAGTCTTGGAGTCCGGCGGACATTGATAGTCCGGCTGTCCGAACACCCCCTAGTCCAGGACTCCCTCACTCACCATCTTCTTGATGCAGGCTCAGAGTCCCGTCACCTCCACCGGATTGCCCCACTACAAGCCCTTCTCTTTTCAGGAGGTGAGTTGCGTGGGGAGGCCAGATCTAAACTCGGGGGCCGCCGCCCATGTGGGCTTGCGCGGCTCGGTGATGTAGAACCACCCCGATTGCCACCCCTTGACGGAGTCCACGAAGGTCCCTTCGAGCCAAGGAACGTTGGGCAATTTGCCCAACATGGCGCCTCCGCATTCCGCTTGCGTACCCTTCACAACCTTCGGCTTGACGTTGAAGGTCTTGAGCCACAGGCCGAAGTGGGGCCGGATGCAGAGGAAGGCCTCACACACGACGATGAACGCCAAGATGTTGAGGATGAAGTTCGGTGCCAGATCGTGGAAATCCAGGCCGTAGTAAAACATGAGCCCCCGGACGAATGGATGGAGCGGAAAGCCCAGTCTGCGGAGGAAGTGGGGGAGGAAGACGACCCTCTCATGAGGCCCCGGGGTAGGGATGAGCTGCCCCTTGTCGGGCAGCCGATGCGCGATATCGCTGGAAAGGTATCCGGCGTCGCGCAGCTTGGTGATGTCCTCCTCCTTAGCGGTGGAGGCTAACCATTTACCTCCCGCTCTGGACATATTCGGAGAAGGTCGAGGTGAGATGCGCAAGCTTGGGCGTTGGAGCTTGAGTGCGCGGAGATGGATAAGCAAAGGAGGAGGAAGGCGTGGGTGAGAAGGTGAATCCTTATCCCTTATATATAGGCGGACGAAAACTATGCGTCCCCCACCGGCCTGGTAAAACTCGCTTTTCTCCCAAGCGCCACCATCAATGGCGCGGTTGGGTTACCCACGTCCGTATTGATGAGAATCCCGGAATAAGGGGAACACGATCTCTGCTTCGACAAGACGTGCCAAGGAAACCGCTTCGCTAAACGTGCTGAGGTGGTATAGTAAAAAACGATTCAAACAAGGGCTTGGTGGCGGTGTGATGTCATGCCGCATAATACGTCAGCAGATTGAGCTAAGTGTACATTTTATTCTCTCTATGGTGGAATGTGGAAATTATTTTTGCAGAGCCAGACACTATCCTGGTGTTCATGATCTTCTCTGGATTATTCAAGGGAGGAACCCGCCTTGCAATGCCGAACATTATGCACGCCGGACTTATCGTCATTGAAGACTGGTTCAGGGGCTACTGAGGGAGTCCTGGACTAGGGGGTGTCCGGACAGCCGGACTATCATTATCCGCCGGACTCCAAGACTACGAAGATACAAGATTGAAGACTCCGGCTCGTGTCCGGATGGTACTTTCCTTGGCGTGGAAGGCAAGCTTGGCAATACGGATATGTAGATCTCCTACCATTGTAACCGACTCTATGTAACCCTAGCCTCCTCCGGTGTCTATATAAACCGGAGGGCTTTAGTCCGTAGGACAACATACATTACAACAATCATACCATAGGCTAGCTTCTAGGGTTTAGCCTCCTTGATCTCGTGGTAGATCTACTCTTGTACTACCCATATCATCAATATTAATCAAGCAGGACGTAGGGTTTTACCTCCATCGAGAGGGCCCGAACCTGGGTAAAACATTGTGTCCCTTGTCTCCTGTTACCATCCGCCTAGACGCACAGTTCGGGACCCCTTACCAGAGATCCGCCGGTTTTGACACCGACAACGAGTGAAACAACGAATGGAAATAAGATTCTTAATAATATGAGGAGGCACAAGTATGTTAGACAAAGATAATGGCATAGAATTAGAAGGAAAAGAAGTGTGCCCGACGTGTGTGATAGAAAGTGTGGAACCATCGCCAACAATGATGCGGCGGTCGGTAGTGACGGGAGTGAAGGAGGCAAGATTACCAGGATGAGCAAACATGTGAGCCGTGGCCCCGGTGTCCATGTACCAATCACCACCGCCAGTGTAGTTGTTTGGTGTAGGGGCGGTGTGCAGCACGGCGAGGAGCGCCGGGTCCCAAGGCACCGGCAACAGGGCCGGCGAGGGAGGCGACGACACCATCGGGTAGCTGTAACCACCGCTCAACTATGGCGGTGGGTACCCTCCATAGGTCTGCATAGCCGCTTAGTACATCTGATGTGCCGGCGGGCGCGGCACGGGGAGGGTCGGTACAGGAGCCCGCAGGACCGGCATGGTGTATGCATGAACGACACCGGTCCACGGGTTGTAGCCGGAGGCCAACGGAGGAGGCACCTGAAGCTGCTGCTGCTGATGAGGCGCATTGGCGCTCTGCTGCGGCTGCCCGCCGTGTCGGCCGCCGTGCCGACCCCCGCGACGCCGTTTGGCAGGAGGGGCGGGAGGCCCGTACGGCAGGGGGAGTAGCCCAGGCTGCTGTTGCACCGGGTAGGGTGGCGGCGGCGCCGGGTAAGGTACCTGAGGGCGCAGCGGCAGCGGCGTGGCTGTCGGTGTCAAAACCGGCAGATCTCAGGTAGGGGCACCCAGGCTGTATGTCCGCGGATTGATGGTAACAATAATCAAAGGGACACAGTATTTACCTAGGTTCGGTCCCTCTTAATGGAGGTAAAACCCTACTACTGCTTGATTATATTCGATGCGTATAGGGGTTACACGAGTTGATCTACCTCGAGATCATAATGGCTAAACCCTAACTTGGCTAGCCTGTCAATGTTATGATCATGCCTTCGTTCTAAACCCTCCGGTTTATATAGATACCGAAGTGGCTTAGAGATGTACAAAGTCGGTTAAACAGAAAGGAAATAATATACCCGGACACCTAAACATGCCTTTCACGTATACGGGATCCCAACCGGACATGAGAAGTGGTCTTCTTCCTTGTATCTTGACAGCCCATTAGTCCGGCCCATATCGAATATACCGAACGCCTAAGGACCCCTTAGTCCAGAACTCCCTCAGTAGCCCCTAAACCAGTCTTCAATGATGACGTGTTTGGTGCGCAGATTGTCTTCAGCATTGCGAGGCGGGTTCCTCTCCTTGAATAACATATATTAGCTTTCCTTCACAAAAGGATTGTATTCGGCTTTGTATAATTAACACAACCCTTAGCCACGAGGGCAGGATATAAAAATAAATAAGAATAGTGACTTTACTAACAACTTTTATAGCGAAGCGTCAGACTTGAACCTTCAGTGCTTTGAACTGTTTTCATAGTCCACGTTTTGTGTTTTGAGGTCGAGCCCCCTTGGCCCGTCTTGTCAAAACAGAGATTGTGCCCACTTATTACAGGATTTCTCATCAGTAAGATTTGGGTAACCCAACCGTTTATGGCGCACACTCACGTTGGGAATGGGCGAGCTTCAAGGCATAAGTGGGGGGACGGTTGGCATTTTTACCGCCTATAAGAGGGAAATAGATTCCTCCTTCTTCCCCATGCCTTCTTCCAGCCTCAACCTTCCAATCTCCGAAGCTCTAGCGCCCGAAAGAAAGCTTTCGTCTTCCTCACCACCACCACCTCCTCCGACCATGGCCGGATCTGGTTCCAAGGGCAAGTGGGAGGCCTCCTCTGTCACGGAGAAGGAGATAAAGGATCTCCAGAGCGCGGGGTACCTGGCCGCAAACATTGCGCACAGGCTCCCCGACAAGGGCCAAATCATCCCTACTTCGGCGGCCGGCGAAAGGGTCGTTTTCCTCCCCCATTTCCTTAGAGGGTTAGGTTTTCCACTCCACTCCTTCATCCGGGGACTCATGTTCTATTATGAGCTAGATTTCCATGATCTAGCACCAAACTCTTTCCTCCTCATCTTGGCGTTCATCGTCGTGTGCGCGGCTTTACTCCGCACCCCCACACTTTGGCCTATGGCTAAAAATCTTCAGTGTGAAGCCGAAGGTGGTCGATGGGTAGCATGCGGACTGCGGCGGGGCCATGATAGCAAGCTGCCCAATGCCACATGGCCCAAGGGGGCCTTCATTGAGACCGTCAAGGTCTGGCAGCAAGAGTGGTTCTATATCACCGAGCCGCGCCACACCAAATGGGCGGCAATTCCGGAGTTCAGATCCAGACCCCCCCCACGAGGCTCACTTCGTGGACTGCTAAGGGCCTCGACTGGGGGTCCCAGACGGAGGTGCAGACATTGCAGATGCGCATCACCAACGTGCTGGGCAACAATGTTGGTCTCACCAATGTGGTGCAGATCATGCTCTTCCGCCGCATCGTCCCCTGCCAACGCTGGGCCTCCCCCATGTGGGAGTTCAATCCGGAGGAGCCGCGGACCCTGGAGCACTTCTCTGGCATGGCGCACGAAGGAATATGGAAGCTGCTCTTGAAGGACCAAAAGAGATGGCCTATGGAGACCGAAGATGTCGGACTCGACGCCGAGAATCCGGCCATGCCGGTAAGTATTAGCTTTCTGAAGATATGTCCGGTCTACATTTTCGAGCGATATGAATCTTATCAGCCCACCTCTTAATAGGGATGGAATAATAAGGCGGAGCAGATCAAGAGTCCGGATCTGTTACCCGAAGACCCAGTCACTACTCAGCTGACGGAGATGCTGGTCCCGGCGCCCTACCAAGCGCCAGAGAAGAAGGGAAAGGAGCCCAAGGGCGGGCCCCTCCGCAGAGGTCCTTCGGATGCTATGTCTGAAGGGACCGAGGTCGTCTCCTCTCACAAGGAAGACAAGGACGAAGAGGAGGAGCAGGAGGTGGAGAGCGACTCTCCTCGCAAGACGAGGAGGAAGAAGAGGACGACCTTTGAGAACCCGGAGGGGGCAACACCGAAGAGGGCAACGCCGAAGAGGAAAAAGATTACCCTCTCGGCCAGTTCGGACTCGGAGTCCGAACACAGCCCGAGGAGAGCTTCCAGGGTGAAGCCCCCGGCCAAATCGTAAGTATCAAAAATCTTACTTGTTCAGTTTCTGCTTACCCGCATCCGTTGCATAAATTGTATCTTTGCTTGCATTTCAGCCCGCCACGCGATATCCCGAACACCTCGACCTCGTCGGGAAACTCTCTGGCGCCTGAAGAGGAAGAGAGCGACGGACCATCTCAAGCCCCAACCCCAACTGGCATGGAGGACACCGAGGTGTCGTCCCAAAGGACCTCTCCTGGCCGAGGAGGGGCGGACGAGTTCATCCAGAAGGTGCCCGAGGTTAATACCTCGGATGCCGCTGATCAGGGGACAGCGATCCCCACGATCATCGAGGGTGGAAGGTCTCAATAGTTCGGGCCCCCGCCGAACACCGTCCCGGAGACCATGTGGCTCCGGGTTCATATCAGCATCCCCTACTTCGACGGAGAGGGGCGTGATACGTCTCCAACATATCTATAATTTTTTATTGTTCCATGCTATTATATTACCCCTTTTGGATGTTTATGGGCTTTATTTTACACATTTATACCATTTTTGGGACTAACCTACTAACCGGAGGCCCACCCATATTGTTGTTTTATTGCCTGTTTCAGTATTTCGAAGAAAAGGAATATCAAACGGAGTCCAAACGGAATGAAACCTTCGGCATCATCATTTTTTGGAAGATTATCACCCTGGAGACTTGGAGTCCAAGCCAGAAGGTCTTCGAGGAGCCCAGGAGATAGGGGGGCGCGCCCCCCCTACAGGGCATGACGCCCTGTCTTGTGGGCCCCTCGAGCACCTCCCGACCAACTTCTTTCGCCTATATATGCCTACGTACCCTAAAACCATCAGAAATCAAGATAGATCGGGAGTTCCACTACCGCAAGCCTCTGTAGCCACCAAAAACCTCTCGGGATCCCGTTCCGGCACCCTGCCGGAGGGGGGTTCCATCACCGGTGGCCATCTTCATCATCCCGGCGCTCTCCATGACGAGGAGGGAGTAGTTCACCCTCGGGGATGAGGGTATGTACTAGTAGCTATGTGATTGATATCTCTCTCTCGTGTTCTCGACTTCACACGATCTTGATGTATCGCGAGCTTTGCTATTATAGTTGGATCTTATGATGTTTCTCCCCCCTCTACTCTCTTGTGATGAATTGAGTTTCCCTCTTTAAGTTATCTTATTGGATTGAGTCTTTATTTGAGAACACTTGATGTATGTCTTGCCGTGTTTATCTGTGGTGACAATGGGATATCACGTGCCTCTTGATGTATGTTTTGGTGACTGTCGGTGTCAAAACCGGCGGATCTCGGGTAGGGGGTCCTGAACTGTGCGTCTAGGCGGATGGTAACAGGAGACAAGAGACACGATGTTTTTTACCCAGGTTCGGGCCCTCTCGATGGAGGTAAAACCCTACTCCTGGTTGATTAATATTGATGATATGGGCAGTACAAGAGTGGATCTACCACGAGATCAAGGAGGCTAAACCCTAGAAGCTAGCCTATGGTATGATTGTTGAGATGTAATGTTGTGTCCTACGGACTAAGGCCCTCCGGTTTATATAGACACCGGAGAGGCTAGGGTTACACAGAGTCGGTTACAATAGTAGGAGATCTACGTATCTGTATCGCCAAGCTTGCCTTCCACGCCAAGTAAAGTACCTTCCGGACACGAGCCGGAGTCTTCAATCTTCTATCTTCGTAGTAGGGGAGTCCGGCGGATATTGATAGTCCGGCTGTCCGAACACCCCCTAGTCCAGGACTCCCTCAGTAGCCCCTGAACCAGTCTTCAATGACGATAAGTCTTCAATGACGATAAGTCCGGCGTGCATAATGTTCGGCATTGCAAGGCGGGTTCCCCTCCTTGAATAATTCGGAGAAGATAATGAACACCAGGATAGTGTCCGGCTCTGCAAAATAAATTCCACATTCCAATGTAGAGAGAATAAAATATACACTTAGCTCAATCTGCTGACGTATTATGCGGTGCGACATCACATCGTCACCAGTCCTTTGTTTGAATCCTTGGCATGTCTTGTCGAAGCAGAGATCGTGTTCCCCTTATTCTAGGATTCTCATCAATACGTGCGTGGGTAACCCAACCGCGCCATCAACGGTGGCGCTTGGGAGATAAGCGAGTTTTACCAGGCCGGTGGGGGACACACAGTTTTGTCCGCCTACATATAAGGGATAAGGATTCACCTTCTCACCTACGCCTTCTTCCTCCTTTGCTTATCCATCCCCGCGAATTCAAGCTCCAACGCCCGAACTCGCGCATCTCACCTCGACCTTCTCCGAATATGTCTGGAGCGGGAGGTAAATGGTTAGCCTCCACCGTCAAGGAGGAGGACATCACCAAGCCGCGCAGCGCCGGATATCTTTCCGGCGATATCGCGCATCGGCTGCCCGACGAGGGGCAGCTCATCCCTACCCCCGGGCCTCATGAGAGGGTCGTCTTCCTTCCCCAGTTCCTCCGTGGACTGGGCTTTCCGCTCCATCCATTTTTCTGGGGGCTCATGTATTATTACGGCCTGGATTTTCACGATCTGGCGCCGAACTTCGTCCTCAACATCTCGGCGTTTATCGTCGTGTGCGAGGCCTTTCTCTGCATCCGGCCCCACTTCGGCCTATGGCTCAAGACCTTTAACGTCAAGCCGAAGGTTGTGAAGGGTACGCAAGCGGAATGCGGAGGCGCTATGTTGGGCAAATTGCCCAACGTCCCTTGGCTAGAAGGGACCTTCGTGGACTCCGTCAAGGGGTGGCAATCGGGGTGGTTCTATATCACCGAGCCGCGCAAATCCACATGGGCGGCGGCCCCTGAGTTTAGATCAGGCATCCCCACGCAGCTCACCTCCTGGAAAGAGAAGGGCTTGCAGTGGGGGAATCCGGTGGAGGTGACGGGACTCCGAGCTTGTATCAAGAAGATGGCGAGAGATAAGCTCAGGCTCGTCGACGTGGTCCAAGTCATGCTCATCCGGCGGATCCTCCCATGCCAAGAACGGGCATTTAATTTATGGGAGTTCAATCCGGAACAGCACCAGGCGCTAAACGGGCTCTTCGATACAACATACGAAGGCGCCTGGAGGGTGCTGTTCAAGGGCGCCGAAGCCCCTATGTCCGCGACCAAAGACCGCGGATTCAGCTCGCAGAATCCAACTGACGAGGTAAGTGATTCGACCCCATTACAGGACACTTGTGATAATTAGATTGACTCTAGTGAGGTTGTTAATTTGGCTCTTCCTTTGACAGGAATGGATGGAGAAGGCCGAGCTGCTTTATCAGCCCGGCTCCCATGCCAGAAGACCCAGCGAACGCCCGCTTAACAGGGCTGCTGGTTCCGGCACCGCACGTGGTGCCGGAGAAGAAGGCCAAGAAGGTGGCCGCGGGGACTCGAAAGAGCTCCCGCAATCAGGCGTCTGACGACGACGAGGACTCCTCTCCCGAAGACGAGGAGGAGGAGGAGGAGTACTCCCTCCCGGAGGAGGGAGAGAAGAAAAGGAAGGCCTCCCCAATCGGGGCGGCCGAAGGGTCCAAGAGGGGGAGAACTATCCCCCCGGACAGTTTCGCCAACATCAATGTTGGCGAGGATGAGTGGCCTCCAAGGGCCAGGCGTCCGGCAAGATCGTAAGTATCCGGATCCTTGATGTGTAATTTCTTTTATGTCGCGAAGTATCCTTCTAACGCCGCATTCTGTCCGTAGTCCGGCCAATGATGATCTCCCCGGCTCATCGAGCGGGTCATTGGCCTCGTCGGATGTGAATTCCATCCCGACTGCCTCCTCCCCACGCGCCAACGAGGACGCCGAAGTGGGATCCCAAAGAGGGACCCATCAGGAGGAGGCTCCGGAGGCGCCGTCAGGCAGCCCCCCGGACTTCGTGCCGGACTCCACATCGGAACCCGCAGTGGTTCCAGAGTCCGGCAAGCGGCCCCTTCGAAAGAAGGGCAGGACCGTGACGCCGGCGGCCTCCGTCCAACCGGAGGCGCCGGATAACCTGCTGGAAGCGCTTAAAGGCGCTTCCATCGAGGAAGAACACCGCACCATCATGAGTGCGGTGATTGAGAAGGTTCAGCTCGCGAAAAGCAGGCTGACCGAAGCCTGCAGTAGCCTTTTAACAGGCTTTGAGGTAAGAAGTTAAAATTATGTAATATAATACCGCATAGACAGTAGCCCCTGATGCTTGGTTCGGTGTTCGGAAAGAAAAGCCGGACTAAGGATCTATAACAAGATATACGCAGGGTTGCTAAAAAATATGTCAATATGGGTTTGCAGGCTGCGCTGTTGACCTCTACCGCCTTAATGGCGGAGGTCGAGGCGCTGAAGAAGGACCTTGAGCGTTCGGAGCAGGAGCTCGGCCATGCCAAGGGGCAGCTCAAGGAAAAAGAAGGTGAATAACACCCCTTTAAATAAGTACCTTACAGAGAAGGGTTTTGGTTGCAAATAAAATTAACAAGGATAATATGTGCATTGCAGGGGCCACTAATGAGGTGGCAACCCTGAAGGATGCTGTGTCCGCGGCCGAACGCAATGCGGCCGCGGAACGGGCTGAGCGAGAAAAGCAAGAGGCGCGGGTGGCGGAAGTTCGGCAAGAGCTCCAGGTTCTCATGGAAAAACATGAGAGTTTGGAGCGTGACTCCAAGACTCGAGAGTCCGAGCTTGCCTCGGCTCTCGAAAGTGCCAAGTCCGCCAAGGCCGAGGCCCATAAGGCCCTTCAGGAGGTTGAGGACATAAAAAAGATAGCGGCGGGTAAGGCGTTTTTCATGCAAAGCAGGCATGTTAATATAAACTACCGGACACTTACCCGAATTCGGCGCTCTCCAGGGGCGTTTGCAGATCTGCCGCGTAGTGCGGCTGGTGCAGTCGCATTCTATCGTGGCGAGGAGGGGAGCTCGACGGAGAAGGTCTTCTGGTCTCAGTATGCTGAGGCCGGCCATCCGGTGCCCCCAAGCGACCAGCTGAAGCAGCTGGTCGAACTCCACAAGGTAGCTGAGGAGGCCATGAGGGGCCTCATAGTCCGGCTGTGGCCTGGACAGGCCATGCCTGGTAGCTACTTTGGCCTCATGCGGCGGCTGGTGGATGCATGCCCTAGGCTGGATGTAGTCAAGCGCTCCGCCTGTATCGAAGGTGCTCGTCGGGCCCTTGCCCGCATAAAGGTGCAATGGGGCAAATTGGATGCGGAGAAGCTTCTCACGAACCCACCGCCACCGGGCAAGGAGTATCGCACGCCGGAGAAGTATTATAATACTGTCCTGAAGGGAGCCTGCAATATTGCAGATGAGTGCTCCCGAAATGTAATCTTTGAGTGAACTCACTGTGTATTTATCCTGTGCGCTGAAAACTTCGTTCATATGCGCCATGAGCAACGCTTGTTTAATTTAAAATATTACCTTCTCTGCGGCCGTTTATAAAATCTGAGAGATGGCAAGTCGTTGGCTTCAGCCCCCAAGCCACGAGTGCTGGGCTGTTCGGTGATAAACTTGAGCACTCTTGTTCCCATATTTGGGTCCATCTAGGGAGGCGCTCAACACGACGAACAAGGCAACCGGACTTATAGTGCTTGAACACTCTCACTTAGCCATAGAATTCTATAATTTTAAATTTCGGCGAAGCCCCTGGTATTCGGAAGACCGAATCCGGGGCGCTATCCACGCCTTCATCGGACATAATCCGGAACTTCGCTCGAAGCGGCGTGAGTCTTTAAGGACCCGAAAAAACCTCTCGAACAGCGACCAGTCTCTCGCCTTATCATGCCGGTCAGTTTTAGCTTTCTCCACTGAGGCGTTAACCCGGCTTAACCGGGGCGCAATCGCAGTGGTTCTCCCAGTGCTACCTTAGCCGACGGAACGGAAACGTAAGGAGCCAAACATGGGAGCCGGGCAAACCCAACTATTGACCCAAGACATGATTCGGAGCCGATTCATATAATGCTATAAGTTCGGGGTGCCGCACTTGTTAAAGTGTTCGGACTTTATCACACCATAAAGCGGGGAACATAAGCCCCTGGTGTATTATGCGGTACCAAAATATACGGGTGCCAGATGTCATATAATGAACATATATATATAATGTGATGCATTTGTGAAAAATGCCTTCTAGCCGGATTGTAGATCGTTTGTCTTTGCCGACCTTTTCGCTTCGACCTCGGGACCCTAGAGTCCGGAGTGTGTCAGAATACCTTTTTGGTTAAGAAACAACCGTGGTATGCATGGAGACCAGGCGTAGGGGTCATTAGTGCTTTATCAGACAAGTGCCCAACTAGTTATGTTATATTACATGGTTAGTAAGAAACATCTTCCAGGGAGAATAGTTCCGTTAAGGGTTCCTTTCCCTGGGAGGCATGCCCTAAAGTGCATGTCCGGACTGCAAAGAAAGCAGTAAAACATCTGGGGGCAAATAGATAAATAGGTAAAAAGTCATCTTTTAAGTCACCGACCGAATATTCCCTTAAGAATGCTAGCTTTCGGCTTCACCCAGTCTGAGGTACACATCCGGCTGACCCGGCAGTAACAATCGCAGAGGTGCTCCCTTTACCTCCTAGCCGAACAATCGGGAACGTAGGGGTAAGCACAGGAGCCAGGCAACCCAGCTTGGCCAAAACTTAAGTCATACCGATGCATATAATGGCGAATAAAAGGTACATGTGGAAGCTTGACACATGTGCTGGGTATGAAACCCGTATAATTGAGCTTCTGTAAAAGAAGCCCCCAGGAATAATGAGTGCGGATGGCACATCATGCGTATGCAAAGAATGCAAAAATAGGCCCGGAGCATTATTAATGAAAGAAAAGTCTGCAAGTAGAGCGGACTGATACAAATAGTGCGGTAAGCAAGGGATTTGGACTAAATAAACATGCCCCCCTCCAGGGATTAGCTGCGGATTTGGTGCATATAATCAAATTTAATGCTCGTAATTGAGACCACCTGAGTGTTCGACGCGGCCTTCTGTAGTCCCTGACTTATTGCATCATGAGTTCGGCAGGTTCACCGCCGGACAGGGCTTCTGGTTAACAGTGTCCTGTGTACAAAAAATAAGAAAAATAATAATAATAAAAAAGAGGCACATTTGCGAGCCCCTGGTGTGGTCGAGCCGCACTCTGGGTCCGTTGTGATGGTGCCCCTCCCCTCTGCCCATGGTATCTCCAAAGCGTAATGATGTACGCGGAGTGTTATTCTTGCGATCATACGCGGGCGAGGGTTGGGGCCGCATTGCTACGCGTGCTCTGATCGCGCCAGGTGGTCTTGGTTGATATTGCTCCGGGCGTGCTTTGATGTATCCGGCTTTTTAATTGCCGGACTAGAGAATTGCCGTAGAACGCTACTCTGTACTTCTGCCGCGAGAGCCGCTGTATGTTCCTCCGTTCGGAGGGGGCGTTCCGTATTCCCATTGACTGTAATGACTCCACGAGGGCCTGGCATCTTGAGCTTTAGGTATGCATAATGCAGCACCGCGTTGAATTTGGCAAACGCGGTTCGTCCGAGCAGAGCATGATAGCCGCTGCGAAACGGGACTATGTCGAAGATTATCTCTTCGATTCGGAAATTATCCGGGGATCCGAAGACCACTTCCAGTGTGACTGAGCCTGTACAGTTAGCTTCCACTCCTGGGATGACACCTTTAAAGGTTTTTTTTGTAGGTTTGATCCTGCATGGTTCTATGCCCATTTTGCGCACCGTGTCCTGGTAAAGCAGGTTCAGGCTGCTGCCGCCGTCCATCAGGACTCGTGAGGTGAAATCCATCGACGATTGGGTCTAAGACCAATGCGGCGAATCCGCCATGGCGTATGCTGGTCGGATGGTCTCTTCGATCGAAAGTGATCGGATAGGAGGACCATGGATTGAACTTTGGGGCGACTGGCTCCATCGCATAGACATCCCGTAGTGCGCGCTTCCTCTCCCTCTTGGGTATATGGGTCGCGTAAATCATATTCACCGTCCGCACTTGTGGGGGGAAACCCTTCTGTCCTCTATTGTTCGGCGGCCGGGTCTCTTCCTCGTCGTCGCTATTTAGCCCCTTGTCATTGTTTTCGGCAATTAACTTGCCGGCCTGCTTGAACACTCAACAATCTCTATTGGTGTGATTAGCTGGCTTTTCGGGGGTGCCATGTATCTGGCATGAGCGGTCGAGTATTCGGTCCAAATTGGACGGACCCGGAGTGGTTCTTTTAAATGGCTTCTTCCGTTGACCGGGTTTGGAGCCTCGGAATCCGGCATTGACTGCCGTATCCTCCTTGTCGTCGCCGTTAATGCGGCGCTTGTTTTTGATTCGACGTGACCTGCCGTTGTTGTCCTTAGTGTCCGGACTGCCAGAATTTTTGCGGAGATTGTTGCTGCGGGCTAGCCAGCTGTCCTCTCCCGCACAAAAGCGGGTCATTAATGATGTGAGGGCTGCCATGGATTTTGGCTTCTCCTGCCCCAGGTGCCGGCCTAGCCATTCATCCCGGATGTTATGTTTGAAGGCTGCAAGGGCCTCCGCATCCAGACAGTCCACGATTTGATTTTTCTTCGTTAAGAACCGTGTCCAGAATTGTCTGGCCGATTCGTCTGGCTGTTGAATAATGTGGCTTAGGTCATCGGCGTCTGGTGGTCGCACATACGTGCCTTGGAAGTTATCAAGGAATGCGGCCTCCAGGTCTTCCCAACACCCAATTGACTCTGCGGGCAGGCTGTTAAGCCAATGCCGAGCTGGTCCTTTAAGCTTGAGTGGGAGATACTTGATGGCATGTAGGTCATCACCGCGGGCCATATGAATATGGAGAAGATAGTCTTCGATCCACTCTGCGGGGTCTTGATAGGATTCGATGTTTACGGGTTTAAACCCTTCGGGGATCTGATGATCCATTACTTCATTAGTGAAGCATAGAGGGTGTGCGGCGCCCCTGTATTGGGCGATGTCGCGACGCAGCTCAAGGGAGCGCTGTCTGCTGTGTTCGGCCCGGCCAGGATTATTGTATCCGGCACGGCGGTATTCGTCGTGGGTCATAGGGCGCCCACGTGATCCATAGATGGATCTGGATTGTCTTGCTTTGTCCTCCAATATGTCTCGCAAGTCCGGCGCATTCCCTTTTGGTTTCGTACTCTTGGATCGATGCCGGGGTACGATCTTGGCTGGGGGCCTGAATGCCTCTCTGTCGCGACCACGGGGTGGTCGGTCAGCCATGTCGTGCGCTGGTGATGAAGGTATGTATGCTTCCTCCTCTAATCGGGGGAGCAGCTTGCGTTTTGGGTAACTTTTGGAGGGACGTTCGAGTTTATACTCTTCGGCCGCGAGGACCTTGCTCCATCGATCGGCCATCAGATCCTGATCAGCTTGAAGCTGCTGCTGCTTTTTCTTTAGGCTGTTTGCTGTGGCGATAAGCCTGCGCTTGAAGCGCTCTAGTTCGACGGGATCCTCAGGTACGACGAATTCGTCATTGTTGAGGCTTGCTTCGTCTTCGGAGGGAGGCATATGATCATGATCCTCAACCTCTTCATCTGCCGCCCCCTCATGAGGGCTTGCTTCTGCATCCTCCTGCACTGAGTCTTGCGGGAGGGGATTGTCTTCCGCACTCTCTGGAGTGTTATTATCTCCTGTGCCGGAATCTCCGTTTTTGCTGTGGCGAGATTTAGAGCGGCGCCGCTGACGCCGGCGCTTGGGCAGTTTCTTTAAGGAATCTGCCTCCGCTGTTCCTTCGCCGTCCCCATCTTTTGGGGTATCCACCATGTATACGTCATATGACGAGGTGGCCTTCCAGTGCCCTGTGGGCGCTGGTTCCTGTTCGTCTCCGGCATCGTCCTCCATAGCGTCGATGTCTTTGGAGTCGTAGTCTAGCATGTCGGTTAAATCGTCGAGGGTGGCTACTAAGTGGGTGGTGGGTGGTCTCTGAATTTCTTCGTCGTCCGCATCCCAACCATCCTGGCCATAATCCGGCCAGGACTCTCCTGATAACGAGAGATGCTTTAGTGAATTTAAGATATCGCCAAAAGGCGAGCATTGAAATATGTCCGCGGCGGTGAATTCCATAACCGGCGCCCCATCTGGATCGATTGGTAGGGGCGTAGGAGGTTCGGAGTCCGGCGAGGAGTCCGGCACCTCGGAATCACGAGTTTCGCAGGGGACAAGATTGGTGTTCGGCTCCATCGCCGTGGATGTTGAAGCCCCCGGGGCGGCGTCTATCCACCAGCCCTCGATCTGGGCGATCGGCTCCGGGCTAGTGGCCGGAGCGGATTCGTGTGCGGCCATCGAAGCACTGTTTGGCGGCAGAGCTAGATCATGCCCATCGTCACAGTGCGGCACGCTTGGCTGTGGCTCGACATCGAGGATCGAATCTCCTCGGACATCGGCCGTGAAGTTTAAGCTTCCAAATCTGACCTGGCGGCCAGGGGCGTAGCTTTCGATCTGCTCTAGATGGCCAAGAGAATCGGCCCGCAGTTCAAAGCCGTCGAATACGAAGATCTGTCCAGGGAGAAAAATCTCACCCTGGACAGCGTTGATGGTTGAAGATGCCATCGAGCCTATCGGTGACGACACAGAGGAACTCTCAATGAAAGCACCAATGTCGGTGTCAAAACCGGCGGATCTCGGGTAGGGGGTCCCGAACTGTGCGTCTAGGCGGATGGTAAGAGGAGACAAGGGACATGATGTTTTTTACCCAGGTTCGGGCCCTCTCGATGGAGGTAAAACCCTACTCCTGCTTGATTAATATTGATGATATGGGCAGTACAAGAGTGGATCTACCACGAGATCAAGGAGGCTAAACCCTAGAAGCTAGCCTATGGTATGATTGTTGAGATGTAATGTTGTGTCCTACGGACTAAGGCCCTCCGGTTTATGTAGACACCGGAGAGGCTAGGGTTACACAGAGCCGGTTACAATAGTAGGAGATCTACGTATCCGTATCGCCAAGCTTGCCTTCCACGCCAAGTAAAGTACCTTCCGGACACGAGCCGGAGTCTTCAATCTTCTATCTTCGTAGTAGGGGAGTCCGGCGGATATTGATAGTCCGGCTGTCCGAACACCCCCTAGCCCAGGACTCCCTCAGTGACCAACTTGTGGGTTCCACCCATGAACCTATGCATAGGGGTTGGCTCACGTTCTTGACTCTCTGGTAGAAACTTTGGGGCACTCTTTGAAGTACTTTGTGTTGGTTGGATGAATCTGAGATTGTGTGATGCATATCATATAATCATGCCCACGGATACTTGTAGTGACAATGGAGTATCTAGGTGACATTAGGGTTTTGGTTGATTTGTGTCTTAAGGTGTTATTCTAGTACGAACTCTTTTATAGATCGATCCGAAAGAATAACTTTGAGGTGGTTTCGTACCCTACCATAATCTCTACGTTTGTTCTCCGCTACTAGTGGCTTTGGAGTGACTCTTTGTTGCATGTTGAGGGCTTGTTATATGATCTATCTATGTTATTATTGTTGAGAGAACTTGCACTAGTGAAAGTATGAACCCTAGGTCTTGTTTCCTATCATTGCAATACCATTTACGCTCACTTTTATCATTAGTTACCTTGCTGTTTTTATATTTTCAGATTGCAAAAACCTATATCTACTATCTATTTTGCACTTGTATCACCATATCTTCGCCAAACTAGTGCACCTATACAATCTACCATTGTATTGGGTGTGTTGGGGACACAAGAGACTCTTTGTTATTTGGTTGCAGGGTTGTTTGAGAGAGACCATCTTCATCCTACGCCTCCCATGGATTGATAAACCTTAGGTCATCCACTTGAGGGAAATTTGCTACTGTCCTACAAACCTGTGCAATTGCAGGCCGAACAACGTCTACAAGAAGAAGGTTGTGTAGTAGACATCAAGCTCTTTTCTGGCGCTGTTGCCGGGGTGGCTAGGTAAATGGCACTCATTCACACCCCGTCAACTAAGCTCTTTTCTGGCGCCATTGCCGGGGAGGTGAGTGCTTGAAGGTATATCTTTAGATCTTGCAATCGAATCTTTTTGTTTCTTGCTTTATCACTAGTTTAGTTTATAAAAGAAAACTACAAAAATATGGAGTTAAGTTTGTCTCATACGCTTCATCTTTTTAATATCTTTCGTGAGTTTGATGGAAAAGAAAATAGTGCTCAAGTGCTAGAAGAAGAATGCATTAAAATGCTTGGTACTAAATCTTTGAACGATGAGCATGATTGCAATGTTGTTAGTATGAACTCTTTGAATATCCATAGTACTAATGATGATTGCACTAGTTATGATGAACATGTCTCCTATAAGCATTTTGATTTTTGTGGAGTGGATTGGATTTGCATGGACACACCAAATAGAGAAAATAGATATTGCAAGAGCCATAATTATTTAAAAACTAAAGGTTTGCAAGAAAGTCTTGATGAGTGTGCTAGAAGATTCAATATTTTTCGCACTCCTTGTGAACTTTGCAATGAACATGGTCATTTAAATCTCCAATGCAAACTGTTTTATTATCGAATCGTGTCCAAAAATTGTGATAGCTTGATTACCCTTGGGCATCATAAAGAGCTTAGCCTTCTTTTGGGGTATGAAGAAATGAAATGTATAACTGAGGGTATTCCAAAATTTAATCTTGATAGATTTCTTGATTTTGATCTAGAGGATATTTATATGTTTTGTGCGGAGAATTGCATTGAAAATCCTTATATTGCCAATTACCTAAAGAAAAGAAAGCAAATAGAAGATGATGAGAATACTAATGAAAGGGAAGAGACTTCCCAATATCCTCCCATTATTTCCCATGATGAATTAGGTAACAAGGATGAGCTTTCTATTCAACCAATCTCATCAATAAGGAGCTCAAAGAGGAAGGTTGAACCCACACATAATATGAAGAAGAAAAAGAAAAGAAGGATAAACAAAGGTAGAAAGGTATCTGAGGGAGTCCCGGATTAGGGGGTGTCCAGATAGCCGAACTATCACCTTTGGCCGGACTCCTGGACTATGAAGATACAAGATTGAAGACTTCGTCCCATGTCCGGATGGGACTTTCCTTAGCGTGGAATGCAAGCTTGGCGATATGGATATGTAGATCTCCTACCATTGTAACCGATTCTGTGTAACCCTAACCCTCTTCGGTGCCTATATAAACGGAGGGTTTTAGTCCGTAGGACGAACAACAATCATACCATAGGCTAGCTTCTAGGGTTTAGCCCTCTGATCTCGTGGTAGATCTACTCTTGTACCACCCATATCATCAATATTAATCAAGCAGGAGTAGGGTTTTACCTCCATCGAGAGGGCCCAAACCTGGGTAAAAACATCGTGTCCCTTGTCTCCTGTTACCATCCGCCTAGACGTACAGTTCGGGACCCCCTACCCGAGATCCGCCTGTTTTGACACCGACATTGGTGCTTTCATTGAGAGTTCCTCTGTGCCGTCGCCGTCAGGAAGGATGCCTCATCCCGTCTTTAACGACGACACTGTTGCTAAAAGAGCTTTGGCTATCGGCCAAACTCTCCGGCTAGGCGGTTTCCTTATGACCGCCAGTTCGGCCGCCGCGCCGACGATGACTTCTCGGGTCATCGAAAGCAATCTTCACATTAACTCGGAACTCGCCGAGCAGTTAGATCCGACGGAGCTCTCTGCCTTAAATGAGCTCTTGGATCACATCGCCGCCTTGGGAGTCGCTACAGACTACGATCAGATTGGGCCTACACCCAATCTGAGAGAGATTAACTCTCCCCAGGTTACCCACCACGTTGCGGTGGTAGAGGAACAATACGGTGACCCTTCTTCTATCTTAAGGACTAGCTATGTCCGGATTCCCGATCCCTCCATGCCGGATTCCCGCGGAGGGGAGGACGTCACTCAAGCCCTGAACCTAAAGTCAGGCAGCGGGCTAGATTCATTGGACAACATCCAAGAACCCAAGCTTCCAAGTTCGGAAACTTCTTGGCCCCTGAGTCTTATATTGGACGGGGTTCCGAATTTAATTCCACCCGCCCACCCAAACATAAGCGATCTATCCCAAATCCGGCAAGAGCCCGCAGAAACAGTACACCATTACTGGGCCAGATTCCTCCTGGTCATGAACAGGATAAAGGATTGCCGTGAGGAGGACGCATTTTCATTCTTCTGCAATAATTACACGGACAAGGGAATCCTCAACGCCGTAAGTCATCGTGAAATTACACGCTTCCCTGACTTGGCGTCCATAGTACGAAAGTACTGTGCGATGGAAAGCGCCTGGAAAACGGAAATCAATTTTTGGGACAATCAGGCCCTGAATACAACCCCAGTCCGAAATAAAAGGGTGCATCATCGCCAGACACCTGGGTTAAATACCAAAAAGCAAAAACCCTCTATAGGGCATGGAACCGTATTGGAGGGATGTCTCAATTGACCCTGCAAAATTCATAGTACAGAGGGCGCCACTCCAACTCATAGCCTTAGAGCATGTTGAATACTACGGCAGGTGGCCAAAAGTGGCGAAGAGCTTCTAACTCCAGAGCACCAGCCCAAGGATACCAGTATGGTATTAACAGTCTTTGAGACTTTCACATCAAATAATATGCGGAAACGAACACTCCGCAGCCTTGCCGAAGTCTACCAAGTAGCAACAATAGACCCATGGAGTGACACATCTATTACCTTTAATGCCAGTGACGAACCTAAATTCCGAACAGCCCGAGCACCAGCCGCATTGGTCCTCAGTCCAATAGTGGACGGCTTTCGCCTTACCAAGGTACTCATGGACGGTGGAAGGGCATTGAACCTCATTTACGAGGAAATCCTCCGAAAAATGGAAATAGACTGGAGCCGCATTGAGCGAAGCAGCACAACCTTTAGAGGAATAATCCCTAGTTGGGAAGCATGCTGTACAGGAAAAATCACACTGGATGTGGTGTTCGGCACGCCGGATAATTAGAGGTCCGAGGAGGTCACGTTCCAAGTGGCCCCATTCAGCAGCGCATATCACGCTCTATTAGGGCGAGAGGCATTCACAATTTTTCAACCTATACCCCATTACGGGTACATGAAGCTCAAAATGCCCGGGCCCAATGGAATCATCACTCTTGCTAGTGACCCGGACATAGCACTCTGCGCTGAAAATAAGACAGCCACACTGGCCCTTGAGGCACTATCCGAAGCCATAGCAGCCGAGGAACTCACTGCGCTGTGCTCCACGGTGAATAGGGACGATGTGATACTCGATAAGAGATCCAAGTCCACCTCCTTTAAACCAGCGGACGAAATAGTCAAATTCCAAGTCCATCCAATGGACCCTACAAAAACGGCCTCCATCGGGGCACAATTAAACCCTGATGTAGAAGCCGCACTACGAGAATTTCTATGCGAAAAATGGGACATTTTTGCCTGGCACCCTTCAGACATGCCAGGAATCCCACGCTGGCTGGCCGAGCACAGCCTAAACATCCAAAAAGGATTCAAGCCAGTCAAACAGGCTCTTTGGCGTTTCTCCGAACCCAAGAGACAGGCCATGGGAGAGGAGCTAGCCAAATTATTAGAGGCCGGATTCATCAGAGATATAAAGCATCCGGACTGGCTAGCAAACCTGGTGATGGTACCAAAGAAGGAAAAATCCTGGCACCTATGCGTCGATTTTAAGGACCTCAACAAGGCTTGCCCAAAGGATCCCTTCCCACTCCCCTGCATCGATCAAATTATCGACGCTACCGCAGGACACAATTCATTGTGTTTCCTCGACGCATACTCCGGCTACCACCAAATTAAGATGGCAGAGCCCGACCAGGCCGCAACGGCATTCATCACCCCATACAACCCATTCTGCTTCAACACAATGCCCTTTGGGCTCAAAAACGCCGGCGCAACATATCAGTGCATGATTCAGACATGTCTAGCAAGCCAGATCAGCAAAACAGTGGAGGCATACGTAGATGATGTGGTCATCAAAACCAAGCATGTCAAAACTCTAGTAGACGATTTGAGGCTCACGTCCGATAATCTCCGAACATATGACATTAAGCTTAACCCAGAAAAATGTGTTTTCGGCATACCAGCCGGAAAGCTCTTGGGCTTCATTGTATCCGGTAGAGGAATTGAAGCAAACCCAGCCAAGATCCAAGCTCTGTCACAATTGGATATCCCAAAGGACCTCAAACAAATACAAAAATTGATGGGATGCGTGGCGGCTTTAAGCCGCTTTATCTCCCATTGAGGAGAAAAGGCATTACCCCTTTATCGCCTCCTCCGACGCACCGAACACTTCGAGTGGACGGATGCCGCCACGGCCGGACTCGAAGAAATAAAAGCCATATTGGCAACAAACCCGGTACTAGCCGCGCCCAACATGGGCGAACCAATGCTATTATATATTGCGGCAACACATCAAGTTGTGAGCGTGGTGCTCGTTGTCAAACGAAAAATGGACAGACACAAGTTCCCCCTTCAAAAACCACTTTACTACGTGTCCACTGTCCTAACTCCATGCAAGTCACGGTACCCGCATTATCAAAAGATAGCGTACACAGTGTTCATGGCATCCCGGAAGCTGCAACACTACTTTCAAGAGTGTTCGATAACAGTAGCCTCCGAAGTACCTCTTAATGACATTATAAACAACCGCGACGTGACGGGCCGGATTGCCAAATGGGCCATTGAGCTCCTCCCGTTCGACATAACCTATAAGCCACGGCGAGCTATTAAGTCGCATGTTTTGGCTGACTTCGTCGCCGAATGGACTGAAGCCGAACTCCCTAAAGAGTACGGTGCATATTCCAACTGGATCATGCACTTTGACGGCTCCAATATGTTGGCTGGTCTGGGGGCTGGCGTCGTTCTGACGTCCCCAACCGGAGATACGGTTCAATACGTACTCCAGATAATGTATACAGACTCCAATAACGTAGCCGAATACGACGCCCTTCTACATGGCCTCCGGATGGTAGTCTCCATGGGCATTCAACGCCTAGAGGTGCACGGGGATTCGAACCTCGCGATATCCCAAATAAATGGAGACTTCGATGCCAAGGATCCGAAAATGGCAGCTTATCGCAACGCCGTCCTAAAAATCTCAGCTCGGTTCGAGGGGCTCGAATTTCACCATATAGCCCGGGATAACTACCAGGCAGCAGACGTATGGGCACGCATTGGCGCAAAGCGCGATGCCGTCCCTCCCAACATCTTCCTAGAGAGGCTGTTCAAGCCATCCGTACTATGGGAGGGGGAATCCGGAAATAACAACCCGGACCCAATCGCACTGCCCGACACCGAACATTCTGACACAATTGGTGGTTCTGCCAATGAAGTAACATCCTCAGCCCACGTAATAATGGCAGTCATTGCCCCATGGACGGAACCATTCCTAGCCTACCTAACCAGGCAGGAACTTCTTGAGGACCAAAACGAGGCCCGCTACATAGTGCGGCGATCTAAAGCCTATAAGGTCCATGAGGGAGAGCTTTACAAGAAAAGCACAACCGGAGTCCTTCAAAGGTGTATCTCCAAAGAGGAAGGGAAGAATCTTCTGGCTGAAATTCATGCCGGACTCGGTGGGCACCACGCCGCAGCCCGGGCCCTTGTAGGCAAGGCCTTCCCTACATGATTTTATTGGCCGACGGCCCGGGCAGATGCTCAGGACTTAGTCCAACGATGCGTCGGTTGCCAGCTCTTTGCTAATCAAAGCCACATGCCACCCACCACCCTCAAAACTATACCCATAAACTGGCCCTTCGCGGTCTGGGGGCTTGACATGGTTGGACCCCTTAAAGGAGGAACCCACAAGCAAAAATACCTACTGGTCATGGTGGATAAATTCACCAAATGGATAGAGGCCAAACCTATTAAGACGGCCGAATCTGGACCGGTGATAGACTTCATATCAGGGGTCGTACACCGTTACAGCGTCCCCCATAGCATCATCACTGATAACGGCATGAACTTTACGGCCGACGAGGTCAAACTCTGGTGCAAAAACATGGACATCAAGCTCGACTATGCTTCAGTCTATCACCCTCAAACTAACGGTCAAGTCGAGCGAGCAAATGGTCTAATCATGAGCGGCATCAAACCCAGATTAGTGCGGTCCCTCAAGGAATCTAACACGCACTGGGTAGAGGAGCTTGACTCCGTACTCTGGGGGCTGCGGACCACTCCGAATCGCACCACCGGATTGACACCATTCTTTATGGTATACGGCGCAGAGGCAGTTCTGCCCTGCGACATAATTCATGACTCACCTCACGTGCGCATGTACGAAGAAAGAGAAGCCGAGCTCGATCGGCAGGACAGTTTGGACGCATTGGAGGAGGAGCGTGATGTGGCAAAAGTCCGTTCCGCATTCTATCAACAGTAAGCTTGAAGATATCAAAGCAGAGAAGTACGGGCCAAAACTTACAACGTTGGCGAGTTAGTTCTACGCTTGCCGGACAAGAAAAAGGACAAACTCAAGCCCAAATGGGAAGGTCCCTTTATCATCGACCAAGTCCTGACCGATGGAGCGTACCATCTGCGAGATGCATCGGATAACCCACTCAAGCCGAACCCATGGAATGCAGCCCGTCTCCGAAGATTCTACGCCTAGCGCCGGATTCTGAGTTCGTCTCCTTCCTCCGTCTATATTTTACATATTAGCTGTCTTCTGTTTCTCTCCTTCTCCCTCCTTTTCTATTACAGCCTTTGAAAGCTTGTTGGCGCATTGTTCGCACACACTTGACGCGCTATCCGCGCTCATTATACCTGGGGGCTTCTTTAACAGAAGCTTATTTATACAGGCTTCATGCCTAACACATGTGTCACACTTCCGCATGTACCTTTTATTCACCATTATATGCATCGATATGACTTAAGTTTTGGCCAAGATGGGTTGCCTGGCTCCTGTGCTTACCCCTACGTTCCTGATTGTTCGACTAGGTGGTAAAGGGAGCACCTCTGCGATTGTTACTGCCAGGTCAGCCGGATGTGTACCTCAGACTGGGTGAAGCCGAAAGCTAGCGTTCTTAAGGGAATATTCGGTCGGTGAACTAAAAGATGATTTCTCACCTATTTATTTATCTGCCCCCAGATGTTTTTCTGCTTTTTTCGCAGTCCGGACATGCACTTTAGGGCATGCCTCCCAGGGAAAGGAACCCCTAATGGAACTATTCTCCCTGGAAGATGTTTCTTACTAACCATGTAATATAACATAACTAGTTGGACACTTGTCTGATAAAGCACTAATGACCCCTACGCCTGGTCTCCACGCATGCCTCGGTTCTTATATAACCGCGAGGGTATTTGCACACACTCCGGACTATCCGGTCCCGAGGTTGAAGCGAAAAGGTCTGCCATGACAAACGATCTACAATCCGGCTAGAAGGCATTTTACATGTCATCTTAAATTACATAGTCAACTTGACTGGGCATATTCCTCTTCAATGCCATCCAACAGGTTGTCTAGTTTACAATCCTGTTGGGAATACTTTGCGGCCAATTCTACTTGGCCGTACACTAAGCTCACAGGGATCTCCTTCCCATCGGGCCCCACAGGTCCGACCTCGGCCATGTGGTTTGGGTCAGCCTTCATGTACCGCGTCTTCACCATGGCCCAGGCCTCCCTGACGCCTTGACGGCAGGCCGATATCTTCCATAAGCGGAAGCGCCGCCGCGCTCCCTGAAGCCTCTCTGCAAGCTCTCCAAGGCCTTCGGGCAGAGAGACAGATGGCCACAAGGCCTGAGCGACGCCTTTCATCACCTGCCGAACTCGTTCATGCAGTTGCAAGAGCTCGGGAAGAAGGTCACCCGTAGAACCGGCCATTTCCTCTGCAGGATGGCCTGTGAGCATACCTACAGACATAACTCTGTTAGTCGACTTCCTCGCCGAACTCTTTTTCAAAGTTCGTTCAAGCACTTACTAAAAATGCCGCATCGAAGCCGCCGATTCTCCTTAACGTAGTCAGACAGCTGGGCACGAACATCCTTTAGTTCCTCACCCAGTTGGGTGTTGGCATCTTGGAGATTATTTTTCTCTTGCCTCACCCTTGTAAGCACATTCTCGCCGGCCTTTAACCGGCGCATGAGCTGTTGCTTGTCCGGATCTATCCCGGCGCCATCTGCAATATTATTGTCAGACTTATACACACGCTGCACTTCACAAATTACTTATCTTTTGAAGCATATATTACCAGAGGGGGTCTCTTTGGCTTCCCCCGCTGCGGCTAGTGCAGCCTCAAGTCGGGCTTTGCACTCCTCCAGCTCCTGGGACAGTTGGGTATTCTTTTCTGTAAGATCCTGCACAATAAATGATCCTTAAATCAGTTATTCTAACTATTTCAAGTCTCGGGGGCTACTGGCATATATAACTGTCAAATTTTCTCACCCGTATGTCTTTTACATACTGCTCCGTGGCTCTGGCTAGACCATTTTGAGCGGCACGGAGGTGCGCATCTCCCGAATTGAAGGCATGCAATGCCTCTAGGGAGAAACATGCGTCACGAAGAACTGTCCGGCGACGCCTGTGATTCATGGCACTCACCACCTCGGAATTGGTGGCAGATAACCTATCGGCATCCTCTGTCGGAGGAGCATTCGACGCACGCCTCGTGTTCGCCTCCACTTCTGGACCTGGCTTTGGAGCCTGGCGAGCGGAGGATTGATTGGCAACCTCTCCGAATACAGTCCGGCGAGCGCTCTTCTTCCTGAAAAAGCACGAGTGTTAGTATGCCTCCCAGGAATAAAACCTGGGAGTAAGATGACACGCCATACTGTTGCACCGGCGTTTCAATCTGGACTGCACTTCTTTTTAGCCTGTTCGGCCTTGCTGTCCCTTGTTGACTAGCCGTCGCAGGCTCGGCCTTCCGCCTCAAGGACTCCCCCTGCGAAACACCATTGGTATACGGTGATAAAAAACAAGCACGGATGGGTCATTTTCAAAGTATTGGGACTTCGGTCTCAGTTACCTGCGAGGTGGGAAGTATTCCGGGGTAATCGGCCGTAATGGCGACCAAGGCATTATCGATGCTCAGTTGGTGAAATACCCCGTCGATCAGCTCCACCGATATGTCCGGATCCTCTTGGGAGGTCGGATCGAGGAACCGTTCTGGATCCTCGGGTTGTGGAGGCGGGCTGTTTATATCCTTTATGGCCCGGCGTAGTTCCTGCGCCGAAATCACAAAATGAGATACTTGACTATGGGAGTATGGATCGGATAGGCAAAAATAAATGTCCGCTTACCCAGCTTGGAGGATTGTACATAGAAAATCCATCCTGTGGATTGACGCGGAGAAATTCCTCCTCTTCTCCCTTGTACAATGCGGACAAGATCTTCATCAGATCGGCGACCGATCCCGGCCCCTTACGGCCGCAGCGGGTGGCATCATCCTCCCTGTTGAAATCCCACATGGGGTGGCCTCTATACTGGAGCGGATGCACCCCCCGCATAATGCATGTGGCCATGACCCCGATCATGGTCAGTCCGGAATGAGCTATAAACCTTATTCGGCTCATCAGGTAAAGGACGTCCCTGTCATTTTCCTTCTGAGGGCTCCGTGGACGCCAGCTTAGGCGTTTCTTCAAAGGAGCGTTATTGAACTCAGGGAGGCCGATCCGAATAGGGTCCGGCAGGGGGACATCTTCTATATAAAACCATTCCGAAGGCCAGTCTTTGGACGCCTTCTTCGGGGTTCCGGATAGATATCCGGTCCCGGCGATGCGCATAGTTCGGCTCCGCCCACTTGATATATTGACCCCTCTTGAGAACGGGGCACAAGGCAGAACAACTTCTTCCACAGTGCAAAATGAGCCTCGATGCCCAAAAACAGCTCGCAAAGGGCCACAAAGCCCGCAATATGCAAAATGGAGGCAGGCGTAAGGTTGTGCAACTGGAGGCCATAGAACTCCATGAGCCCCCGGAGAAACGGATGAATTGGAAATCCAAGCCCTCTTATCAAATAAGAGATAAAGCATACCCGCTCTCCTTTGGAGGGGCAGGGGACGCTCTCCGCTTGCTTTCCGCCCTTATAGGTGGCGAGTCCGGCTCGAACCGGAACCATGAAGGTTGGGGGAAGAAATCCCTTGGTTTGGAGCGTCACTAACTCGCTATGCGGGACGGAGCATCTCTGCCAGTCTCCAGGCTGATGGCTGGGAGGGCGAGAGGAGGAGCCGCGTCAACTGTCCATGATGGAATGGATTTCTGTCAGATGCGCTCTGATGAATGCTCGCGAAGGGAGGATGGTGTGATTCAGATCTAGATCCTCGTCTCTTTTATAGGCAGCTCATTTGGGCAGCTAGGGGGGTAAATGTAAAAATACCCTGGCTTTTCGCATTCGTTCAACACGTGGAAGATGGCCATTATTGGGCGTGGAAGCCGAGGAGCGCAATATTTACAAGAAGCCGGCCGCTATTCAACAGGTACACAGGATTTGGAGAAGAACCCGCCTTGCAATGCCGAAGACAATCTACACGCCGGACTCATCGCCATTGAAGCCTGGTTCTGGGGCTACTGAGGGAGTCCCGGATTAGGGGTGTCCGGATAGCCGAACTATCACCTTTGGCTGGACTCCTAGACTATGAAGATACAAGATTGAAGACTTCGTCCCGTGTCCGGATGGGATTTTGCTTGGCATGGAAGGCAAGCTTGGCGATACGGATATGTAGATCTCCTACCATTGTAACCGACTCTGTGTAACCCTAACCCACTTCGGTGCCTATATAAACCGGAGGGTTTTAGTCCGTAGGACGAACAACAATCATACCATAGGCTAGCTTCTAGGGTTTAGCCTCTCTGATCTTGTGGTAGATCTACTCTTGTACTACCCATATCATCAATATTAATCAAGTAGGAGTAGGGTTTTACCTCCATCGAGAGGGCCTGAACCTGGGTAAAAACATCGTGTCCCTTGTCTCCTGTTACCATCCGGCTAGACGCATAGTTCGGGACCCCCTACCCGAGATCCGCCGGTTTTGACACCGACAGTATCCCTCCCAAATGATGTTGCTCCTACTACTCATTGTGATGATGATAATTGCTTTACTATTGGTGCTATCCATATTTGTAATGATGAGAGTGATTATGCTTATGATATGAAAGGGCTCAAGCTTGGGGAAGCTATGTTTGATAAGGATGAAATATTTGAGAATATATTTGCTGAAATTAATGTTTGTCCCAAGCTTCGGGATGCTATGTTTAATGAAGATGATATTTTTAGCATCCCAAGTTTTGATATGCAAAGTTGTTATGATGATAGCATGCCTCCTACCTATGATGAATATATTGATGAAAGTGGGTTTGGAAGAGTGTCAACTTTATTTAGTGACTCCACTATCTTGGGAGAGGTTTCAATCGATTATGATGAGAACGAAGTTGCTACATATGATGATTATTGTGATGAAACTTATGCTATAAAGGTAGTGATGATTATATTTATAAATCTTGTCATGATTATGATTACCATTTTTCTCAACATTACTCTTTTAATGTGGAAACAATTTTTAGTGTTCAAGTTTCTTATGATACTCCCACTATTCCGAATGAGAAGAATTTTGCTTATGTGGAGAGTAGTAAATTGTCTATGCTTGTAGATGATGAAAATAATGCTTTAGGTGCTGGTTATATTATTGAATTCATTCATGATGCTACGGAAAATTATTATGAGGGAGGAATATATGCTTGTAGGAATTGCAATAATGTCAAGTTTCCTCCCTATGTGTTGAAAATCTTGAAGCTATGCTTGTGTTACCTTCCTATGCTAGTTGATTATTGTTCCCATAGGTTGTTTGCTCACAAAATCCCTATGCATAGGAAATGGGTTAGACTTAAATGTGATAGTCATATGCTTCATGATGCTCCCGTTATGTTTCAGTTCCTATCTTTTATGTGAGCATCATTGCCATCATCATGCCTAGCTAGAAAGGCATTAAAGAAAAGCGCTTGTTGGGAGACAACCCAATATTTATCCTTACTGTTTTTGTGTGTCCACATGATTATTCTACTGTAGTAATCATGTTTTATAGCTTTTGTTTCAATAAAGTGCCAAGTAAGACCTTTAGGGTGGCTTTTGGTGATAGTTGTGTCGATCCTGCTGAAAATCAGAAACTTTTGCACCCAGTAAATTAGTTTTGCTAATTCACAGGAACGTGCTTCTGATCTGATTATTTTTGCTATGGATAGGTAAACAAATTTCTTAGGACTTCCTAATTTGGTAGAATTTTTGGAGTTCCATAAGTATAAATTTGATACAGATTACTACAGACTGTTCTGTTTTTGACAGATTCTGTTTTCTATGTGTTGTTTGCTTATTTTGATGAATCTATGAGTAGTATCGGAGGGTATGAACCATAGATAAGTTGGAGTACAGTAGATATTACACCAATATGAATTTAGAATTAGTTCATTACAGTACCTAAGTGGTGGTTTTATTTTCTTATACTAACGGAGCTTACGAGTTTTCTGTTGAGTTTTGTGTTGTGGAGTTTTCAAGTTTTGGGTAAAGATTCGATGAACTGTAGAATAAGGAGTGGCAAGAGCCTAAGCTTGGGGATGCCCAAGGCACCCCAAGGTAATATTCCAAGAAGTCTCAAGCATCTAATCTTGGGGATGCCCCGGTAGGCATCCCACCTTTCTTCTTCAACAACTATCGGTTAGTATCGGTTGAACCTAAGTTTTGGCTTCTTCACATGAGTTGTGCTATCCTTGCAATGTCATTTTATTTTGTTTTGCTTGCTGTTTGAATACAATACCAAGATCTGAAATTCCTTAATGTTAGAGTGTCTTCACATAGTTGCACAATTATTCGACTACTCATTGATCTTCACTTATATCTTTTGGAGTAGTTTGTCATTTGCTCTAGTGCTTCACTTATATCTTTTAGAGCACAGCGGTGGATTAATGTTGAAGAAATTGCTAGTCTCTCATGCTTCACTTATATTATTTTGAGAGTCTTTTAGAACAGCATAGTATTTGCTATGGTTACAAAGTTGGTCCTAGAATGATGAGCATCTAAGTTGGGTATAATAAAAACTATCATAGAAAAAGAATTGGATGCTATGATCAATATGATGCTTGATAATTGTTTTGAGATATGGAGGTAGTGATATTAGAGTCATGCTAGTTGAGGTGATTACGAAAAATACTTGTGTTGAGGTTTGTGATTCCCGTAGCATGCACGTATGGTGAACGCTTTGTGACGAAGTTGGAGCACAATTTTATTTATTGAGTGTCTTCCTTATGAGTGGCGGTCGGGGACGAGCGGTGGTCTTTTCCTACCAATCTATCCCCCTAGGAGCATGCGCGTAGTGCTGGTTTTTGATGACTTCTAGATTTTTGCAACAAGTATATGAGTTCTTTTGACTAATGTTGAGTCCATGGATTATACGCACCTCACCCTTCCACCATTGCTAGCGTCTCTTGTGCCGCGCAACTTTCGGCGGTACCATATACCCACCATTTACCTTCCTCAAAACAGCCACCAACCTACCTATTATGGCATTTCCATAGCCATTCCGAGATATATTGCCATGCAACTTTCCACCGTTCCGTTCATATGACACGCATTACTTTTGTCATATTGCTCTTTGCATGATCATGTAGTTGACATTGTATTTGTGGCAAGGCCACCTTCATACTTTTCATACATGTCGCTCTTGATTCATTGCATATCCCGGTACACCGCCGGAGGCATTCATATAGAGTCATGTCTTGTTCTAGCTTTGAGATGTAAATCCATAAAAGTGTGATGATCTTCATTATTAGAGCATTGTCCTAGTGAGGAAAGGATGATGAAGACTATGATTCCCCCACAAGTCGGGATGAGACTTCGGACTTTATAAAAAAAAGAGAAAGGCCAAAGAAAAAAAAATAAAAAAAAGGAAAAGAAAAAGGAAAGAAAAAAAATGAGAGAAAAAGAGAGAAGGGACAATGCTACTATGTCTTTTTCCACACTTTTGCTTCAAAATAGCACCATGATCTTCATGATAGAGAGTCTCATATGTTGTCACTTTCACATACTAGTGGGAATTTTTCATTATAGAACTTGGCTTGTATATTCCAATGATGGGCTTCGTCAAAAGTGCCCTAGGTCTTCGTGAGTAAGCAAGTTGGATGCACCCCACTTAGTTTCTTTTGTTGAGCTTTCATATATTTATAGCTCTAGTGCATCCGTTGCATGGCAATCCCTACTCACTCACATTGATATCTATCAGTGGGCATCTCCATAGCCCGTTGATACTCCTAGTTGATGTGAGACTATCTTCTCCTTTTTGTCTTCTACACAACCACCATTCTATTCCACATATAATGCTATGTCCATGACTCACGCTCATGTATTGCGTGAAAGTTGAAATTTTTTGAGATTATTAAAGTATGAAACAATTTCTTGGCTTGTCATCGGGGTTCTGCATGATTAAATACTTTGTGTGATGAAGATGTAGCATAGCCAGACTATATGATTTTGTAGGGATAACTTTCTTTAGCCATGTTATTTGAGAAGACATGATTACTTTGATTATTATGCTTGAAGTATTACTATTTCTTATGTCAATATGAACTTTTATTTTGTATCATTTGGATCTGAACATTCATGCCACAATAAAGAAAATTACATTGAGAATTATGCTAGGTAGCATTCCACATCAAAAATTCTGTTTTTATCATTTACCTACTCGAGGACGAGCAGGAATTAAGCTTGGGGATGCTTGATACGTCTCCAACGTATCTATAGTTTTTGATTGTTCCATGCTATTATATTAACCCTTTTGGATGTTTATGGGCTTTATTTTACACATTTATATCATTTTTGGGACTAACCTACTAACCGGAGGTCCAGCCCATATTGCTGTTTTATTGCCTGTTTCAGTATTTCGAATAAAAGGAATATCAAACGGAGTCCAAATGGAATGAAACCTTCGACATCGTCATTTTTTGGAAGATTATCACCCTGGAGACTTGGAGTCCAACCTAGAAGGTCCTCGAGGAGCCTAGGAGATAGGGGGGCGCCCCCCCTACAGGGAGCGGCCCCCTGTCTCGTGGGCCCCTAGAGCACCTCCCGACCGATTTCTTTCGCCTATATATGCCTACGTACCCTAAAACCATCAGAAATCAAGATAGATCGGGAGTTCCGCTGCCGCAAGCCTCTGTAGCCACCAAAAACCTCTCGAGAGCCTGTTCCGGCACCCTGCCGGAGGGGGAATCCATCACCGGTGGCCATCTTCATCATCCCGGCTCTCCATGACGAGGAGGGAGTAGTTCACCCTCGGGGCTGAGGGTATGTACCAGTAGCTTTGTGTTTGATCTCTCTCTCTCTCTCTCGTGTTCTTGACTTCACACGATCTTGATGTATCGCGAGCTTTGCTATTATAGTTGGATCTTATGATGTTTCTCCCTCCTCTACTCTCTTGTGATGAATTGAGTTTCCCTCTTTAAGTTATCTTATTGGATTGAGTCTTTATTTGAGAACACTTGATGTATGTATTGTCGTGTTTATCTGTGGTGACAATGGGATATCACGTGCCTCTTGATGTATGTTTTGGTGAACAACTTGTGGGTTCCACCCATGAACCTATACATAGGGGTTGGCACACGTTCTTGACTCTCCGGTAGAAACTTTGGGGCACTCTTTGAAGTACTTTGTGTTGGTTGGATGAATCTGAGATTGTGTGATGCATATCGTATAATCATGCCCACGGGTACTTGAAGTGACAATGGAGTATCTAGGTGACATTAGGGTTTTGGTTGATTTGTGTCTTAAGGTGTTATTGTAGTACGAACTCTTTTATAGATCGATCCGAAAGAATAACTTTGAGGTGGTTTCGTACCCTACCATAATATCTATGTTTGTTCTCCGCTATTAGTGGCTTTGGAGTGACTCTTTGTTGCATGTTGAGGGCTTGTTATATGATCTATCTATGTTATTATTGTTGAGAGAACTTGCACTAGTGAAAGTATGAACCCTAGGCCTTGTTTCCTATCATTGCAATACCGTTTATGCTCACTTTTATCATTAGTTAACTTGCTGTTTTTATATTTTCAGATTACAAAAACCTATATCTACTATCTATTTTGCACTTGTCTCACCATCTCTTCGCCGAACTAGTGCACCTATACAATCTACCATTGTATTGGGTGTGTTGGGGACACAAGAGACTCTTTGTTATTTGGTTGCAGGGTTGTTTGAGAGAGACCATCTTCATCCTACGCCTCCCACGAATTGATAAACCTTAGGTCATCCACTTGAGGGAAATTTGCTACTGTCCTACAAACCTATGCAATTGCAGGCCCAACAACGTCTACAAGAATAAGGTTGTGTAGTAGACATCAGGGCGGAGCAGCAGCTCCATAGATGGCCTCTGTTAATCCGGAGGCCGCTCCTGCTCTGGAGGAAGCGCTGCAACGCGCATCAATTGTGGAAGAGCACCGCACCCTGATGGGTGCGGTTATGAAGAAGGTTCAGTCTGCGAAAAGCGGACTGAACAAAGCCTTCAATAGCCTACTGACGGGCTTTGACGTATGCGATGTTATTCTCTAACAAGTTTTTCATATGAAAGGTTAAACCCATGTATAAACAGTAGCACCTGAGACTTTGTCTGGATTAGAACAAAACGGACAGAGGATCCCCAGTCAAATTATTAACATACTATGTTAATGTGTGAGACAGGCATCCATGTTGGCGTCTACTGCCTAAGCCGCAGAAGTTTCCGAGCTCAATCGGAAGCTTCGACTAGCCGATGAGGAGCTCGACGCATCAACAAGCGGTTTGACGAAACACAAGGTATGCGACACTTTTACATACCCGAAGTGATATGTGTGCTAATTCTTTTAACTTACTGAGTTTTATGATTATACTCATAGTTGGCGCAGCCAAGGTCGAGTCCCTCAAGAGCGCACTTGCTCAAGCCAAAAAGGAGGCGGAGGTGAGTAGGGTGGCTGCTGACAAAGCGGCAAAGGAGTTGGAGGCGGAGCGAACTGCCCGCCGAAAACATGAGGCGCGGTTGGGCGAGGTCGAACAAGAGCTCAAGGACACCATAACTAAGTGCGAGTCCTTGGAGCAGAATACTTTGGATCAAGCCTCCAAACTTGCCAAAGCTCTGCAAAGCATGAAGGAGGCCCAGGTTGAAGCCCAAGGCACTTGCTAGGAGATCCAGGAGGCGAGGTAGATAGCGGCTGGTAAGGCCTTTCTTCTGCAGAGCAAATTTGTAAGTAGGAGATACATCTTGCTGACCCAAGTTCGGAGTTCTCCAGGCGCATTTGCGGATCTGCCGAGGAGTGTCACTGACGCCGCGGAGTTCTTTGAGCCAAAGAGGGGAGCTCGACGGAGAAGCTGTTCTAGTCGCAGTACCTTGCGCTAGAGCATCCGGTGCCCCTTAGTGATCAACTAAAGCAGCTGACCAAGTTACATAGGGTGGCCGGGTTGGCCATGAAAGATGTAATAGTCCGTCTTTGGCTAGCCTAGCCCATACCCAGCAGCTACTTCAGACTCGTGAAGCGGCTAGTCAATGCGTGTCCTCGGATCAACGCCATAAAGCGATCGGCCTGCATAGAAGGTGCCTGGATGGCCTTCGCCCGCGTCAAGGTGCAATGGGCAAAGATGAAGGCCACCGAAATTGCCACCGCAAGGCTGCTCGAAGGCAAGGATCACCAAAGGCTGGAGAGGTACTTCGGCGAGGTCCTGGAGGGAGCCCGAATTGTAGAGGGCCAATGTTCAAAGGATATCATATTTGAGTAGCGGAGTTCGGTTTGCAAAGACCATGTAGTGAACTCATGATGTTAAATATTTGTGCTTGCACCTTATGATTTGGTCAGTTTATCCTCCTTTTTGGCCGTTTTATATCTGAAGATTCCCAGTTGTCGGCTTCCGCCCTCGTGAAAGTATTTCCGAGGTGTTCATAAACACGTGTCTGCTCTTTATCCAACGTCTTGGTCCATGGAGGAGGCGTCCGCTAGATGAACTAGGCAATCAGACTATGCAGTTTTATTATCCCCACTTAGCCATAGGAGTCCATTCGTGGGGCTAAGTACTAGCCCCTGTTGCATGAACGGAAATCCGGAGTACGACGCCTTTGCAACACGGCTTGGTTGAATCCCAGCCCCTCGTATAACACGGCATAAATCACGAACGATTCGTAGTATGACACTAAGTCACGGGATCACTGACCAGCTCTTGCATATCATGACAGTCAGTTTTTGGCTTTCTCTACTGAGCTACTTAACCGGACGAACCGGAAATACAATCGCAGTAGTTCTCCCTTTACTACCTTAGCCAAACTTGCGGAACGTAAGGTGGTAAACACAGGAGCCAGGAAACCCAACTATAGACCAAAGACATGATTTGGAGCCAATGCATATAATGCAATATCCGGGATGCCGAAGAGTTCCCTATAGGTGTTCGTACTTAAGAGTTTGCGGGGCCGAATATAGCCCCTAGTATAAAGGCCATGCCAAAGCACGAACGTCAATCAAAAGAAAGGAGGGAATATGGATGATAAGACAGTATAATAACCCAAATAAAGGTGGTGATCATCTGCTTCCTTTATATCCTTATCAGTACATCGAGGCGTGTTTCGACAGATAATGCCTTAAATATAAAGGTCATGTTACATGCCTAAAAATTTAAATAAGGGAAAGTCTAACACGGGGCCTAAAAGTAATGGTTCCAAGACTCCAGTAATGCCATGCCGCACGTCTGCGCCGTTTCTCCTTAATAACGAATCCTTTGACAGGGGTATTTGATGGTTGTCCGTAAAGGAGGGGAAAACCAGCCTTGAAAGGGTCCCTGATGCAACCATACAACGGATAGAGCTCTTAATGAACCCATAGTGAAAACTGTATAATGTCCGAATAGAGTCAAGCCGTACTATGGATTGTTTCCGCAGTGTGCCTCCGGCATTGCCCAAGGTATTTTGAGTGCGTAGTTATGTACGTCCGGTAGTAAGCCGCAACCTTATAGGGCAGTCGGCGGAGGCCAAACTGTTAATCGAGGTCTGGATCTGCCGAGCCATCGCGGTGCGGTGCGGACTGGACTCGTTTAGAGATGTCATTTGCTTGAATGTCCGACGAATTGTTTGGCTTGATAAGGCCGCCGTACACCTCGGCTGCAAGGGCCGCGATGTGCTCTTCAGTACGGAGGGAGCACTCGATATTTCCATTGACTGTAATAACACCATGAGGTCCGGGCATTTTAAGCATAGTGCGGGACTACATTAAAGCGAGCGAAAGCAGTTCGTCCGAGCAGTGCGTGATAACCACTTCAAAAGGGGACGATGTCGAAGATTAGTTCTTCGCTTTGGAAATTGTCTAGGGAGCCGAATACTACCTCCAGTGTTAATGAGCCCGTGCAATGGGCCTCCACGCCGGGTATCACACCTTTAAAGGTGGTGTTACTAGGCTTGATTCTTGATGGGTTGATGCCCATCTTGTGGACAGTGTCTTGATAAATCAAGTTGAGACTATTGCCGCCATCCATAAGGACTCTAGTGAGATGGTATCCATCAATGATTGGATCAAGTACCAGGGCGGCGGAACCCCCGTGCGGATACAGGTTGGGTGGTCCCTGCAATAAAAGGTGATCGGACAGGCTGCCCATGGATTGAATTTTGGGGCGATGGGCTCTATGGCGTAGACGTCCCTTAGTGCGCGCTTGCGCTCCCTTTTGGGAATGTGAGTGACATAGATCATGTTCACTGTTTTCACCTCGGGGGGAAACTACTTTTGGACCCCGGTGTTCGTACCATTGTCCTCACTTGGAGGTCCCTTTTCCTTGTGTTCGGTTTTTATCTTACCGACCTGTTTGAAAACCCAACAGTTTTTGTTGGTGTGGTTTGCAGGCTTGTTGGGTATGCCATGAATCTGACAGGGCCTCTCAAGGATTTTGTCCAAGTTGGATGGACCATCCCTGTTGCCTTTAAAAGGTTTCTTCCGTTGACCGGATTTAGAACCACTGACTTCGGCATTGACTGCCATGTCATCTGCGTCGTCGTTATTGCTTTGACGTTTGTTTTTATTGCGGTGTGGTTTACCATTGCCGTCCCCGGCCTCAGAAGTGCCGGTCCCCAGAGCTGTTGCTTCTACGAGCCAACCAACTATTTTCACCCGCACAGAAACGGGTCATGAGTGCAGTTATGGCTGCCATGGTCTTCAACTTTTCCTGCCCGAGGTGTCGAGCGAGCCATTCGTCATGGAAGCTGTGTTTGAAGGCCACTAAGGCTTCGGCATCCGGACAATCCACGATTTGGTTCTTTTTAGTTAGAAACCGATCCCAAAGCTTTTGAGCCGATTCGCAACGTTGCTGGATTATGTGACTTAGGTCATCAACATCCGGTGGCCGGACATAAGTGCCCTGAAAGTTGGCCCGAAAAGCGTCCTCTAAATCTTCCCATCTTCCAATGGAGTTCTCTGGGAGGCTATTCAGCCAGTGCCGTGCTGGTCCATTCAACTTTAGTGGAAGATATTTAATGGTGTGAAGGTCATCTCCAAGAGCCATATGAATGTGGAGAACAAAATCCTTGATCCAGATGGCCGGATCCGTCGTACCATCGTACTGCTCGATGTTTACGGGTTTGAACCTTTCTGGAAACTGGTGATGCATTACCTCATCAGTAAAGCACATGAGGTGTGCGGCACCCCTATACCATGCGACATCACAGTGGAGATCAGATGACATCTGAGTTCGGTGCTGGTCCCAAATATTGTAATGTTCATCATGCCGGGCTTCATAGCCATTATCTCGTGCCGGGGCATGACCTCTTGATCCATAGATCGATCTGGTCTGACCGGCTTTATTGGCCAGGTCCTGATGCAAGTCATATGTATAGCCCACAGCTGCTGTCTCCTTGCCTCTTCGACGAGGGGGTGCGGGCTGGTGTTCGGCTTGATGTGCCGCTTTATCCCGTCCACGTGGTGGTCGGTCTGGTTGATCTGTCTGATTGTATTTCGACGATATTGGCTCAAAGGCTTCATCATCAAATTGTGGCAGCAGCTTGCGCTTGGGGTAAGTTTTTACGGGTCACTCGGGTGTACTCCTCGGCAGCCAGGACCTTGGTCAACCTTTCATTGAGCGTATCCTATTCAGCTTTAGCTGTTGCTGCTTCTTTTTCAGGCTCCGCGCAGTGGGGATTAGCTGTCGCTTGAAGCGTTCTTGTTCGAGAGGTTCCCCTGGGATGATAAAATCTTCGTCACCAAGGCTAGCATCCTCTTCAGAGACTGGCATATAGTTGCTATCTTCCGAATCTTCGTGATTAGCGTGTAATACGTCTCCGTCGTATCTATAATTTTTTCTTGTTCCATGCCAATGTTCTTCAACTTTCATATACTTTTGGCAACTTTTTATATTATTTTTTGGGACTAACATATTGATCCAGTGCCCAGTGCCAGTTCCTGTCTGTTGCATGTTTTATGTTTCGCAGAAACCCCATATCAAACGGATTCCAAACAGGATAAAAACGGATGGAGAATTATTTTGGAATATTTGTGATTTTTGGGAGGAAGAATCAACACGAGACGATGCCCGAGGTGGCCACGAGATAGGGGCCCACGCCCACTTAAAGTGGGCGCGCCCCCACCCTCGTGTGCCACCCGTAAGGCAGTTGATGCTGTTCTTTGGCTGCAAGAAAACTAACTTTTGGAAAACGATCTGTGCGAAGGTTTCAATCCAATCGGAGTTACGGATCTCTAGATATAAATGAAACGGTGCCAGGGCAGAATTCCAGAACGCAGAAACAGAGAGATAGATCCAATCTCGGAGGGGCTCTCGCCCCTCCCAATCCATGGGAGCCAAGGACCAGAAGGGAAACCCTTCTCCCATCTAGGGAGGAGGTCAAGGAAGAAGAAGAAGAAGGGGGGCTCTCTCCCCATTGCTTCCATGGCGCCGGCCGGGGGCCATCATCATCACCGCAATCTTCACCGACACCGCCATCATCTTCACCAACATCTCCATCACCTTCCCCCTTCTATATTCAGCAGTCCACTCTCCCGCAGCCCGCTGTACCCTCTACTTGAACATGGTGCTTTATGCTTCATATTATTATCCAATGATGTGTTGCCATCCTATGATGTCTGAGTAGATTTTCGTTGTCCTACCGGTGATTAATGAATTGCTATGATTGGTTTAATTTGCTTGTGGTTATGTTGCTGTCCTATTGTGCCCTCCGTGTCGCGCAAGCGTGAGGGATTCCCGCTGTAGGGTGTTGCAATACGTTCATGATTCTTTTATCGTGGGTTGCTTGAGTGACAGAAGCATAAACCCGAGTAAAGGGATTGTTGCGTACGGGATAAAGGGGACATGATGCTTTAATGCTATGGTTGGATTTTACCTTAATGAATCTTTAGTAGTTGCGGATGCTTGCTAGAGTTCCAATCATAAGTGCATATGATCCAAGAAGAGAAAGTATGTTAGCTTATGCCTCTCCCACATAAAACTTGCTATCGGTCTAGTAACGTAGTCAATTGCTTAGGGACAATTCCACAACTCCTACCACCACTTTTCCACACTCGCTATATTTACTTTATTGCATCTTTATCTAAACAGCCCCTACTTTTTATTTACGTGCTCTTTATTATCTTGTAAACCTATCCAACAATACCTACAAAGTACTTCTAGTTTCATACTTGTTCTAGGTAAAGCGAACGTCAAGCGTGCGTAGAGCGTATCAGTGGCCGATAGGACTTGAGATAGTTTTTGTTCTACCTTTAGCTCCTCATTGGGTTGGACACTCTTACTTATCGAAAGAGGCTACAACTATCCCGTATACTTGCGGGTTATCAAGACCTTTTTCTGGCGCCGTTGCCGGGGAGTCATAGCATGGGGTGAATATTCTCGTGTGTGCTTGTTTGCTTTATCACTAAGTAATTTTTATTTGCTGTTCTAAGTTGTTCTCTATCTTTAGTTATGGATATGGAACACAAAATACCAAAAAAATTAGGTGTACTTGCTACTCATGAAGATGGGATCACTCCTTAAACCCTCGATTCTCATTATGTGAAAGATATTATGTACTACTTTGGTAATCCTGAGAAAACCCCATTCAACTTTATAATGGGAGACACGTTGGATCAACGTGAATACTTTAGGGATTATCGCTTTACACAAAAAAGGGAAACTATTATGGGATCAAATTAATATGTTGCGTTGGTATGCTCGGGATCTATGCTTGAGATATGATATTACTTGTTGCTCTAGGATGAAGGCTCCACACCTTCCCTTTTCATGCAAATTTAATGATAATGAAACCTTAGCTTCTTATGCTAATGGTATATATGATTACTATGATGTTGAACAAATAGAAGAATTTGTTGCTTTTAAGGCTGCTTATGAAATAGAATCTTTGTTTGAAAAGTATGAAGCTTTTGATGATGATGGTGTTTATAGACCTGAAAATCTTGCTATACTTAGATATAGCTATGAAAAATTATGAATACAATTACAATATTAATGCATTTATTGAGAAAGTCTCCGCTGTCCAAGAAGAGACTAATATTTTGCAGGAAGCTATGGAAGAAGAAATTGATGAAACTGCGAGCTCATTGGATGAAAAACATGATGAGGAGAGCGAAGAACAAAAGGAGGAAGAGCGGATTGATCACCCGTTCCCACCTTCTAATGAGAGTAACTCTTCAACTCATACATTGTTTAATTCCCCTTCGTGCTTACCGAAGGATGATTGCTATGATCCCGTTGATTCTCTTGAAATATCCCTTTTTGATGATGCTTGCTATGCTTGTGGCCAAGATGCCAATATGAATTATGCTTATGGAGATGATCTTGCTATAGTTCCTTATGTTAAACATGAAATTGTTGCTATTGTACCCATGCATGATAGTCCTATTATCTTTTTGAATTCTCCCGACTACACTATATCGGAGAAGTTTGCACTTAGTAAGGATTATATTGATGGGTTGCCTTTTACCATTGCACATGATGATTTTGATGAATGTGAGATGCATGTGATTGCTGCTCCTACTTGCAATTATTATGAGAGAGGAACTACATCTCCGCTTCTTTAGGTTTCCAACACGATAGAATTGCAAGAATCTGCTTATATTATGCATTCGCCTTTACTATGTGTGCATGAATTGTTCTTTTATGACATGCCAATGCATAGGAAGAGAGTTAGACTTCGTCGTTGCATGATATATGTTACTTTGTGCTCACTACTAAATTACAAATCATTGTTAATTAAAATTGGCTTTGATATACCTTGGGATCCGGGTGGATTCATTACTTGAGCACTATATGCCTGGTGAGGGAGTCCTGGACTAGGGGGTGTCCGGACAGCCGGACTATCATCGTCCGCCGGACTCCAAGACTACGAAGATACAAGATTGAAGACTCCGTCCCGTGTCCGGATGGGACTTTCCTTGGCGTGGAAGGCAAGCTTGGCGATACGGATATGTAGATCTCCTACCATTGTAACCGACTCTGTGTAACCCTAGCCTTCTCCGGTGTCTATATAAACCGGAGGGCTTTAGTCTGTAGGACACAACATACATTACAACAATCATACCATAGGCTAGCTTTAGGGTTTAGCCTCCTTGATCTCGTGGTAGATCCACTCTTGTACTACCCATATCATCAATATTAATCAAGCAGGACATAGGGTTTTACCTCCATCGAGAGGGCCCGAACCTGGGTAAAACATCGTGTCCCTCGTCTCCTGTTACCATCCGCCTAGACACACAGTTCGGGACCCCCTACCCGAGATCCGCCGGTTTTGACACCGACATTGGTGCTTTCATTGAGAGTTCCTCTGTGTCGTCACCGATAGGCTCGATGGCATCTTCAACCAACAACGCTGTCCAGGGTGAGACTTTTCTCCCCGGACAGATCTTCGTATTCGGCGGCTTCGCACTGCGGGCTAATTCGCTTGGCCATCTGGAGCAGATCGAAAGCTACGCCCCTGGCCGTCAGGTCAGATTCGGAAGTCTAAGCTTCACGGCCGACGTCCACGGAGACTTAATCTTCGACGGGCTCGAGCCACAACCAAGCGCTCCGCACTGTTACGATGGGCACGATCTAGCTCTGCCGCCGAACAGTGCCCTGGTGGCCGCACACGAATCCGCTCCGGCCCTTAGTCCGGAGCCGATCGCCCAGATCGAGGATCGGTGGATGGACACCACCTCGGGGGCTCCAACTACCACGGCGATGGAGCCGAACGCTAATCTTGTCCCTCGCGAAACTCGTGATTCCGAGGCGCCGGACTCCTTGCCGGACTCCGGACCTCCCACGCCCCCACCAATCGAATCGGATTGGGCGCCGGTTATGGAATTCACCGCCGCGGAATCTTCCAATACTCGCCCTTTGGCGACATCCTCAATTTGCCAAAGCATCTCTCGTTATCGGGAGAGTCCTGGCCGGACTATGGCCAGGATGGTTGGGATACGGACGACGAAGAAATTCAGAGCCCACCCACCACCCACTTTGTAGCCACTGTCGACGATCTAACCGACATGCTAGACTACGACTCCGAAGACATCGACGTTATGGATGACGATGCCGGAGACGAACAGGAACCAGCGCCTACAGGGCACTGGAAGACCACCTCGTCATACGACATATACATGGTGGACACCCCAAAAGACAGGGACGGCGAAGAAACATCGGAGGCAGATTCTTTAAAGAAACAGCCCAAGCGCCGGCGTCAGCGGCGCCGCTCTAAATCCCGCCACAGCAAGAATGGTGATTCCGGCACAGGAGATAATAATACCCCAGAAAGTGCCGAAGACAACCCCCTCCAGCAGGGCTCAGCACAGGAGGATGCAGAAGCAAGCCCTCACGAGAGGGCGGCAGACGAAGAGGTTGAGGATTATAACTATATGCCTCCCTCTGAACACGAGGCAAGCCTCAACGACGACGAATTCATCGTGCCCGAGGATCCCGTCGAACAAGAGCGTTTTAAACGCAGGCTTATCGCCATGGCAAATAGCCTAAAGAAAAAGCAGCAGCAGCTTCAAGCTGATCAGGACCTGCTGGCCGATCGATGGACCGAGGTCCTCGCGGCCGAAGAGTATAAACTCGAACGCCCCTCCAAAAGCTACCCAAGACGCAAGCTGCTCCCTCGATTAGAGGAGCAAGCATACATACCTCCATCACCAGCGCACGATACGGCTGACCGACCACCCCGTGGTCGTGACAGAGAGGCATCTAGGCCCCCAACCAAGACCATACCCCAGCATCGCTCCAAAAGTACGAAGCCAAGAGGGAACGCGCCGGACTTGCGAGATATATTGGAGGACAAAGCAAGGCAATCCAGATCCATCTACGGATCACGTGGGCGCCCCACGACCCATGACGAATACCGTCGCGCCGGATACAATCACCCCGGCCGGGCCGAACACAGCAGACAACACTCTCTCGAGCTGCGTCGTGATATTGCTCAATACAGAGGCGCCTCACACCCGCTATGCTTCACTGACGAAGTAATGGATCGTCAAATCCCTGAAGGGTTTAAACCCGTAAACATTGAATCCTACAATGGCACAACAGACCTCGCAGTTTGGATCGAAGATTATCTTCTCCACATCCATATGGCCCGCGGCGACGATCTCCACGCCATCAAGTATCTCCCACTCAAGCTTAAAGGACCAGCTCAGCATTGGCTTAACAGCTTGCCCGCAGAGTCAATTGGGTGTTGGGAAGACCTGGAAGCCGCATTCCTCGACAACTTCTAGGGCACGTATGTGCGACCACCAGACGCCGATGACCTAAGCCACATCATTCAGCAGCCAGACGAATCGGCCAGACAATTCTGGACACGGTTCTTGACAAAGAAAAATTAAATCGTCGACTGTCCGGATGCAGAGGCCCTTGCAGCCTTCAAACATAACATCCATGACGAATGGCTAGCCCGGCACCTGGGACAGGAAAAGCCGAAATCCATGGCAGCCCTCACATCATTAATGACTCGCTTTTGCGCAGGAGAGGATAGCTGGCTAGCTCGCAGCAACAATCTCCGTAAAAATTCTGGTAGTCCGGATACCAAGGACAACAACGGCAGGTCACGTCGAAACAAAAATAAACGCCGCATCAACGGCGACGATAAGGAGGATACGGCGGTCAACGCCGGATTCCGAGGCCCTAAACCCGGTCAACGGAAGAAGCCATTCAAAAGAACCGCTCCGGGTCCGTCCAATTTGGACCGAATACTCGACCGCTTATGCCAGATACATGGCACCCCTGAAAAGCCAGCTAATCACACTAATAGAGATTGCTGGGTGTTCAATCAGGCAGGTAAGTTAATTGCCGAAAACAATGACAAGGGGCTAAACAGCGACGACGAGGAGGAGACTCGACCGCCGAACAATAGAGGACAGAAGGGCTTTCCCCCACAAGTGCGGACGGTGAATATGATTTACGCAACCCATATACCCAAGAGGGAGAGGAAGCGTGCACTAAGGGACGTCTATGCGATGGAGCCAGTCGCCCCGAAGTTCCATCCATGGTCCTCTTGTCCGATCACTTTCGATCGAAGAGACCATCCGACCAGCATACGCCATGGCGGATTCGCCGCATTGGTTTTAGACCCAATCGTCGATGGATTTCACCTCACGAGAGTCCTGATGGACGGCGGTAGTAGCCTGAACCTGCTTTATCAGGATATAGTTCGCAAGATGGGCATAGACCCCTCAAGGATTAAACCTACAAAGACAACCTTTAAAGGTGTCATACCAGGTGTGGAAGCCAACTGTACAGGCTCAATCACACTGGAAGTGGTCTTCGGATCCCCGGACAATTTTAATCTTCGACATAGTCCAGTTTCGTAGCGGCTATCACGCTCTGCTCGGACGAACCGCTTTTGCAAAATTCAACACGGTGCCGCATTATGCATACCTCAAGCTCAAGGTGCCAGGCCCTCGTGGAGTCATCACGGTCAACGGGAATATGGAACGCTCCCTCCGAACGGAGGAACATACAGCAGCTCTCGCGGCAGAAGTACAGAGAAGCCTTCTAAGGCAATTCTCGAGTCCGGCCGTTAAACGGCCGGATACAGCAAAACGCGCCCGAAGCAATACCAACCAAGACCACCTGGCGCGATCAGAGCACGCGTAGCAATGCGGCCCCAACCCCCGCCCGCGCATGATTGCAAGAACAACCCTCCGCGTACATCATTACGCTTTGGAGATACCATGGGCGCAGGGGAAGAGGCACGATCGCAATGGACCCAGAGTGCGGCTCGACCACACCAGGGGCTCGCAAGTGCATCCTTTTTTTTATTATTACTTTCCTTCTTTGCGTACACAGGACTTCGTTAACCAGAGGCCCTTCCGGCGGTGAACATGCCGAACTCATGATGCAACAACCAGGGAAGAAAAGAAGGCTGCGACGAACACTCAGGTGGTCTCAAGTACGAGCATTAAATTTGATTATATACACCAAGTCCACAGCTCACCCCTGGAGGGGGACATGTTTAATTAGTCCAAATCCCTTGCTTCCACACTATTTGTATCAGTCCGCACTCATAGCAGACTTTCTTTATATAATGCAGCACCTTTTTGACTGCAATTACATTACCTTATATATATATATATATATGACATCTTGCACCCGTATATTTTGGTACGGCCTAATACACCAGGGGCTTACGTTCCCCACACTATGGTGTGATAAGTCCGAACACTTTCATAAGTGCGGCACCCCGAACTTATAGCATTATATGAATCGGCTCCGAATCATGTCTTGGGTCAATAGTTGGGTTTGCCCGGCTCCCACGTTTTGGTGCCTTATGTTCCGTTCTGTCGGCTAAGGTGGCACTGGGAGAACCACTACGATTGCGCCCCGGTTGAGCCGGGCGAGCGCCTCAGTGGAGAAAGCTAAAACTGACCGGCATGATAAGGCGAGAGACTGGTCGCTGTCACATCCCTAGCTTCTGGCTTTGCTCTAGGCTAGCTTCATGTGTGCATCATGTCTATATTTTTGAAACTTGAATTGAGGAATGTTGGAAGCCTCAAAACCCTAAATAAAAGAGGGGCAAAAACCCTGGAAATCTCATTCATTGCTCCAAAGTGCTCCTCTTAAATGTTTGATAATTTTTGGTAAGGGTTCTGGTCCCAACCAAAATATTGAACATTTTTAAGGATTTATTCTTGGGACTTTGAATTTAAATCTTTAGCTATTTGAATTTGAAGTATATTCATATAATTAGAATATAATTTAAATACCCCTGAAATATTTTATAAGCTTTTGGAAAAGTCCATCTAGCATTATAAAATTTCCAGAGGAGTTTTTGGCATTGTTTGAATTATTTTAAAATTCAAAACAGTGGCAAAATAATTTAAATAAAACAAAAACAGAATAAAAACAGAAATAAAAAGAGAGAGAGAGACCACCTGGGCCACTTACCTGTAGCCGGCCCAGCTGGCCAGCTCCTCCCGCTGGCCCAGCCCACCGCCGCCTCCCTCCCCTGTCGCCTTCCTCCTCTGCCAGGAGGACGGGCACGCGCCCGGCGCGCGCGGCCACGCGCCCCGGCCACCTCCTCCCTGCCTGGCTGCCTCCTCCTCCCCTGGTCGCCTCTCGCGACGCCACGCAGCCCCTGGCTCCCTCTCTCACTCTCCTCGCTCTTTCCCTCCGTCCCTATCCTCCTCTGTTTCTCTCTCCCTCTCGTGCCGAGCGCAGCCGTCGCCTCCGACGCTGTTCGCCGCGGCCACCGGCCACCCCTCGCCTCGCCGATGCCTCCAGAAGAACTGCCGCGCCTTCTTCTTCCTCTCCACCAACTCACGTGACGCCGGGAGCCCTGCATCGCCGCCCACGTCGCCGTTCCCCTCCTCGGCCACCGGAACTCGCCGCCGTTCGATTCGCCGCCGACAGGACGTCCCCGAGCCCACTTAGCGTCTCGTCCGACTCCCTGTGAGTTCCTCTTCTCTTCCCCTCAATCCCCGCACCTGACTTCGTCCCCTAGCCCCTTCTTCCACCACGGCCGAAGCTCGCCGCCGCCGTGCCTCGTCGCCATCGTGGCCAGAGCCACTGGAGCTCCCACCTGAGTGCACCATCGTGCTCAGACCGTCCCCACAAGCCCGTAGCACGCCCCAGCTTGCCTTCCCGTGCCCCCTAGCTCTCGCTCGCGTCTCGCCCGAACTCCGGCCGCCGCCGCGAGCTCCGTTCCGACGAGCTCCGTCGACCCCACGACCTCCCACTCGGTCCTCTGGATGCGCGGGAGCAAGGGCCATCCCCTGGTGCCCTCAGCGCGCCAAACTGACGCCTCTAGCGCAAGTCCGGCGTGCCTCGCCGTGTTCTGTGGTCACCGGCGACTCATCGCCGGCGCATCTGACGTGGCGTCGTCATTAGCGCTAATGACCCCACTAACTAACCCCCTAGGCCACTGACAGCGGGCCCCACCCCTGGTCAAACCCCAGTCAGCGCTGGGTTTGACCGGGATTAGCTCCTGTGTCACTGACGTGTGGCCCCCACGCGTCAGGTTTGACCTGGACCAGCCCGTTGACCCTGCTGACGTCACTGTGACGTGGGGCTGACGCAATAAACCATTTTCTGGATTTTTTATAATTCAGGAAATTCCAGAAAATTATATAAACTTCTAAAAATCATAGAAAATTAACCGTAACTCCAAATTAAATAATTTATATATGAAAAATTATCAGAAAAATTCAAGGAATCCATCTGCCATTTTCATGCATGTTAGAACAACTTATCACTACTGTTTAGGGCAAATGAAGTAAATGGCATTTGAATAATCACATATGGAGTTTAAATTTGAATCTTGTATTCAAACCAACCCCATTTAACTTGTTGCCAGTTGCATTAACTCAAAACACCAGCATGTTGCCATGTCATAGCATGCATCATATTGTGCATTGCATTGATTGTGTTTCCTTCTGTTTGCCGGTGTTGTTCCCCCTCGATAGACGTTGTATCGATGATGTGATCGTTGACACTGATGAAGACTCAATGTTATCTTCAGAAGTGCCAGGCAAGCAAAACCCCCTTGTTCATTCCGATAAAATCCCACTCTCTCGCTCCTGCTCTCTTTTACTGCATTAGGACAACAACGACATATTTGATACTTGCTGCGGTAGCTGAACCCTTTATCCTTTGCATGACCTGTCATTGCCACAGTAAATAGATGAAACCCACTAGCATGAGTAGGAGTTGTTTGAGCCCTGATGTGCCTACTCATTCATGTTTGCTTGTCATGCCTGCTATTGCTTAGAGTTGAGTCAGGTCTGATTCATCGGGGATGAATCAGAGGCGTGTGAACATGTCCTACTGTGTGTGAGCTAAGTGTGTGAACACGATTTGGTAAAGGTAGCGGTGAGAGGCCATGTAGGAGTACATGGTGGGTTGTCTCATTGCAGCCGTCCTCAGGAACTGAGTTCTGTGTTTGTGATCCATGATCAGTTACTACCACACATTGGGCTCCGGGCGCTCCAAGCTCTCTCGACTTATTAATCAACATGATCTCTGTCCAGGAGTTGCAACTAGTTTCTGGTGTTTGTAGGTAGTGTTAGTAGTCTACCAAGTGGCACCCGGTACAGGTGGGCTTGGGACAGACTAGGCACAGTGGCCCGGTGTACCAAGTGGCACCCGGTTGGTGGGCTTGGGAACCCTGCACACATCGTTTGGGGCCGTAAGCGACACCCCGGCCGGATCTCCTTGCGGATGGAACCCAAATAGGCGATAAACCTGGACTAGAGACTTGTTCGGTTAGTCAGGTCGTGGCCGACTCCCTCGCCCGGCTTCCGCTTGAAGGTTGCCGAGGTACATGACGTGTACAGGGCGATAAGTGGCGAAAGCGTGTGTGAAGAAGTACACCCCTGCAGGGTTAACATCATCTATTCGAATAGCCGGATTCCTCGGATATGGAAACTTGGACCCCTGGCATAGTTCATAGACAAGTGAAAGTGGATACTCTAAAATACGCAAGATAAGCGTGAGTGCTATGGATGGCGTTCTCGTAGGGAGACGGGAGCGGATCCATAGTGGTGTATTGGTTGGTGAATATGTGGACTCGTGTGCGCCACTTCAAAAGAGTTACTTGCAGTCGTAGTCCAGGATAGCCACCGAGTCAAAGCTGGCTTGCTGCAGTCAAACCCTACCATCCCCTTTGTTGATAATGATGCATATGTAGATAGTTCTGATGTAAGTCTTGCTGGGTACATTTGTACTCACGTTTGCCTATTTTATGTTTTTGCAGAGAGACTTCAGTCTCACTAGTAGTTCCACGTGGACTTCGACGTTTAGCTTGATACCTCAACTACGATCTTGTGCCCTCGGCAGGATCTGATAGATAGTCAGGCTTCTCAGCCTTTTTCATTTATAGATGTCTGTACTCAGACATGATAGCTTCCGCTTGTGCTTTGACTTGTATGCTCTGATTGTTGGGTCGTGAGACCCATGCTTGTAATGTCTCGCTCCTCGGAGCCTAATGAATAATTACTTGAGTCGTAGAGACATGTTGTGATGCCATGTTGTATTTGCACATATCGAGCATATTGTGTGTATGTTATTGAAATGCTTGATATGTGTGGGATCTGACCATCTAGTTGTTTATCCTTAGTAGCCTCTCTTACCGGGAAATGTCTCCTAGTGTTACCGCTGAGCCATGGTAGCTTGCTACTGCTCTGGAACACTTAGGCTGGCCGGCATGTGTCCTTCTTCGTTCCTGTGTCTGTCCCTTCGGGGAAATGTCACGCTTTGAGTACCGGAGTCCTGTTAGCCCGCTACAACCCGGTTTACCGGAGTCCTGCTAGCCCAGTGCTACAGCCCGGACCCACTTGCTGATGACCGACACGTTCGAAGCTGGGTCATGAATGCCTGTCCCTGTAAGTCTGTGCCACTTTGGGTTTACGACTAGTCATGTCAGCTCGGGCTCCTTATCATATGGATGCTAGCGACACTATCATATACGTGAGCCAAAAGGCGCAAACGGTCCCGGGCAAAGGTAAGGCGACACCCGTGGGGATACCGTGCGTGAGGCCGCAAAGTGATATGAGGTGTTACCGGCTAGATCGATGTGACATCGAGTCGGGGTCCTGACAGCGTTGGTATCAGAGCCTGACTGCCTGTAGGATTACCAAGCCAAACTGGTCGAAGTTGAGTCTAGAAATGCTTTAGTTATATGTAAGGGAATTGATTGTGGGATGGAACGTAAGGCTCTTTTTACTCCTTATACCTTATGCCCTTCTGATCTGAGTCATCATCTTATCTTCTACGGGGATTAAGAACTAGGCTATCTCTTCTTTCTATCAGGATCACGTGTTACTAATCCGTAGACTTATAAGATTGTTGATTCAAGCCTCAGTTCAGCTCCTACTACTTCCGTATGTTAACTGTTGATCTCGAAACCTTGATATTGTGCTTCTGAGTGGTTATGCCACCATTTTTGTGGATGTCTCAAATCTTTTCTGAGCATTTACAGCCGTTATGCTGTCCGAGTCATTCCAGGTTTCTAAATAGTCTGATGCATTTGCAAAATCCGTTCCCTCTGGTTTCGATGTTCCTTTATGCCAGCTCACTCACACTAATTGTTGAGTTGAGGTATTCTATTGCCTTGACATTATGTTGGAGTTACTATTATGGCCCTAGGTGTTTAGGGAATCATCTAGTAATTTAGCCATGATTTGTGTTCCCAGTGTGATGATACTGGCCATCATTCTCGAAAGCATCCCGTGATGCTACTTAGTAGTAGGTATTCTACTCCTGGGTTCTGAACCCGAGATTCACTCTACCTACTTCATGTTGATAGTAATTGCTAGTGCCTTTAGGATATTAGTAACCTTTGCGATAGTCCTTGAAGTCCGTGGTATCTTCTTCTTCCAAATACCATGAACTACTTATGGCAGATGTTTATTGGATCAAAAAAAATCACAATTAGAGTACTCTTGAGGAGTTCTCCATTCATAAATCGTGACTCTGCCAGTTCTACCTCTCTGCATGGGTTATCCGGAAGAAATATGTTGAATTTGGTTCGACATACTAATCTATGCATCCACAATCAGAAATATTATATGCTCCTTTGAGATGTTCTCTTTAGTTGCATTCTGACCCTCGTCTATCAATTGATAGTCAAGAGTATTTGTGCATTCGTGATATCAATGTTTATTACTCTTGTGGTCCGTCAAGCCATTCTATCCTGACTGACTTGGAGAAACAAACTCTAGTACCTCTTCCATATCTAGGATGGGGTCAAAGTAGTTGTATTCCGCAGATCAAATGCCAATCCAGCTTTTGGTTCTGTTCTACCTTGGAGTATTAACCCCTTTATGTCAGAATTGTCATGAGAACTGCACCAACTCTCATGAATTTTGACGTAGTAATACTTCTCACCATCATTAGTCATTCCTCGGCCATCGTGTTGATGCAACCGGAATACCGACAAATGAATTGTGATGTGTGAAATCAATACTCCCAGCAACCTCGTTGCTTGGTAGTTAAAAGACAATAATTTTATTCTTAGTGTGTTGGTTATTGAATCATCATTCTAAGATTGTTCGTGCTACCTAGTCCTTATTTCCTGGTGCACTCTTTGATTGATGAGTTAGGATTTTGTCAAGTCCTCGCTCATTTGATCATATCATCTTGCCCTGAAAAGCAAGATTGTTCTCGAGCTTAGTAACATATCGGTGGTTCGTGATTTCCGAAGATCTTCTCGGAAGTATTACCAGGTTGTCACCTGACCGCTATGTTGAGCTCGTGATCAAGTTGGTTTCTTGTGAACCACCTTCTCTCCAAGAATCGGTGTTAGATATCCCTGAGCTAGTTGGTTAAGCTAAACGACAACTTGGAGGGTTGGAAGATAAAAGCTTGCCTGACTTAGTTCGTTCCAAAGGGATATTCTTGTGTAGTGTGTATTGAAGAAAGATGATATCTTCATCGATTGGTCCCTGTGATCAGTTGCTGGACCTATTGTCCTATCAACCCTTTGATTTGAGTGTGGGCTATCGTCAAATCAAGTCAGAACCAACGATGTTCGTAATGTTGTCTTCCTCGTGGTTGATCCCTCGAGCATACACCATTATATCTTTTGGGTCTGACCAATGCTATCACCGTGTTCACACGATGGTGGAAGTCCAGTGATATGGAAATTCCGATGAGTTGTTGTTGAGTCCATTGACAACATCCTTATCTCCTCCATGATGTTGTTGAACATTAAGTTAGTGTTGGAAACTTTTGAAAGCATCTTCTTCATGCTAGCTCATGAAGTACTTGTTAGATGAAAGGAGTGATTTCCTCTTATACACGTGCATTTGGTGAAAGTTGCCGCCGTGAATTTGAGAAAGTTAGTTTTGCTTCCTTTGGAATCATCCCAAGTCGGTCATGCACGTGCGAAGAATTCTGTGGTCTGTTAGACTGATCATCTTCATTCCATATGTATATCCTAGCACACCAAGCCACTGATTGACTTGTTCAAGGAAAAGAAGTCTATGCTTGGGATCTAATCCATGGACTTGCGTAAAGACTTCGATATCCTCGATGATGGCTCCCAACCAGAACTCGGTAGTGTTTTATTGTAAGACTACCATGTGGGCATGCTTGTCTGGAACAACGTGTTCACATGGTTGTAGCAGAACCAGCTCATGTTTTGGAGCTTGCTATCATAGTTCATTTCCCGAGAATCTCGCAACGTCATCTCGTCGATTTGTGTTGCAAACTTTCATTTTTCTTCCTAGACTCGATGAGTCTGGAATATCCTGACACCAACCAGATCTGATTCTCAGGCAGATATGATGGTTGGAACATTTCCCAAGAACTATAATATTGGTCCCTCGATAACCGGTAAAGTGGATGTCGTGGCCAACACACTCAGCCGGAAGACCTATTATTGTAGTATCTTGGTTGAGGAAGTTAGCCACCTCCCCATAAGGATTTCGTAGGATTTACCTCCGTAACTGTTCCTTATGGATTCTATTGCTCCCGAAGTCCGACCTTTACTTGATGTTCTAGTTATCAAACCATATCTATGAATGGGCTACCCTAGCACATCAAGGAGAACATTAGAAGCGGAGTGCTAAATGTCTCTCGGTCGTTCATCCAGATTTTATTTGCTCGGCCTCGCTAAGGTGAAATCTGAGAAAGTGTTATCCTCCTTTGCATCTGCATCGTCCATCGCTATTCATCATGGTAGTATGTCGTGTTGTCAGCATCCTTGACACGGATGTTGGTAAAACTTTGATGAATATGGAAATGCTCAAGTTCTTGAGAGCACGCACAAGCGCTACGTGTTATCATCGGCACTAACCGAGGTTGCTCTCAGTTTCCTCGGCAATGCTATGATCTTTCAAACATAGAATCCACTCTCTATTGTTGGGTTCTTCCCCAGTTACCAGAATCATTCCCAACATTTGCATTTTGTTCCCAGCTTGCACCGCCAATATGCCATTCTACCGACCCCCTCCAAATGATCGCTTGTGATTGCCTTAGGCTGGTATAAAGAGTTTCAATGATCTTTGAATCAAAGGTAATTCTTTTTGCCACTTAAGGGGATAATCTACGAATCACCCTCCTTCAGGATGTTTCGTCGTGGTATCATGGCAATTCAACTCCTCGCTACGTGGACAATCGTTTACCACCTTCTTAGGTGTGGAATCGTTGTCTACCTAATGAACCTTCGTCATCCGTTTCTTTCCACCCCTCTTGATGTGTATCTCGTGTCTCAACCCGAGAGATGATCCTATGTCTTATTCCGTGAGTTGTTCGATCTTCGAGAAGATCGACCCTTCTAGAGTCTCCTTCTTCCCTCCATGTCATGTTGGCAGGATTTCTCAGAGCAAGACATCAAGACAATGATGGTGAATGAATCAACGTTCAACTGAAGTGCACCCTGGATCGTGAAGATTGTACTAGTTTGCGTTTCCCCTTCATCCTACCCTATGCTTGAATCTCGAGACGAGATTCTTGTTTAGTGGGGGTGAGTTGTCACATCCCTAGCTTCTGGCTTTGCTCTAGGCTAGCTTCATGTGTGCATCATGTCTATATTTTTGAAACTTGAATTGAGGAATGTTGGAAGCCTCAAAACCCTAAATAAAAGAGGGGCAAAAACCCTGGAAATCTCATTCATTGCTCCAAAGTGCTCCTCTTAAATGTTTGATAATTTTTGGTAAGGGTTCTGGTCCCAACCAAAATATTGAACATTTTTAAGGATTTATTCTTGGGACTTTGAATTTAAATCTTTAGCTATTTGAATTTGAAGTATATTCATATAATTAGAATATAATTTAAATACCCCTGAAATATTTTATAAGCTTTTGGAAAAGTCCATCTAGCATTATAAAATTTTCAGAGGAGTTTTTGGCATTGTTTGAATTATTTTAAAATTCAAAACAGTGGCAAAATAATTTAAATAAAACAAAAACAGAATAAAAACAGAAATAAAAAGAGAGAGAGAGACCACCTGGGCCACTTACCTGTAGCCGGCTCAGCTGGCCAGCTCCTCCCGCTGGCCCAGCCCACCGCCGCCTCCCTCCCCTGTCGCCTTCCTCCTCTGCCAGGAGGACGGGCACGCGCCCGGCGCGCGCGGCCACGCGCCCCGGCCACCTCCTCCCTGCCTGGCTGCCTCCTCCTCCCCTGGTCGCCTCCCGCGACGCCACGCAGCCCCTGGCTCCCTCTCTCACTCTCCTCGCTCTTTCCCTCCGTCCCTATCCTCCTCTGTTTCTCTCTCCCTCTCGTGCCGAGCGCAGCCGTCGCCTCCGACGCTGTTCGCCGCGGCCACCAGCCACCCCTCGCCTCGCCGATGCCTCCAGAAGAACCGCCGCGCCTTCTTCTTCGTCTCCACCAACTCACGTGACGCCGGGAGCCCTGCATCGCCGCCCACGTCGCCGTTCCCCTCCTCGGCCACCGGAACTCGCCGCCGTTCGATTCGCCGCCGACAGGACGTCCCCGAGCCCACTTAGCGTCTCGTCCGACTCCCTGTGAGTTCCTCTTCTCTTCCCCTCAATCCCCGCACCTGACTTCGTCCCCTAGCCCCTTCTTCCACCACGGCCGAAGCTCGCCGCCGCCGTGCCTCGTCGCCATCGTGGCCAGAGCCACTGGAGCTCCCACCTGAGTGCACCATCGTGCTCAGACCGTCCCCACAAGCCCGTAGCACGCCCCAGCTCGCCTTCCCGTGCCCCCTAGCTCTCGCTCGCGTCTCGCCCGAACTCCGGCCGCCGCCGCGAGCTCCGTTCCGACGAGCTCCGTCGACCCCACGACCTCTAACTCGGTCCTCTGGATGCGCGGGAGCAAGGGCCATCCCCTGGTGCCCTCAGCGCGCCAAACTGACGCCTCTAGCGCAAGTCCGGCGTGCCCCGCCGTGTTCTGTTGTCACTGGCGACTCATCGCCGGCGCATCTGACGTGGCGTCGTCATTAGCGCTAATGACCCCACTAACTAACCCCCTAGGCCACTGACAGCGGGCCCCACCCCTGGTCAAACCCCAGTCAGCGCTGGGTTTGACCGGGATTAGCTCCTGTGTCACTGACGTGTGGCCCCCACACGTCAGGTTTGACCTGGACCAGCCCGTTGACCCTGCTGACGTCACTGTGACGTGGGGCTGACGCAATAAACCATTTTCTGGATTTTTTATAATTCAGGAAATTCCAGAAAATTATATAAACTTCTAAAAATCATAGAAAATTAACCGTAACTCCAAATTAAATAATTTATATATGAAAAATTATCAGAAAAATTCAAGGAATCCATCTGTACCATTTTCATGCATGTTAGAACAACTTATCACTACTGTTTAGGGCAAATGAAGTAAATGGCATTTGAATAATCACATATGGAGTTTAAATTTGAATCTTGTATTCAAACCAACCCCATTTAACTTGTTGCCAGTTGCATTAACTCAAAACACCAGCATGTTGCCATGTCATAGCATGCATCATATTGTGCATTGCATTGATTGTGTTTCCTTCTGTTTGCCGGTGTTGTTCCCCCTCGATAGACGTTGTATCGATGATGTGATCGTTGACACTGATGAAGACTCAATGTTATCTTCAGAAGTGCCAGGCAAGCAAAACCCCCTTGTTCATTCCGATAAAATCCCACTCTCTCGCTCCTGCTCTCTTTTACTGCATTAGGACAACAACGACATATTTGATACTTGCTGCGGTAGCTGAACCCTTTATCCTTTGCATGACCTGTCATTGCCACAGTAAATAGATGAAACCCACTAGCATGAGTAGGAGTTGTTTGAGCCCTGATGTGCCTACTCATTCATGTTTGCTTGTCATGCCTGCTATTGCTTAGAGTTGAGTCAGGTCTGATTCATCGGGGATGAATCAGAGGCGTGTGAACATGTCCTACTGTGTGTGAGCTAAGTGTGTGAACACGATTTGGTAAAGGTAGCGGTGAGAGGCCATGTAGGAGTACATGGTGGGTTGTCTCATTGCAGCCGTCCTCAGGAACTGAGTTCTGTGTTTGTGATCCATGATCAGTTACTACCACACATTGGGCTCCGGGCGCTCCAAGCTCTCTCGACTTATTAATCAACATGATCTCTGTCCAGGAGTTGCAACTAGTTTCTGGTGTTTGTAGGTAGTGTTAGTAGTCTACCAAGTGGCACCCGGTACAGGTGGGCTTGGGACAGACTAGGCACAGTGGCCCGGTGTACCAAGTGGCACCCGGTTGGTGGGCTTGGGAACCCTGCACACATCGTTTGGGGCCGTAAGCGACACCCCGGCCGGATCTCCTTGCGGATGGAACCCAAATAGGCGATAAACCTGGACTAGAGACTTGTTCGGTTAGTCAGGTCGTGGCCGACTCCCTCGCCCGGCTTCCGCTTGAAGGTTGCCGAGGTACATGACGTGTACAGGGCGATAAGTGGCGAAAGCGTGTGTGAAGAAGTACACCCCTGCAGGGTTAACATCATCTATTCGAATAGCCGGATTCCTCGGATATGGAAACTTGGACCCCTGGCATAGTTCATAGACAAGTGAAAGTGGATACTCTAAAATACGCAAGATAAGCGTGAGTGCTATGGATGGCGTTCTCGTAGGGAGACGGGAGCGGATCCATAGTGGTGTATTGGTTGGTGAATATGTGGACTCGTGTGCGCCACTTCAAAAGAGTTACTTGCAGTCGTAGTCCAGGATAGCCACCGAGTCAAAGCTGGCTTGCTGCAGTCAAACCCTACCATCCCCTTTGTTAATAATGATGCATATGTAGATAGTTCTGATGTAAGTCTTGCTGGGTACATTTGTACTCACGTTTGCCTATTTTATGTTTTTGCAGAGAGACTTCAGTCTCACTAGTAGTTCCACGTGGACTTCGACGTTTAGCTTGATACCTCAGCTACGATCTTGTGCCCTCGGCAGGATCTGATAGATAGTCAGGCTTCTCAGCCTTTTTCATTTATAGATGTCTGTACTCAGACATGATAGCTTCCGCTTGTGCTTTGACTTGTATGCTCTGATTGTTGGGTCGTGAGACCCATGCTTGTAATGTCTCGCTCCTCGGAGCCTAATGAATAATTACTTGAGTCGTAGAGACATGTTGTGATGCCATGTTGTATTTGCACATATCGAGCATATTGTGTGTATGTTATTGAAATGCTTGATATGTGTGGGATCTGACCATCTAGTTGTTTATCCTTAGTAGCCTCTCTTACCGGGAAATGTCTCCTAGTGTTACCGCTGAGCCATGGTAGCTTGCTACTGCTCTGGAACACTTAGGCTGGCCGGCATGTGTCCTTCTTCATTCCTGTGTCTGTCCCTTCGGGGAAATGTCATGCTTTGAGTACCGGAGTCCTGTTAGCCCGCTACAGCCCGGTTTACCGGAGTCCTGCTAGCCCAGTGCTACAGCCCGGACCCACTTGCTGATGACCGACACGTTCGAAGCTGGGTCATGAATGCCTGTCCCTGTAAGTCTGTGCCACTTTGGGTTTACGACTAGTCATGTCAGCCCGGGCTCCTTATCATATGGATGCTAGCGACACTATCATATACGTGAGCCAAAAGGCGCAAACGGTCCCGGGCAAAGGTAAGGCGACACCCGTGGGGATACCGTGCGTGAGGCCGCAAAGTGATATGAGGTGTTACCGGCTAGATCGATGTGACATCGAGTCGGGGTCCTGACAGTCGCTGTTCGAGAGGTTTTTTCGGGTCCTTAAAGACTCACGCCGCTTCGATCGAAGTTCCGGACAATGTCTGACGAAGGCGTGGATAGCGCCCCGGATTCGGCCTTCCGAATACCAGGGGCTTCGCCGAAATTTAAAATTATATAATTCTATGGCTAAGTGAGAGTGTTCAAGCATTATAAGTCCGGTCGCCTTGTTCGTTGCGTTGAGCGCCTCCCTCGATGGACCCAAAAATGGGAACAAGAGTGCTCAAGTTTATCCCGAACACCCCAGCACTCGTGGCTCGGGGGCTGAAGCCAACGACTTGCCATCTCTCAGATTTTATAAATGGCCGCACAGAAGGTAATATTTTAAATTAAAACAAGCGTTGCTCAAGGCGCATATGAACGAAGTTTTCAGCGCACAGGATAATACATAGCGAGTTTACTCAAAGATTACATTTCTGGGGCACTCATCCGCAATATCGCGGGCTCCCTTCAGGACAGTTTTATAATACATTTCAGGTGTGCGATACTCCTTGCCCGGTGGCGGTGGGTCCGTGAGAAGCTTCTCCGCATCCAACCTGCCCCAATGCACCTTCGTGTGGGCAAGGGCCCGACGAGCACCTTCAATACAGGCGGAGCGCTTGATGACCTCCACCCAGGGGCACGCATCCACTAGCCGCCGCACGAGGCCGAAGTAGCTCTCAGGCATGGCCTGTCCAGGCCACAGCCGGACTATAAGGCCCTTCATGGCCTCCTCAGCTACCTTGTGGAGTTCGACCAGCTGCTTCAGCTAGTCGCTTGGGGGCACCGGATGGCCGGCCTCAGCGTACTGAGACCAGAAGACCTTCTCCATCGAGCTCCCGTCCTCGCCACGATAGAATGCGGCGGCATCGGACGCACTACGCGGCAGATCTGCAAACGCCCCTGGAGAGCTCCGAATGCGGGTAAGTGTCAGGTAGTTTACATTAACATGCCTGCTTTGCATGAAAAATGCCTTACCCGCCGCTATCTTCTTTACATATTCGACCTCCTGAAGGGCCTTACGGGCCTCGGCCTTGGCGTACTTGGCACTTTCAAGAGCTGAGGCAAGCTCAGACTCTCGAGTCTTGGAGTCACGCTCCAAACTCTCATGCTTCTCCATGAGAGCCTGGAGCTCTTGCCGTACTTCCGCCACCCGTGCCTCCTGCTTTTCTTGCTCCGCCCGCTCCACGGCTGCACTACGTTCAGCCGCGGACACAGCCTCCTTCAGGGCTGCCACCTCGTTTGTGGCCCCTGCAATACCCATATTATCCTTGTTAATTTTGTTGCAACCAAAATCCTTTTCTGTAAGGTAACTATTCAAAGTGGTGTTACTCACCTTCTTTGTCCTCGAGCTGCTTCTTGGCATGGCCGAGCTCTTGCTCGAACCGCTCGAGATCCTGCTTCAGCACACTGACCTCCGCAGTCAGTGCGGCAGAGGTCAGCAGCGCAGCCTGCAAACCAATATTGACATATTTTAAGCAACCCTGCGTATATCTTGTTAGATCCTCAGTCCGGCTTTTCTTTCCAAACACCGAACTGAGCATCAGGGGCTACTGTCTATGCGGTATTACATTACATAATTTTAACTTCTTACCTCAAAGCCTGTTAGAAGGCTGCTGCAGGCTTCGGTCAGCCCGCTCTTGGCGAGCTGAACCTTCTGAATCACCGCACTCATGATAGTGTGGTGTTCTTCCTCGATAGAAGCGCCTTTAAGCGCTCCCAACAAGTTATCCGGCGCCTCCGGTTGGACGGAGGCCGCCGGTGTCACGGTCTTGCCCTTCTTTCGAAGGGGCCGCCTGCCGGACTCTGGAACCACTGCGGGTTCCGATGTAGAGTCCGGCGCAAAGTCCGGGAGGCTGCCTGACGGCGCCTCCGGAGCCTCCTCCTGATGGGTCCCTCTCTGGGATCCCACCTCGGCGTCCCCGTCAGCGCAGGGGGTAGAGGCAGTCGGAAGTGAATCCACATCCGACGGGGCCAACGACCCGCTCGACGAAGCGGGGAGATCATCGTCGGCTGGACTACGGACAGAACGCGGCATTAGAAGGACACTACGCGACATGAAAGAAATTGCGTATCAGGGATCCGGATACTTACGATCTTGCCGGACGCCTGGCCCTTAAAGGCCACTCCTCCTCGCCAACGATGGTGTTGGCGAAACTGTCTGGGGGAATAGTTCTCCCCCTCTTGGACCCTTCGGCCTCCCCTATCGGGGAAGCCTTCCTCTTCTTCTCTTCCTCCTCCGGGAGAGAGTCCTCTTCCTCCTCCTCGTCTTCGGGGGAGGAGTCCGCCTCGTCGTCGGACGCCTGATTACGGGAACTCTTTCGAGTCCCCACGGCCACCTTCTTGGCCTTCTTCTCCGGCACCACATGCGGTGCCGGAACCAGCAACCCTGCTAGACGGGCGCTCACTGGGTTTTCTAGCAGGGGAGCCGGGCTGATGAGCTGCTCGGCCTTCTCCATCCATTCCTGTCGAAGGAAAAGAGAGAAATTGAAACCCTCTTAGAATCAATTTGATTACCACAAGTGTCCCGTAAAGGGGTTGAATCACTTACCTCGTCAGCCGGATGCTGCGAGCGAAATCCGCGATCTTCCGTCGCAGATGCGGGGGCTTCGGCGCCCTTGAACAGCACCCTCCAGGCGCCTTCGTATGTCGTATCGAAGAGCCCGCTTAGTGCCTGGTGCTGTTCCGGATTGAACTCCCACAGATTGAATGCCCGTTCTTGGCATGGGAGGATCCGGCGGATGAGCATGACTTGGACCACGTCGACGAGCCTGAGCTTATTGCTCACCAGCTTCTGGATGCAGGCTCGGAGTCCCGTCAGCTCCTTCGGATTGCCCCACAGCAAGCCCTTCTCTTTCCAGGAGGTGAGCTGCGTGGGGATGCCAGATCTAAACTCGGGGGCCGCCGCCCATGTGGGCTCGCACGCCTCGGTGATGTAGAACCACCCCGATTGCCACCCCTTGACGGAGTCCACGAAGGCCCCTTCGAGCCAAAGGACGTTGGGCAACTTACCCAACATGGCGCCTCCGCATTCCGCTTGCGTGCCCTTCACAACCTTCGGCTTGACGTTGAAGGTCTTGAGCCACAGGCCGAAGTGGGGCCAGATGCAGAGGAAGGCCTCGCACACGACGATAAACACCGAGATGTTGAGGATGAAGTTCGGCGCCAGATCATGGAAATCCAGGCCGTAGTAAAACATGAGCCCCCGGACGAATGGGTGGAGTGGAAAGCCCAGTCCGCGGAGGAAGTGGGGAAGGAAGACGACCCTCTCATGGGGCCCAGGGGTGGGGATGAGCTGCCCCTCGTCGGGCAGCCGATGCGCGATATCGCCGAAGAGGTATCCGGCGCTGCGCAGCTTGGTGATGTGCTCCTCCTTAACGGTGGAGGCCAACCATTTGCCTCCCACTCCGGACATATTCGGAGAAGGTCGGGGCGAGATGCGCGAGCTTGGGCGTTGGAGCTTGAGTGCGCGGGGACGGATAAGCAAAGGAGGAAGAAGGCGTAGGTGAGAAGGTAAATCCTTATCCCTTATATATAGGCGGACGAAAACTATGCGTCCCCTGCCGGCCTGGTAAAACTCGCTTATCTCCCAAGTGCCACCATCAATGGCGCGGTTAGGTTACCCACGTCCGTATTGATGAGAATCCCGGAATAAGGGGAACACAATCCCTGCTTCGACAAGACGTGCCAAGGAAACCGCTTCGCTAAACGTGCTGAGGCGGTATAATAAAAAACGATTCAAGTAAAAGCCTGGTAGCGGCGTGATGTCATGCCGCATAATGCGTCAGCAGATTGGACTTGTGTGCATTTTATTCTCTCTACGGTGGAATGTGGAATTTATTTTGCAGATCCGGACACTATCCTGGTGTTCATGATCTTCTCTGGATTATTCAAGGGAGGAACGCGCCTTGCAATGCCGGACATTATGCGCGCCGGACTTATCGTCATTGAAGCCTGGTTCAGGGGCTACTGAGGGAGTCCTGGACTAGGGGGTGTCCGGACAGCCGGACTATCATCGTCCGCCGGACTCCAAGACTACGAAGATACAAGATTGAAGACTCCGTCCCGTGTCCGGATGGGACTTTCCTTGGCGTGGAAGGCAAGCTTGGCGATACGGATATGTAGATCTCCTACCATTGTAACCGACTCTGTGTAACCCTAGCCTTCTCCGGTGTCTATATAAACCGGAGGGCTTTAGTCCGTAGGACACAACATACATTACAACAATCATACCATAGGCTAGCTTTAGGGTTTATCCTCCTTGATCTCGTGGTAGATCCACTCTTGTACTACCCATATCATCAATATTAATCAAGCAGGACGTAGGGTTTTACCTCCATCGAGAGGGCCCGAACCTGGGTAAAGCATCGTGTCCCTCGTCTCCTGTTACCATCCGCCTAGACGCACAGTTCGGGATGCCCTACCCGAGATCCGCCGGTTTTGACACCGACACTTGGCTTAATGGCTTTAAAGAAAGCGCTGCCAAGGAGACAACCCAGAAGTTTTAGAGAGTCATTTATTTCTGTTGAGTGCTTTTATATAGTTTAAAAACAGAAAAATAAATAGGGGAACACAAAAACTTTTCAAAAAGGAAAGTGAAAGTGAGAGAGACAAGCATTGTTGAAGTGGGAGAGCTCCTTGAACTTTGTTCATGCTCACGGAAACTTTGTGAATCTTGATTATAGAAACTTTTTATCAAAAATAATTATCCCCTTGTACAATTCCATTGTATTATAAAAATAATGTGCCAAGGTTTGCCTTTAGGATGTTTACAATGCTTATTGGTTTGTACGGTGCAGGACGGAAACTTTGGCTGTAGTGCGCGATTTTACATTTTTAACTGGAATGTCAATTGGTTCTGATTCTTTTTGCACTGTCTTGCTGTACAACTTGTTTATTTTTCCTAATTTTGGTAGAATTGTTGGGGTACCAGAAGTATGGTGGATGTTCAGATTGCTACAGACTGTTCTGTTTTTGATGCATAGTTTGCTTGTTTTGATGAATCTATCAATTTATATTAGTGGATTAAGCCATGGAAAAGCTATATTACAGTAGACACAATGCAAAAACAAGATATGAATTGGTTTGCTACAGTACTTAGAGTGGTGATTAGCTTTATTACACTAACGGATCTTACCGAGTTTTCTGTTGTAGTTTTGTGTGGATGTAGTGTCTAATCGAGGATGTCTCGATATGAGGAAAAGGAAGAGAGGCAAGAGCTCAAGCTTGGGGATGCCCGAGGCACCCCAAGTAAATATTCAAGGAGAATCAAGAGTCTAAGCTTGGGGATGCCTATGAAGGCATCCCCTATTTCTTCAACAAGTATCGGTATGTTTTCGGATTCGTTTCGTTCATGCATTATGTGCAAGTCTTGGAGCGTCTTTTGCATTTAGTTTTCACTTTTCTATTATGCACCATGCTGGTATGAGATAGTCCTTGGTTGATTTATAGAATGCTCATTGCACTTCACTTAAATCTTTTGCGTATGACTTTATAGAATGCTTCACGTGCTTCACTTATATCATTTGAAGTTCGGATTGCCTGTTTCTCTTCACATAGAAAGCCGTCATTTGTAGAATGCTCTTTTGCTTCACTTATATTTATGAGAGCGTGGGCATATCTTTTGTAGAAAGAATTAAACTCTCTTGCTTCACTTATATCAATTTAGAGAGATGACGGGAATTGGTCATTCACATGGTTAGTCATAAAATCCTACATAAAACTTGTAGATCACTGAATATGATATGTTTGATTCCTTGCAATAGTTTTGCAATATAAAGGTGGTGATATTAGAGTCATGCTAGTTGAGTAATTGTGAAATTGAGAAATACTTGTGTTGAGGTTTGCAAGTCCCGTAGCATGCACGTATGGTGAACCGTTATGTAACAAAGTTGGAGCATGAGGTGTTCTTTGATTGCCTTCCTTATGAGTGGAGGTCGGGGACGCACGATGGTTAACTCCTACCAACCTCCCCCTAGGAGCATGCGTAGTAGTACTTTGCTTCAAGGGCAAGTAGACTTTTGCAATAAGTATATGAGTTCTTTATGACTAATGTGAGTCTATGGATATACGCACACTCACCCTTCCACTTTGCTAGCCTCTATTGTGCCACGCAACTTTCGCCGGTATCATGAACCCATTATTTACCTTCCTCAAAACAGCCACCATACCTACCTATCATGGCATTTCCATAGCCATTCTGAGATATATTGCCATGCAACTTCCATCATCATCATATACATGACTTGAGCATTCATTGTTATATTGCTTTGCATGATCGTAAGATAGCTAGCATGATGTTTTCATGGCTTGTCCGTTTTTGATGTCATTGCTATGCTAGATCATTGCACATCCCGGTACACCGACGGAAGCATTCATATAGAGTCATATCTTTGTTCGAGATATCAAGTTGTAATATTGAGTTGTAAGTAAATAAAAGTGTGATGATCATCATTATTAGAGCATTGCCCCAGTGAGGAAAGGATGAAGGAGACTATGATTCCCCCACAAGTCGGGATGAGACTCCGGACTTTATGAAAAATAAAAGAGGCCAAAGAAGCCCAAACAAAAAAAGAGGCCAAAGAAGCCCACCAAAAAGAAAGAAAAAAATAGAAAAAAAATAAAAAAATGAAAAATAAAAATAAAAAATGAGAGAAAAAGAGAGAAGGGGCAATGTTACTATCCTTTTACCACACTTGTGCTTCAGAGTAGCACCATGTTCTTCATATAGAGAGTCTCTTGAGTTATCACTTTGATATACTAGTGGGAATTTTCATTATAGAACTTGGCTTGTATATTCCGATGATGGGCTTCCTCAAACGCCCGAGGTCCCCCTGAGCATGCAAGTTGGATGCACACCCACTTAGTTTCATGTTTGAGCTGTCATACACTTATAGCTCTTAGTGCATCCGTTGCATGGCAATCCCTACTCACTCACATTGATATCTATTGATGGGCATCTCCATAGCCCGTTGATACGCCTAGTTGATGTGAGACTATCTTCTCCCTTTTTGTCCTCACAACCACCACCATATACCACCATAGTGCTATGTCCATGGCTTGCGCTCATGTATTGCGTAAGAGTTGAAAAAGCTGAAGCGCATTAAAAAGTATGAACCAATTGCTTGGCTGAAACCGGGGTTGTGCATGATGGGAGTATTTTGTGTGATGAAGATGGAGCATAGCCAGACTATATGATTTTGTAGGGATGAGCTTTATTTGGTTATGTTATTTCGATAAGACATAATTGCTTGGTTGGTATGCTTGAAGTATTATTGTTTTTTATTGCAAATGATAAACTATTGCTTTGAATCACTCGTGTCTCAATATTCATGCCATGATTAGACATATGATCAAGATTATGCTAGGTAGCATTCCACATCAAAAATTATCTTTTTTATCATTTACCTACTCGAGGACGAGCAGGAATTAAGCTTGGGGATGCTGATATGTCTCCGTCGTATCTATAATTTCTGATTGTTCCATGCCAATATTCTTCAACTTTCATATACTCTTGGCAACTTTTTATACTATTTTTTGGGACTAACATATTGATCCAGTGCCTAGTGCCAGTTCCTGTCTATTGCATGTTTTATGTTTCACAGAAACCCCATATCAAACGGAGTTCAAACGGGATAAAAACGGATGGAGAATTATTTTGGAATATTTGTGATTTTTGAGAGGAAGAATCAACGCAAGACGATGCCCTAGGTGGCCACGAGATAGGGGCCCATGCCCACTTAAAGTGGGCGCGCCCCCCACCCTCGTGGGCCACCTGTAAGGCGGTTGATGCCCTCCTTTGGCCGCAAGAAAGCTAATTTTTGGAAAATGATCTGGGCGAATGTTTTAATCCAATAGGAGTTACGGATCTCCAGATATAAAGGAAACGGTGCCAGTGCAGAATTCCAGAACGCAGAAACAGAGAGAAACAGAGAGATAGATCCAATCTCGGAGGGGCTGTCGCCCCTCCCAAGCCATGGGAGCCAAGGACCAGAGGGGAAACCCTTCTCCCATATAGGGAGGAGGTCAAGGAAGAAGAAGAAGAAGGGGCTCTCTCTCCTCCTTGCTTCCGTGGCGCCGGAACACTACCGGGGGCCATCATCATTACTGCGATCTTCACCAACACCGCCATCATCTTCACCAACATCTCCATCACCTTCCCCCTTCTATATTCAGCGGTCCACTCTCCCGCAACCCGTTGTACCCTCTACTTGAACAATGTGCTTTATGCTTCATATTATTATCCAATGATGTGTTTCCATCCTATGATGTCTGAGTATATTTTCGTTATCCTATCGGTGTTTGATGAATTGCTATGATTGGTTTAATTTGCTTGTGGCTATGTTGCTGTCCTATTGTGCCCTCTGTGTCACGCAAGCGTGAGGGATTCCCGCTGTAGGGTGTTGCAATACGTTCATTATTCTTTTATGGTGGGTTGCTTGAGTGACAGAAGCATAAACCCGAGTAAGGGGATTGTTGCGTACGGGACAAAGGGGACTTGATGCTTTAATGCTATGGTTGGGTTTTACCTTAATGAATATTTAGTAGTTGCGGACACTTGCTAGAGTTCCAATCATAAGTGCATAGGCGCTGACGCACAGCAGCCGTGTTCGGCAGGCCGTAAGGCATGCGAACATAGCTGTGGGATGGACCTTCGCAGCGTCCCACGCGTGAGGGCCAGAGGCGCTCCTGAGAGGCGGCTCGGTTGAGTTATGGTATGTCGATGCAGACGCGCAGCCCACCATCCTCGCCTGGATGGGGAGCTACGGCGGGTAAGCGGCGGCTGCCACTCATGACTCTTGACTCCTGCAGCTCCTGAATGATCTCGCCGACGAATTCCTGAGGGTTTGGCCCTCCTTGCCTTGCTCCTTCCTGAGGGAAACGTGCGTTGAAGCACGCCTCCAAGTGGTGCCCGAGCGCCTCCCTGTGATCCTAGCAAAGTCGATGGCCCTCCAGGAGAGAGCCCCCGAGCCTTGCTCGAAGAGGGCGTCGGGCGCGCCTCCCTATGCGACAGAATGAGGTGCCCCCTGAACAGGCACGGACCCTGAGGGGCCTGCCTCCCGAGGGGTTGGAACAGGTGATGTGTTCTTCTTCTTAGGAGCAGCCTCGGGGAGCCTCCTGCTCCTGTGATCTGGGTCTTCAATTGATGCGGCTTGGAAAGCACGTTCCAGAGAACACACATCGTCTCTCTCTTCACAGGGCACCGTGATGACTCCACCGCTTCCTGGCATCTTGAGGACATTGTAGCCGTGATGGGTCACAGTCTTGAACTTGGCCAGGGCTGGGTACCTGAGGATGGCATTCTATGGCAGGCGGATGTGAGCGACGTCGAAGTCAATGAGCTCGGTGCGGTAGTTGTCACGCTTCCCGAAGGTAACAGGAAGGCGGACCTGGCCTATCGGAACTGTGGAACCATCAGTGACTCCTGAGAAAGGCTTGGTTGGCTGCAACTGATTGTATGGCACTTGGAGATTGTTGAACGTCTCGACGGATAGGACGTTGAGCCCTGCTCCACCATCGATGAGGGTCCTGGTGACTTGCACATTGCTGATGATTGGGGAACAAAGCATTGGGAGGACTCCGGCTGTGGCCGCGCACTTGAGCTGATCCGCTGAGCTGAACGTGATAGCGCATGCTGACCACCTGAGAGGGCGTGTGGCCTCAAGCTTGGGAAGGACTGCATTCACTTCGCGAGCAAACTGCTTGAAGATGCACTGAGAGGCTGGGGCTTGAGCGCCGCCCAAGATGCAAGCGATTGCGCGCGGCTCCTGGAAGCCTCCAGCCCCCTAGTCCTGATGATGGTCTTCATTCCTCCTCGGCTGTGGTGGCAGAGGAGGGAGGCCTGCATTGCCTTGCAGGCGATCCTCACGAGGCTGGTCCCTCCAACCCCCCTCGCGAGGTGGGTCCCTCCAACCCCCCTCGCGAGGTGGGTCCCTCCAACCTACCTCACGAGGCTGGTCCTACCAGCGGTCCTCGCGAGGTCGGTCACGCCACCCTTGGCGAGGGCCACGGTCTTCCCATCGTCTTCCACCTCTTCCTCCTCCTCGGCCATAGCCCTGGTCGCTGCACTTGGGGCGTCGGCCGGCACGCACGTCTCGCATGGCCCTGAGCTCTTGGCATTCGTTGGTGTTGTGGGTGTGGAGGTCGTGGTACACGCAGTACCGGCTGCCCTTGGATGACTCAGGCTGATCCCTGCCTCGCTTGGTGTCCGGCTCTGCCGCAAGCACGGCATCCCCCTTGCGCTTCACGTCCTTGGCCTTGGGCTTCTTCTCTTCTGGGTCAGTAGCTGGTAGCTCAAGGAGGGAAAGGTGCCCTTCCTTAGCCCTAGCGCACTTGGTCGCCAGATTGAACAGCTCCAGGGAGGTGCACAGGTCCTCATAGATCGCGAGCTCCTCCTTCATCTTGACGTCACGCACGCCGTCGGAGAAGGCTGAGATGATGGCCTCCTCAAACCCTTGGGGATCTTAAGGCGAGCGCTGTTGAAGTGCTGGATGAACTTCTGCAGGGTCTCTCCCGGCTGCTGGATGCGGCGCAAGTCGTTCATGGCCGGGGGCCGGTCGCGGGTGCCTTGGAAGTTGGCGATGAATCAGGTGCGCATCTCATCCCAAGAGGATATCATGCCAGGAGCAGGTTCAGGAGCCAGGTGCGAGTGTCGTCCTTGAGCGCCATGGGGAACCATTTTGCCATGACCTTCTCGTCCCCGTTGGCGGCTTCAATGCCTAGCTCATAGAGCCGGAGGAACTCAGCAGGGTCAGCTGTGCCATCGTAGCGTGGGGGCAGGATCTGGCTTGAACTTGCCCGGCCAGGCCACGCTATACAGCTTGACGGAGAAGGCACGGCAGCCTACAGTGGCCGCGGGAGCCCTTTGGTGACGGAGAGCTTAATCTTGCGGGTCTCTGTGCGCTGCCGCCAAGTGCAGCGCAGGGTCTTGATGCGCTGGAGCAGGTGCGCGTTCGTGTCGGGCCGGTGCGGGGAGCACACGGGCGGCTTCTTGGGGACGAGGGATCTCTTGGCAGCTCTTCTCTTGCTGCGCTGGCACCGGACGGAGTGGGTTCCGCCTTGGGGCCACGCGCCTTGGGGCCAAGGCGCCTTCTTGAGGGGGAGGCGGCTGAGGCGCCCCCAAAGCTTCGTCGCCCGCGCAGGGCGGGGCGCGGTGCAGTGAGAGGGATGGTGCAGCGGAGCCCCCAGCGGCGCTGATGAGCTCGGTGATGCTGGCGATCCATTCATCGTAGAGGTCGTCAACGCGACGGTAGTGTAGGAGCTCCCGCGCCAGGAGCAGCGTGGTGTGCGCGTCTGCAGGAGCGTGACGGGCGTGGGACAAGGAGACGTCTGGAGTCAGCGACGGGGTGGCGGTGCGGCCTTCTCGCCGCACCGAGGGATGCAGGGACAACGCCTGCTGCTCGTTCCCCACCGGGCCGGTGGCGGCGTTGACGGCAGGCGACGGGGAACGGTGGGGGCGCCCACCGATAGGGCCCGTCTGGGCGACGCGAGTGGCGAGAGCAGCCCGGCGCTCGGTGCGTGCTCGACGAGCGTCTGACATGGATGGGACGGGCGGCGAAACACAAGGCGACGGAAGGCAGATTCCGGCACACCCCTACCTGGCGCGCCAAATGTTGGATTTCGGGTTCCGGCACCTTAAGGTTCAAACACTGGGGTGCACGCGGAGATCACACCTCCTGCCTACCCATGTCTCGCCGCCTTGCAAGGATCTAAAACTACACGAAGAACAACACAAGGGACACGAAATTTATACTGGTTTAGGTCACCATTGTGGTGTAATACCCTACTCCAGTTTGTGGTGTGGTGGATTGCCTCTAGGGCTGATGAGGAACACTACAATGGAAGAACAGCCTCGCGAGGGTCTGTTCTTGGCTGGTGCGATGAACTGCTAGGGGGAGTTCAGTCGCTTCTCTCTCTCTCTCTCTCTCTGTCTTTCTATCCTTGATCTTTCGATGCCTCTACCCTGAGGGTGGCTAGTCCTATTTATAGGCGAAGGCCCCGGGTCTCTTCCCAAATATTGAGCAGGAAGGGCGCCAACAATTGGCCATTTTGAAGGGGAACATCTAGTACACTTATCCTGACTAAAGTTGGTCCTCGCCTGCCAAAGACCCAGACGATGACGCCGGCTTGGGCTCCACGATGACCTTCGTTCTGCCGTCCTGCTGGTCTTGGTCTTGTTGCACCGAAATGGTTGCCTTTGCTTGATACCCTTGCCTGCGCTTGCCCCCTTTGCACCAAAGAGGAAACAAGGACTCTGCGCAGGCCGGCGCCCGCCTGGCCTCGGTCGTCATGGCTTGCGTCATGGGCACCTCGTGAGGTACCCCGCCTTGATCTCTCCGCCTCCTCGCGAGCTAGCCTGACGAGGCTGTGCCCGAGGAAGCCTCCTGTCATCCGCCCCGCGAGGCTTGGCCCCTCGCGTGGGTCTTGAGCATGTGTTGATGAAGATGGGCCATACTGGGCCACTCCTTGAGCCACGCCGCAGGCCGCAGGCAGGCAAGTCTGGGTACCCCCGTTCCCAGAACGCCGACAGACACACTCATAGATTTCAAAACCCGTGACCAACAAAATTGTATGTTTCATAAACTAAAACTTCAAACTTATTGTGCTCTCGTGCAGGAACCAACGATGTTGCAAATCACGTGACAATAGGGCAGCTGCACAACTGGGCTTGTGCGTGCCTCCATACCTGCTTGTACCTGCGGATTTCCGCAACTTTGCATAGCTAATTTGTTTATCATGAGTAGCCGCAACTATATTCGAAGTCCTCAAGCCATAACTCATGGTTGCAATGATTGCTCCTACACAACTACGATGCATTCAGTTTTTTCTAGTGTCTATGTTCGTCGACACAACATAAGTAAACTGGTTACTTTTTCCTAATAAGGCGGATGCTCGTATATTATGTAAAATGAACCTTTGCAAAAATATCCTTGTAAAAATTGAAAAATATATTCAAGTTATTGGATGCCGAAGTCTTCTTCCTTCTACATTCACTAGCGGTGTGACGTGAGCAAGCTCGTTGTCGCTTCTAGGCACCAGCCTTAGAACTCTCTTAAATTCAGAAGTTTTTACATGTAGCATGTAGTGGTTGAAAAGTCGTTGATGTAGACCAGAAGATGTCAATGTCATGATTTACGTAGAAAATTATTGCCTCAGAGACGAAAACACTGAAGATGGCCTATAGAAGGCCCCATGTCCGGCCATATGGTGTCAGGAACACAAATCTCACACGCACCCTGAGGAGGTTGAGACCGGCCAACCTTTGTCTATCAGAATGGGATCCGGAGGACCAAGACGCATGACCACGTCATCCGCTCTGTTGGACATGCCAGCAACATGACCCTGCAGATGAAAAAGCAAGATCCGAAGAGACAGATATGGAGACACTTCATCATCAACACGCCTCCCGATGATATGAAGAAGCACCATGGGAATGAGGGCGATGCGGAAAGACCTTATCCTGCTTCAATGGTTATCCCATCGTATCACCCGAGTGAACAAAGACAAAACATAACTTTATTTCTAACCCTACCACCACGGGACCAAAGCCCTGGGGTCTCCGCTCCCTCCAATGCCGGAGCGACAAACGGAGGAATAGGGGCCCCGCGATGTAGCACTACTGCAGGATGCTGCTAACGCGACACTATGATCACAGGCCCTTTGACGAAACTGTGTGTGATGCACTAATCGCAAACGGTGGTGTAAGAAAACAGTCAAAAAAGGTGCAAAATGTTTGCAATGACGGATGCATCAAACATGGTTCAGATTTTAGTTTCGTGTGTGATGTAGGGCATATGGTTCAGTGCAATTAACTGTTTGTGATGAGGAGCAACAAAAGAAACGGGCAGCCAGATGAAGTTGTGTGCGATAAACAACATACAGTTCACTAGGATGAACTATTTGTGATTAGGCAACACAAAAGAAACGGTCAGCCAGATCAAGGTGTGTGCGATATGCGGCATGCGGTTCACGCAGATGAACTGTTTGTGTTGAGACAAGAGACATAAACGGTTCAATATAACAAGATGTGTGTGATATGCGGCAAACATGTCTGTAATCATAAATGTGTGCGAAGACCGATAATAACACAAGCGATTGCTGCTAATGTGACACCCCAAAATTTTAAACTTGTTTTATTAATTAAAATTTTGCCAGGAAATTAAAACTTTTATTCTCCGGGCTCCCTTTTGATTTTTGAACCTTTTTCTCCCTTGCTATTATGGAGTTTTCCCCAAAGTGAAAACTTTTCAAATATGTTATTGGACTTGTTTAACCTCTCAGGAAAAACTTTTCTTTTATTAGTATAACTAATTAAATAATTAATTTGCTTGATCTTTATTTTCTTGAAAAATGGTTTTCCAAGGTTATATGGGCATATTTGAACTACAACCATTTGATAAATTCACTTAAAATTCCAACCAAAATTTGGAGATGTCAGGTGATGTTTTTAAATCACTTTTATGCAAAAATATCTTTTATTCACGAAATATTTTGAGCTCTAGACCCAATTTTCTTCTCTGGTCCAGTGGGCAATTTTGCACTACAACTCTTTTAAATACTTCTTTCTAGCCTCCACCAAAATTATGGGATGCTGGTAGTAGCTTATAATTCAACTTTATGCAAAAACCCAGTGATGTTCCTTGAAAGATTTGAGTGAATCAACCTCATCTTCATTCTGGTCCAACATGATGGTTTGTACAACAACCATATTCTTTCTTGCTCTTTGGCCCTTGATTCTTTCTCCGGCTTGTAGTGTACCTTGCCAAACCCTTAAGTCCAGGAGAGTGGACCCATTGGATGATTCTAAGTGCTTGCAACCATGCCCTCTTCTTTCTGTCAAAAACTAAGGTTTTGCAAAACTTGCACTAACAAGTTTCTCCTTTTAACAAACTAACTTCACCACCCTCTCATGAATCCAAGGAGACAATAGCCTGGAGAATTTGGCCACCCCAAGTATTGCCTAGATGCCCTTGGCATTTTGACAAACACCCTGAGTGCATAGCCAGATTTGGCATGATTTCAAGTTTACATTGTGAACTTGAGCCCTGACCTATCCACCATGTCCATTTACCTTCTGACTAACCCTAACCTAGCACTGTTTCTTGCCAGCCTCACCCACGACCTCTAGCATGCACTGGCATTTCATCGAACACGTCCCGGGCGTGCTCTGGGCGCGCCCAGAGCGTGCGTTTGGCACGCACGTGCGCCCGAGCCGCCGCATCTCGCCCCGCACCCGTTCCGGCCCTTGGCCAATAGCAGCTAGCACGCCATGTATCCTCCTGCACCGCCACGCCACCCCGACCAACCTTGGCACCCCACAACGCCACCGCCAGGACGGCCGTGGCGGCTAGCTGACGGCCGCATGCTGGCCCCGGCCGTGTCGGCGCCGCCCGAGCCACCCCGGCTCGCCACCTGCCCCTGGGCACCGCGCAAGGTTATCCCCTCGCTCGTCGGCTAGCTCTTGTCGCCTCCACGTCACCCTGCAAGCTACAGAACGTCGGTTCGCCGGCAACCTTATCCCCGGCCGCGGAACCACCATGGCCGAGCTATATAAGAAGCACCCGAGCTCGTCCAGGCCTCACGCAGCCTCTCTCACTCCCTCACCGACCCACCCATAGCAGTAGGAAGACCAGGGGAGTCGTCTTCCTCCTCTCAGGCAACTCCTGCCGCCGCCACTGCCCCGGCCTTTCTGGCACCACCAGGACCTCCCCCTCTCCACTCTCTTCATTAGGAGCTCTCCCTCCCTCTCGTGAGTGCACCCCCACGCTCAATTTTTGTCGGGAACCACCATAGCCCCGGCCCCCAAATCCAACTGAGGCCGCCATCCGCCGCGAGGCTCGTCGTCACCGACTCCCTCCATCCCCGTCACCCCCTCGACCACCGGAAGAACCGCCCCAGTCTTGCGGACCATCCCCGCCCTCTAGAGGCCGTGAGGAGCCGCCGCTCACCGGCGTTGGTCGTCGGAGCCCCCGCCTCTGTTCGGCCAGAGGACGAAGGAGGCGGGGGAGACTGGTCAAACCTGACCAGTGGGCCCTTGGACCCACTGCCAGTGACCCCGCTCCGGTCCACATGGGTTAAGTGGAGACATAAAACCACATAGTACATTTCCTCCGCTCCGAAAACGTATTCCTGTATGAAACGTTTTCTTTTCTATTTTTATTTCAAAAACAAATTTTGACCAGGACTTTGACTGGCTCTAACTTTTTAAATATAACTCCAAATGAATTGATTCTTTTTCCTACATCTCTCAAATTTTGTCTAGTTTATTTTCTTATTTATTTCAAAATTTTCCAAGCAACTTTTTTGTACTGTTTTCAAACTATGTGTTAATTGAAGTATTTCCAAAAATAGGATTTGTTGGAGAGAGAAGAAAACTTTCAAAGTTTTGGAATGCACCCTGACTCTCCACACCTTGAAGGCAAGCATTCTGAACCCCGGCATAATATATTTGGTGTGTTCGTTGACATGTTTATAACACCACCTCATTTCGGAGGACTTGTTATTTCATGTGATATGATCATTTGCATGGATGCATATTAGTGATTTCCATGCTGTTGGAAATGAACACACTTGTGATGGTAATCATCCTCATGTGCCTTGCATGCATGCCGGAAGGAATCCGGGAAAGCCTCTGCCTTGGGTAGGCGTGAGCTTGTCGCCGGTATCCGTCGGCACGGTTGTGTCCGGTATGGCATAGTAAGGTATAATGAGTGTTGATTGTGTTGGTTGAAATATATTTGTTATAAATGTCATGCAGGGAAATTATAAACCTCCAGAGTCGACCGTAGATCGAGTCTTGTTCCAGTAACCCCCATCCTTGTTTCGTACTACCACTTGTCCCTACAACAGGTAGGGTACGGTTCAGTAAGTCGTCAACCCCTTTCAAGCACACACCGTACAGAGAGGCCATGGTGGAAGATACCGGTTGTAGCCGGTAGGCAGGCCACCTGGTCCGGGGGCATGGGTGTTTCCGGTTGGGACCGAGAGGGGGGCACCCCTTAGAGCGCGCGGTATAAATTTGATCCCATGCTACGCGAGGTTGTAGCATCCCCACTTAGAGTTTTGCTTGACAGGTGTCGTGGGTGATTCCAGACACCGGTGAGTTAAGCTGGTGTGTGCAAGTTAGGTGTGTTTTCAATTAAAAGACCATAGACGGAATTAGTCCCGATGGACTAAAGGAATCCGTTACTCGTGGGTAAAGAGTACACCCTCTGCAGAGATTAAACCTATTCGAATAGCCGCGTCCATGGTTAAGGACTACAGTCTGGGTCGGGTCAAGTGTCGGTCTTAGTGTCGGTCTTCGGAGGAGGAACTGCTAAACCAGAACATGGATCATGATTTGTGACTTGTGTTGATTATGATGACTATGAGTATTTTTATCGTAGACTAACTATTGTCTTCACTTGAATTATTGAGTATCCCTGGGACGGTTCTACCTCCTGGATATTCATTGTGATTATTTATTTTATAAGCCCTTTATATGGTGTCGCTGAGACGCCCGACTGTGGCATTGCTTGTTATTTATTTACTTTATAAGCCCTTTATGTGGCGTCGCATAGACGCCCGACTGTGGCATGCTTGTTATTTATTTACTTTATAAGCCCTTTATGTGGCGTCTCACAGACGCCCGATCGTGGCATTGCTTGTTATTTATTTACCATATAAGCCCTTTATGTGGTGTCGCTTAGACGCCCGACTGAGGCATGCTTCATATCATGGCCCTTTCGAGGCGTCGCTTCAGACACCCGATCGGTGCATGTTATTGCTACCCCATTATTGCATATTCATGTTGCATATTAATAACTTGCTTGCGTGCATCAGAGATTTTATTTTATGACTGACGATGTGATCATAGAATATATTTCAGCGCACCATTATCATTTATATTATACCCGTGTTCATAATGTTTGCGAGTACATTCAAAGTACTCACTGGCTTGTCCCTGGCTATTGTCTTGGCCAGATTTCCTGCATGGAGAGGAGCGTTGCGACGACAGCCCCAGAACCTAAGCAACGGTGATAGCAGCCTCGTGAAGATAGGAGTTAACCTGGTCAGCTGTTTCTGTTGGGAAATGGAGTCCCATAGACACCAGTGATCCACAAACCGCTTCCGCCATCAACCTCTAGAAATCACTTGTTGTACTCATAGGCCAGAATGGTCTTGTACTACATATTTTGTATTTTGCTTGGAATTTCTGTATCAATTTGGTGCCTCATCAGCTAACAGTAATCCTGGGGCTGGTGAGCACAACGGCCATTTTCTGGAAATTAATACCCGGAAAACCGGTCGTCACAAACTTGGTATCAGAGCCAGGCTGACCATTGGCTAATCCTATCTTAGCCAGGTCGAAAAACCTAGGAAAACCAACCCACCAGACCCTAACCAAAACCTAGCCAAGCTTCCCGTGCAAGATAGCCACACAGTGACCTGACACCTTTTGGCAGTCGGTGCCCAACCTATCAGCCTAGCCTGTCAATCACACGCCAGTGACCGACACATAATCTTTCTTATTCGCAAGCGTGCGAAGGAAGACTCCGTCCCCTTTTTCTATAAAAGGGGCACGCTAGTCTCAACCCAGCAAGAGGAGAAGATGAGCCCGACGCCGACAACCCAGTCGTGTTGTTTGGACAACCAATCGAGACCTTGAGGTCAGCCCCGGCCATCAACCAAAATACCTTGATGACCCCAGAAGTGCTTCGTCGCCTTTTGGGAACATGCTCCAACGGGATTGTGGCCAACAATCCCCGAGATGGTCATCATCGCTACCCCGACCCTGTAGCCCCTCAACCCCCTCCAGCAGATCACGACGGTGAAAACCGTGGAGAAACCTCGACCTCCGCGAGGCAAGCCCACTTAGATATGAACGAGGTAGACTAAAATCGCTCGAATGATACCGAGTCTTAGAATGACCTCGCCTTGTAATCTTGTGACCCTGTATCGCCGTAATTAAATGTTGTTTGCTTGTGCGCTCCTGTTTTTAATAGTAGCCATGCATGAGTATGTTGTTGTGCGATTCCATTTTTTTATCCCGGGCGTAGCTGCCAACCTCGACTACGCAAGTTTGTGCTATGAATAAATCTTTTGGTTCCAGCTCACAGGAAAGATATTTTCAAAACAACTCTTAACAAATCTCGAGGACGAGATTTTCTTTTAAGGGGGTAGTGTTGTGACACCCCAAAATTTTAAACTTGTTTTATTAATTAAAATTTTGCCAGGAAATTAAAACATTTATTCTCTGGGCTCCCTTTTGATTTTTGAACCTTTTTCTCCCTTGCTATTATGGGGTTTTCCATAAAGTGAAAACTTTTCAAATATGTTATTGGACTTGTTTAACCTCTCAAGAAAAACTTTTCTTTTATTAGTAGAACTAATTAAATAATTAACTTTCTTGATCTTTATTTTCTTGAAAAATGGTTTTCCAAGGTTATATGGCCATATTTGAACTACAACCATTTGATAAATTCACTTAAAATTCCAACCAAAATTTGGAGATGTCAGGTGATGTTTTTAAATCACTTTTATGCAAAAATATCTTTTATTCATGAAATATTTTGAGCTCTACACCCAATTTTCTTCTGTGGTCCAGTGTGCAATTTTGCACTACAACTCTTTTAAATACTTCTTTCTAGCCTCCACCAAAATTATGGGATGCTTGTAGTAGCTTATAATTCAACTTTATGCAAAACCCCTGTGATGTTCCTTGAAAGATTTGAGTGAATCAACCTCATCTTCATTCTGGTCCAAGATGATGGTTTGTACAGCAACCATATTCTTTCTTGCTCTTTGGCCCTTGATTCTTTCTCCTGCTTGTAGTGTACCTTGCCAAACCCTTAAGTCCAGGAGAGTGGACCCATTGGATGATTCTAAGTGCTTGCAACCATGCCCTCTTCTTTTTGTCAAAAACTGAGGTTTTGCAAAACTTGCACTAACAAGTTTCTCCTTTTAACAAACTAACTTCACCATCCTCTCATGAATCCAAGGAGACAATAGCCTGGAGAATTTGGCCACCCCAAGTATTGCCTAGATGCCCTTGGCATTTGACAAACACCTTGAGTGCATAGCCAGATTTGGCATGATTTCAAGTTTACATTGTGAACTTGAGCTCCTGACCTATCCACCATGTCCATTTACCTTCTGACTAACCCTAACCTAGCCCTGTTTCTTGCCAGGCTCACCCGCGACCTCTAGCATGCACTGGCATTTCATCGAACACGTCCCGGGCGTGCTCTGGGTGCGCCCAGAGCGTGCGTTTGGCACGCACGTGCGCCCGAGCCGCCGCGTCTCACCCCGCACCCGTTTCGGCCCTTGGCCAATAGCAGGTAGCACGCCACGTATCCTCCTGCACCGCCACGCCACCCCGACCACCCCTGGCACCCCACAGCGCCACCGTCAGGACGGCCGTGGCGGCTAGCTGACGGCCGCATGCAGGCCCCGGCCGTGTCGGCGCCGCCCGAGCCACCCCGGCTCGCCACCTGCCTGGGAGCTGCGCAAGCTTATCCCCTCGCTCGTCGGCTAGCTCTCGTCGCCTCCACGTCACCCTGCAAGCTACAGAACGTCGGTTCGCCGACAACCTTATCCTCGGCCGCGGAACCGCCATGGCCGCGCTATATAAGAAGCACCCGAGCTCGTCCAGGCCTCATGCAGCCTCTCTCACTCCCTCACCGACCCACCCATAGCAGTAGGAAGACCAGGGGAGTCGTCTTCTTCCTCTCCGGCAACTCCTGCCGCCGCCACTGCCCCGGCCATTCCGGCACCAGCAGGACCTCCCCCTCTCCACTCTCTTCACCAGGAGCTCTCCCTCCCTCTCGTGAGTGCACCCCCACGCACAATTTTGGTCGGGAACCACCATAGCCCCGGCCCCCAAATCCAACTGAGGCCTCCATCCGCCGCGAGGCTCGTCATCGCCGACTCCCTCCATCCCCGTCACCCCCTCGACCACCGGAAGAACCGCCCCAGTCTTGCGGATCCATCCCCGCCCTCCAGAGGCCGCGAGGAGCCGCCGCTCGCCGGCGTTGGTCGCTGGAGCCGCCGCCTCTGTTCGGCCAAAGGACGAAGGAGGCTGGGAAGACCGGTCAAACCTGACCAGTGGGCCCTTGGACCCACTGTCAGTAACCCCGCTCCAGTCCACGTGGTATAAGTGGAGACGTAAAACCACATAGTATGTTTCCTCCGCTCCGGAAACGTATTCCAGTCTGAAACGTTTTCTTTTCTATTTTTATTTCAAAAACAGATTTTGACCAGGGCTTTGACTGGCTATAACTTTTTAAATATAACTCCAAATGAATTGATTCTTTTTCCTACATCTCTCAAATTTTGTCTAGTTTATTTTCATATTTATTTCAAAATTTTCCAAGCAACTCTTTTGTACTGTTTTCAAACTATGTGTTAATTTAAATATTACCAAAAATAGGATTTGTTGGAGAGAGAAGAAAACTTTCAAACTTTTGGAATGCACCCTGACTCTCCACACCTTGAAGGCAAGCATTCTGAACCCCGACATAATATTTTTGGTGTGTTCGTTGACACATTTATAACACCACCTCATTTCGGAGGAATTGTTATTTCATGTGATATGGTCATTTGTATGGATGCATATTAGTGATTTCCATGCTGTTGGAAATGAACATACTTGTGATGGTAATCATCCTCATGTGCCTAGCATGCATGCCGGAAGGAATCCGGGAAAGCCTCTGCCTTGGGTAGGCGTGAGCTTGTCGCCGGTCTCCGTCGGGATGGTTGTGTCCGGTATGGCATAGTAAGGTATAATGAGTGTTGATTGTGTTGGTTGAGATATATTTGTTATACATGTCATGCAGGGAAATTATAAACCTCCAGAGTCGACCGTAGATCAAGTCTTGTTCCAGTAACCCCCATACTTGTTTCGTACTACCACTTGTCCCTACAACAGGTAGGGTACGGTTCAGTAAGTCGTCAACCCCTTTCAAGCACACACCGTACAGAGAGGCCATGGTGGAAGATACTGGTTGTAGCCAGTAGGCAGGCCACCTGGTCTGGGGGCATGGGTGTTTCCGTTTGGGACCGAGAGGGGGGTACCCCTTAGAGCGCGCGGTATAAATTTGATCCCATGATACGCGAGGTTGTAGCCTCCCCACTTAGAGTTTTGCTTGACAGGTGTCGTGGGTGATTCCAGACACCGGTGAGTTAAGCTGGTGTGTGCAAGTCAGGTGTGTTTTCAATTAAAAGACCGTAGACGGAATTAGTCCCGATGGACTAAAAGAATCCGTTACTCGTGGGTAAAGAGTACACCCTCTACAGAGGTTAACCTTTTCGAATAGCCGCATCCATGGTTAAGGACTACAGTCTGGGTCGGGTCAAGTGTCGGTCTTCGGAGGAGGAACTGCTAAACCAGAACATGGATCATGATTTGTGACTTGTGTTGATTATGATGATTATGAGTATTTTTATCATAGACTAACTATTGTCATCACTTGAATTATTGAGTATCCCTGGGACGGTTCTACCTCCTGGATATTCATTCTGATTATTTATTTTATAAGCCCTTTATGTGGTGTCGCTGAGACGCCCGACTGTGGCATTGCTTGTTATTTATTTACTTTATAAGCCCTTTATGTGGCGTCGCACAGACGCCTGACTGTGGCATGCTTGTTACTTATTTACTTTATAAGCCCTTTATGTGGCGTCGCACAGACGCCCGACCGTGGCATTGCTTGTTATTTATTTACCATATAAGCCCTTTATGTGGTGTGGCTTAGACGCCCGACTGAGGCATGCTTCATATCATGGCCCTTTCGAGGCATCGCTTCAGACACCCGATCGGTGCATGTTATTGCTACCCCATTATTGCATATTCATGTTGCATATTAATAACTTGCTTGCATGCATCAGAGATTTTATTTTATGACTGAGGATGTGATCATAGAATATATTTCAGCGCACGATTATCATTTATATTATACCCGTGTTCATAATGTTTGCAAGTACATTCAAAGTACTCACTGGCTTGTCCCTGGCTATTGTCTTGGCCAGATTTCCTGCACGGAGAGGAGCGTTGCGACGACAGCCCCAGAACCTAAGCAACGGTGATAGCAGCCTCGTGAAGATAGGAGTTAACCTGGTCAGCTGTTCCTGTTGGGAAATGGAGTCCCATAGACACCAGTGATCCACAAACCGCTTCCGCCATCAACCTCTAGAAATCACTTGTTGTACTCATAGGCCAGAATGGTCTTGTACTACATATTTTGTATTTTTCTTGGAATTTCTGTATCAATTTGGTGCCTCATCAGCTAACAGTAATCCTGGGGCTGGTGAGCACAACGGCCATTTTCTGGAAATTAATACCCGGAAAACCGGTCGTGACAAACTTGGTATCAGAGCCAGGCTGACCATTGGCTAATCCTATCTTAGCCAGGTCAAAAAACCTAGGAAAACCAACCCACCAGACCCTAACCAAAACCCAGCGAAGCTTCCCGTGCAAGATAGGCACACAGTGACCCGACACCTTTTGGCAGTCGGTGCCCAACCTATCAGCCTAGCCTGTCAATCACGCGCCAGGGACCGACACATAATCTGTCTTATTCACAAGCGTTCGAAGACTCCGTCCCCTTTTTCTATAAAAGGGCACGCTAGTCTCAACCCAGCAAGAGGAGAAGATGAGCCCGACGCCGACAACCCAGTCGTGCTGTTTGGACAACCAATCGAGACCTTGAGGTCAGCCCCGGCCATCAACCAAAATACCTTGATGACCCCAGAAGTGCTTCGTCGCCTTTTGGGAACACGCTCCAACGGGATTGTGGCCAACAATCCCCGAGATGGTCATCATCGCTACCCCGACCCTGTAGCCCCTCAACCCCCTCCAGCAGATCACGACGGTGAAAACCGTGGAGAAACCTCGATCTCCGTGAGGCAAGCCCGCTTAGATCTGAACGAGGTAGACTAAAATCGCTCGAATGATACCGAGTCTTAGAATGACCTCGCCTTGTAATCTTGTGACCCTGTATCACCGTAATTAAATGTTGTTTGCTTGTGCGCTCCTATTTTTAAAAGTAGCCATGCATGAGTATGTGATGTGCGATTGCATTTTTTTATCCCGCGCGTAGCTGCCAACCTCGACGACGCAAGTTTGTCCTATGAATAAATCTTTTGGTTCCAGCTCACAGGAAAGATATTTTCAAAACAACTCTTAACAAATCTCGAGGACGAGATTTTCTTTTAAGGGGGGTAGTGTTGTGACACCCCAAAATTTTAAACTTGTTTTATTAATTAAAATTTTGCCTGGAAATTAAACTTTTATTCTCTGGGCTCCCTTTTGATTTTTGAACCTTTTTCTCCCTTGCTATTATGGGGTTTTCCCCAAAGTGAAAACTTTTCAAATATGTTATTGGACTTGTTTAACTTCTCAAGAAAAAATTTTCTTTTATTAGTAGAACTAATTAAATAATTAATTTGCTTGATCTTTATTTTCTTGAAAAATGGTTTTCCAAGGTTATATGGCCATATTTGAACTACAACCATTTGATAAATTCACTTAAAATTCCAACCAAAATTTGGAGATGTCAGGTGATGTTTTTAAATCAATTTTATGCAAAAATATCTTTTATTCATGAAATATTTTGAGCTCTACACCCAATTTTCTTCTCTGGTCCAGTGTGCAATTGTGCACTACAACTCTTTTAAATACTTCTTTCTAGCCTCCACCAAAATTATGGGATGCTGGTAGTAGCTTATAATTCAACTTTATGCAAAAACCCACTGATGTTCCTTGAAAGATTTGAGTGAATCAACCTCATCTTCATTCTGGTCCAACATGATGGTTTGTACAGCAACCATATTCTTTCTTGCTCTTTGGCCCTTGATTCTTTCTCCTGCTTGTAGTGTACCTTGCCAAACCCTTAAGTCCAGGTGAGTGGACCCATTGGATGATTCTAAGTGCTTGCAACCATGCCCTCTTCTTTCTGTCAAAAACTGAGGTTTTGCAAAACTTGCACTAACAAGTTTCTCCTTTCAACAAACTAACTTCACCATCCTATCATGAATCCAAGGAGACAATAGCCTGGAGAATTTGGCCACCCCAAGTATTGCCTAGATGCCCTAGGCATTTTGACAAACACCCTGAGTGCATAGCCAGATTTGGCATGATTTCAAGTTTACATTGTGAACTTGAGCCCCTTACCTATCCACCATGTCCATTTACCATCTGACTAACCCTAACCTAGCCCTGTTTCTTGCCAGCCTCACCCGCGACCTCTAGCATGCACTAGCATTTCATCGAACACGTCCCGGGCGTGCTCTGGGCGCGCCCAGAGCGTGCGTTTGGCATGCACGTGCGCCCGAGCCGCCGCGTCTCACCCCGCACCCGTTCCGGCCCTTGGCCATTAGCAGGTAGCACGCCACGTATCCTCCTGCACCGCCACGCCACCCCGACCACCCCTGGCACCCCACAGCGCCACCGTCAGGACGGCCGTGGCGGCTAGCTGACGGCCGCATGCAGGCCCCGGCCGTGTCGGCGCCGCCCGAGCCACCCCGGCTCGCCACCTGCCCCTGGGAGCTGCGCAAGCTTATCCCCTCACTCTTCGGCTAGCTCTCGTCGCCTCCACATCACCCTGCAAGCTACAGAACGTCGGTTCGCCGACAACCTTATCCTTGGCCGGGGAATCGCCATGGCCGCGCTATATAAGAAGCACCCGAGCTCATCCAGGCCTCATGCAGCCTCTCTCACTCCCTCACCGACCCACCCATAGCAGTAGGAAGACTAGGGGAGTCGTCTTCTTCCTCTCCGGCAACTCCTGCCGCCGCCACTACCCCGGCCATTCCGGCACCACCAGGACCTCCCCCTCTCCACTCTCTTCACCAGGAGCTCGCCCTCCCTCTCGTGAGTGCACCCCCACGCTCAATTTTGGTCGGGAACCACCATAGCCCCGGCCCCCAAATCCAACCGAGGCCGCCATCCGCCGCGAGGCTCGTCATCGCCGACTCCCTCCTTCCCCGTCACCCCCTCGACCACCGGAAGAACCGCCCCAGTCTTGCGGATCGATCCCCGCCCTCCAGAGGCCACGAGGAGCCACCGCTCGCCGGCGTTGGTCGCTAGAGCCCCCGTGAGAGAGTCCTGGATTAGGGGGTGTCCGGATAGCCGGACTATCATCATCGGCCGGACTCCAAGACTATGAAGATACAAGATTGAACACTTCGTCCCGTGTCTGGATGGGACTTTCCTTGGCGTGGAAGGCAAGCTTGGCGATACGGATATGTAGATCTCCTTCCATTGTAACCGACTCTGTGTAACCCTAGGCCTCTCCGGTGCCTATATAAACCGGAGGGTTTTAGTCCGTAGGACGAACAACCATTACAACAATCATACCATAGGCTAGCTTCTAGGGTTTAGCCTCCTTGATCTCGTCGTAGATCCACTCTTGTACTACCCATATCATCAATATCAATCAAGCAGGAGTAGGGTTTTACCTCCATCGAGAGGGCCCGAACCTGGGTAAAACATCGTGTCCCTTGTCTCCTTTTACCATCCGCCTAGACGCACAGTTCGGGACCCCCTACCCGAGATCCGCCGGTTTTGACACCGACATTGGTGCTTTCATTGAGAGTTCCTCTGTGTCGTCACCGATAGGCTTGATGGCTTCTTCAATCAACAACAACGCCGTCCATGGGGAGACTTTTCTCCCCGGAGAGATCTTCGTGTTCGGCGCCTTTGCACTGTGGGCCAATTCACTTGGCCATCTGGAGCAGATCGAAAGCTACGCCCCTGGCCATCAGGTCAGGCTTGGAGGCCTAACCTTCATGGCTGACATCCGCGGAGACTTGATCTTCGATGGATTCGAGCCACAGCCGAGCGTGCCGCACTGTCACGATGGGCATGACTAAGCTCTGCCGCTGGACAGTACCCTAGAGGCCACACACGAGTCCGCTCTGACTCGTAGTTTGGAGCCGACCGCGGAGATCGAGGACATGTGGCTGGACACCGCCTCGGGGGCTGCAACTTCTACGGTGATGGAGCCGAATACTGACCTTGTCCCTTGCAAAGCTTGTGACTCCGAGGTGCCGGACTCCTTGCCGGACTCCAAACCTCCGGCGCCCCTGCCAATCGAATCCGATTGGGTGCCGATCATGGAGTTCACCGCTGCGGACATCTTTCAGCACTCACCCTTTGGCGACATCCTGAATTCGCTAAAGTATTTTTCGTTATCAGGAGAGCCCTGGCCGGACTGCGGTCAGGATGGTTGGGACGCGGACGATGAAGAAATTCAAAGCCCACCCACCACCCACTTTGTAGCCACTGTCGATGATCTAACCGACATGCTAGACTACGACTCCGAATACATCGGCGGTATGGACGACGATGCCAGAGACGATCAAGAACCAGCGCCTACCGAGCACTGGAAGCCCACCTCAACTCATGATGTATATATGGTGGACACCCCAAAAGGGAGCGATAACGAGGAGCAACGGGACACGGTGAAGGATAATTCCCCCGAAAAACAACCAAAACGGCGACGCAAGCGCCGCCCCAAGTCCCGCCTCGATAACAACAGCACCCATAATGACCCAGCCATAGAGCAGGGAAAACCAGTGGGCGACGAACATGCAACCAAGCAACCATCCGAGCAGGATGAATCGGATAATAAATCCATCCCCGGCGAAAACAACAGTCCAGACGATCTCACGCCGGACACACCACCGGAGCACAAGAACCTTCGAAAAAGGCTTGTCGCCACTGCAAGAAGTTTGAAGAAGGAGAAACGAAAGCTCAAAACAGCGGAAGACATACTCAGAATGAGGTGGAGCAAAGTACTCAAGACCGCGGACAAATATGGCAATAGCCACCAAACAAAGAGCTACCCAAAGCGCAAGCTGCTGCCAGAATTCAGCGAGGAGGCCGTAGAGCCCCCACAACCAAAAAGCAAAGAGGTCGCCTGGCCGGATAGGCGACCAGATGACAGGCCAAGAGAGGCAAGCGGCGCCGCACATAAGCTGGCACATGACACGCATAAAGACCCTCGCACAACGGATGGCCCGGTCAGATCCATTTATGGGCCAAAGAAGAGGGCCCCAGGAAGTAACACAACACGCCGAGTGTTCGAAGATAGCGGCACACCTAAATACAGGGGCGCCGCAAACCCACTATGTTTCACCGATGAGGTGCTGGATCACGAATTCCCAGCGGGGTTCAAGCCCGTAAACATAGAGGCATATGACGGAACAACAGACCCCGGAGTCTGGATTGAGGATTACATCCTGCACATACACATGGCAAGAGGAGATGATCTCCACGCCATAAAATATCTACCCCTCAAGCTCAAAGGGCCAGCTCGGCATTGGCTCAAAAGCCTCCCAGAAAATACCATTGGAAGTTGGGAAGAGCTCGAGGACGCGTTTAGAGCAAATTTTTAGGGGACTTATGTCCGCCCTCCGGATGCAGACGATTTAAGTCACATAACTCAACAGCCCGGAGAGTCAGCGCGCAAATTCTGGAACAGGTTCCTTACCAAAAAGAACCAAATAGTCGATTGTCCGGACGCTGAAGCTTTAGCAGCTTTTAAACATAACGTCCGAGACGAATGGCTCGCCAGACACCTCGGCCAAGAGAAGCCAAGAACAATGGCCGCGCTAACAAGCCTCATGACCCGCTTTTGCGCGGGGGAAGATAGCTGGCAAGCAAGATGCAGCACCAGCGACCCGAGTACATCCGAGATAAGAGATGGAAACGGAAAATCACGGCGCAGAAAGGACCAGCGCCGAAATAAAGAAAAAAGCCCAAAGAACACGGCGGTCAACGCCGGATTCAAAAGCTCGCGGCCGAACAATAAAACACTGCCTCTTAAGGACAGCAGCGACGAGCTATCCAACCTCAACAAAATTTTGGATCGGATATGTCAAATCCACAGTACTTCCGGGAAGCCTGCAAACCACACCCACCGGGATTGTTGGGTTTTCAAACAGTCCGGCCGACTCAACGCCAAACACAAGGGGCTCGACATGCCAAGCGAGGATGATGACGAACCCCACTAGCAGAGCGCTGGAAAACAAAAGACTTTCCCACAAGAAGTCAAAATTGTAAACTCACTTCATGTGATAATACGGAACAACAGTGCGGCACCCGCCAAAGTAGGTGTCGCACGGTCCACCCCAGCGGAACCTCGAGATTGGATGTCAAAACCAATTACTTTCGACCACCTGGACTATTCCAGAAGTATTCGAAACACAGGATGGACTGCTCTAATATTGGATCCTATAATCGACAGACTACAATTTACACAAGTCCTAATGGATGGCGGCAGTGATTTAAACCTGCTATATCCGGACACAATCCGCAAGTTGGGGACAGACCGTACTAAAATTCGCCATAGCCGCACTTCCTTCAAAGGAGTGACGCCAGGCCCTTACGCCAAGTGCACGGGCTCCTTACTACTAGAAGTTGTGTTCGGGTCACCCGGCAACTTCCGATGCGAAAAGCTAATCTTTCATGTCGCCCCATTCAAAAGTAGCCATCAAGCACTATTGGGACGTGAAGCTTTTGTCCGCTTTAATGCAATACCACACAACGCGTCTCTTACACTTAAATGCTCGGTCCACGCGGCATCATCTCATTAAAAGGTCGTTCCAGACCCCGGACACGGCTAGACGAGTCCGACATAAATAAGCTAGGGGCTCCCTAGCCGCACACCCCTTTACAAGGGGCTGTGCGTATGAGCAATAAAGAGCTAATAAAATCTCAGCTTTATTCATTCATTCATATTTTGATTTTTAATACATTTTTTGCACGATTTCCTTTCAAGCTAAGTTCCTCTCTTTTTTACAGATGAACAACATGCACACCCGTCCAGGATACGGCACAACGGAGACACAGGCGCAGACGTGCAACAAGGACCCGTCGCAAGGATTCTTTTTAGATTAAGCCCCTGCGTAAACCTTTCTTACTGTCTTTTGTTGATTCATATCCCACGGTTTTTCACCATAACCAACGAGGAGGCTGGCGTTTTGGCATCGGCCGTGCCAGAAATTCTCGCCTGTACCTGGACACTAGGGGCTTAGGGCATTGTTCTGCCCATTATCATAAAGACCGAATACCTTAGGGAGTGTTCGGCGTCTTGAGTTAGGCCTTATATGCATCAGCTCCGAGTCATGTCTTTGGTCAAATGTTGGGTTTGCCGGCTCCTATGTTTTGCTGCCTTACGTTTCGTATCATCGGCTAACGCGGCACCAGGAGAACTACTGCGATTGTGCCCCGGTTCGGCCGGGCGAGCACCTCAGTAGAGAAAGCCGAAAACTGACTGTCATGATATAGCGAGAGACTGGTCAACCACTCGATCAACTACCGGAATGTTTAGAATTCCTCCGCTTTGACGAAGGACCGTTTCCTGGTCAGGCACATACGCGCCCCGAATTCGGAGAGCGCGGTGCCCCTAGGGGCTATATCGTAGCCCCACCTTCGAACTCCTATGGCTAAGTGAAAGTGATAAAGCATTATAGTCCGGTTGCCTCGTTTGCTACGCTATCACCTCCTTCACAGGACCAAGACGTTGGATTGAGTGTGAAAATGCACTATTTCACAAACACCCCCGCACCATGTGCGTGGGGGCTGAAGCCGAACACTGCCATCTTTCAGGTTATACACAAGTATACATTAAACGGCCGCACAGGAGATATTTCAATACTTCAACGCACAAGTACAAAAAGCGCTTATATTATAAACATCGTTTTACAAACCATAAAGTTCATTTGAACATGACATTTTTTGAACACTGCGACTCTATTACATGAGCACCACGCAGAACTTCCCCAAAATAGTGCTCGGCGGGTAACCGGCTCTCGTCCGAACCCTGGGTCGCAACAGCGGTGGCATCCATCTCTGTCTAGTATGTCTTCACACGGGCGAGGGCCATCCGTGCACCCTCTATGCAGGCCGACCGCTTCATCGCCTTGATATGCGACACCGCCCCAACGAATTGCTGCAATAAGCCAAAATAACTCTTCGGCTTGGGCCTATCCGGCCAGACATGAGCCACGATATCCGTCATGGCAAGTCCGGACAATCTATTCAGCTCAGCCCACTCAGCCAACCGATCGGTCAGCGGAAGTGAATGCTCCGGACTATAGAATTGAGACCAAAAAAGCTCTTCCATCTCGTGATCCTTTTGACTTCGGAATTGCACAACAGCATCTGCCGCACTCGCCGCTAAGTCCATATAAGGATCCTCCAGACCCCACAGCTGGCCAAGCTGAGCGTACTTCGGATCTGTAAACCTCCTGCGCAGCAGAAAGGGCTTGCCAGCCACAATATCTCCGGCCTGGCGCAGCTCCTCCTTTATAGCCCTCATTGCGGAACGGGCATCCTTGGCTTCGGTCGTGGCCTTCTTTAGGCCTTCTTGCTCTGCTCGGCGTTCTTTTTCAAGAACCTCATAGCGGTCGGTAACATCTTTCAACTTCACGGCCATTTAGGCCATCTCCTCCCTGCTTCGGCAGTGAGCAGCCTTTTCGGCTTCTAGCTCTTCGGCCGCCCTCGAGGCAGCCGCATCACTCCTTCTGGCCTGCTCCTTGGTTCGAGCAAGTTCTGCCCGAAGGCTCTCCACAGCAGCGGCACCATCTACATTGAGCACACATGTTGTAAGGAGTGGGCTTCGGCTCCCTTACTAGGTGACCACGGAGAAAAACCTACCTTGTGACTCGTCAAGTCGCTTATTGACCAGCGCGATGTCCGCATCCGCAACGTCAAGTTGCAGCTTTAGTTCGGCAACTCCATCAGTCCGGCTGGCCACCGGACTATCCGCCACCTGCATAGGAAAGGCAAAAATCAATACCTGCGATTCTGATCCTCGGCACGCTGTCGCTCTCGACAACCTACCGAGTCCCAGGGGCTACTATCTATACAGGGCGCACTTTATGTGCAAAACTGTCAAAAGGTATGTCATTTTTACGTACCTCAAACCCCGCCAGCAATCTTCTGACGGCATCATGCAACCCGCCTTTGACGGACGAAATTCTTCCAATCACCATACTCATCAACATAACGTGACCTTCTGAGATAGACGCCCTCCCAAGCAGATCCTTCAGCTCCCCTGGCCGCACACCAGCCGGTGCCGAACTCTCCGGCCCCGCCAGACTCGGGGATACCCTCCGCGATGACACCTCAGGTTCGTCCGCCCCGCCTGATGGTGCAGCGGATGGAGGCGTCTCGCTCTCCACCATCTCCGGATGAAGGTCCCCCGAAGACGAGCTCATCTGAGAAGGACGGAGATCCGAACTACAAGGTAAAAACTTCGGTTATCCTCAGAAGCAAACATAGGGGTGTCTCTTATTATAGAACCCCCCCTTTTTTATACCTACGGCTCGTTGGAGGGCTGATTCCTTAGGGGAGATAGTGCGGCCGGGGCCTCCCCGGACGCAGGACCCTCTGGTGAAGATTTCTTCCCCCGCTTCGAGGCCTTGGCCTCCGGGTTTTCGGAGGCGGTCCTCTTCTCCCCTTGGAAGGAGGGATTCTCGACTCCCCCTTTCTCCAAAGCCTCCTTGGTAGAGGCGGTGGTGTCCCTGTTCTCCCCTTCGCCTTCCTCTGAAGGCGCAACCTTCAGCATCCTGACCAACACGGGATCCGGCACGGTCTCCAGGAGGGGGGCCGAACACCATATCAGTTTCGCCTGCGCTATCCACTCCTATTCAAGAGACGATGGGTTAAAAGGCAAATTCGAGAAGGTGTAAACAAACGGTGTGTTCAGACGCAGGGCCACTTACCTGAGTATCCGGGCGATTGCAGCTTAGGCCGGAATCCTCGGTCAATTCCGGACACATCTCTTGTGATCCGAAGAACAATTTATACATCTCCATGGGTGTTGTACCCATGAAGTGTTGGAGAGCTCACGGCCCCTCGGGATTGAACTCCCACAGACGGAGGAGGCGACGCTTGCAGGGCAGGAGACGCCGAATCAGCATAACCTGCATCACTACAACCAGATTGATCTTCCTCTCCTGGAGGTCTCGAATCCGCCCCTGCAATAGGGGTACGTCCTTTGACGGCCCCCAGTTGAGCCCTTGGCTGACCCATGACATCACCCGCTGTGGAGGGCCCGAGCGGAAGATGGGCGGCGGCTTCTGCCTGCTGCCCCTGGGAGCGGTTATGTAGAACCACTCCTGCTGCCACAAGCCGAGCTCCTCCTGGAAAGAGCCCTCGGGCCATGGAGCGTCAGCCCTTCTGCTTACAACCGCCCCGCCGCACTCTGCTTGACGCCCTTCGATCATCTTCGACTCCACATTGAAGGTCTTAAGCCATAAGCCGAAGTGAGGGGTAATGCGGAGGAAGGCTTCGCAGACGACGACGAATGAAGAAATATGGAGGATGGACTCCAGAGCCAAGTCGTGGAATTCCAGCCCATAGTAAAACATGAGCCCTCTCACAAAAGGATCCATCGGGAAGCCTAAACCCCGACGGAGGTGGGACACAAACACGACGTTTTCGCCGGGCTCGGGGGTGGGAATGACCTGCCCTTTGGTGGGCAACCTATGAGAAATCTCATAAGTCAGGTACTTGGCTTCTCGCAGCTTTAGCACGTCCTCTTCCGTGATGTAGGAGGGCATACACCGGCCCTGTAGGTCGGAGCCGGACATTGTTGAAGGTCCGAAGCGCTCGAATCTGGGGCTCTGGGTGTTGGAACTCGGGGCGAGGAGTAGATTCGATTGAGGATTGAAGAAAAGAAATGAGCCTTGGTCCCATTATAAAGAGGGAGAATACCAAGAGCCGTCCCCGTGACCGTTCAGGACTCGCCTCCGATAGAGGGGGCGTGGCAACGGGCACGGTTGGGTTACCCACGTCCGTATTGATGGGAATCCCGGAATAAGGGGAACACGATCTCTGCTTCGACAAGACGTGCCAAGGAAACTGCTTCACTAAATGCGCTGAGGTGGTATAATAAAAAACAATTCAAGTAAAGGCTTCGTGGTGGTATGACGTCATGCCACAAAATACGTCAGCAGATTGAACTTGTGTACATATTATTCTTGTTGGGGAACGTAGTAATATCAAATATTTTCCTACGCACACGCAAGATCATGGTGATGGCATAGCAACGAGAGGGGAGAGTGTTCATCCACGTACCCTCGTAGACCGTAAGCGGAAGCGTTAGCACAGCGGTTGATGTAGTCGTACGTCTTCACGATCCGACCGATCCAAGCACCGAACGTACGGGGCCTGCGAGTTCAACACACGTTCAGCTCGATGACGATCTCCGGCCTCCGATCCAGCGAAGCTCCGGAGATGAGTTCCGTCAGCACGACGGCGTGGTGATGATGATGATGTTCTACCGGCGCAGGGCTTCGCCTAAACTCCGCGACGATATGACCGAGGTGGAATATGGTGGAAGGGGGCACCGCACACGGCTAAGGAACGATCCGTAGATCAACTTGTGTGTCTATGGGGTGCCCCCCTGCCCCCGTATATAAAGGAGCCAGGGGGGAGGAGGCGGCCGGCCAAGGAGGGCGCGCCAAGGGGGGAGTCCTACTCCCACCGGGAGTAGGACTCCCTTCTTTCCAAGTAGGAGTAGGAGAAGGGGGGAAAGAGGAGGAAGAGAGGAAGGAAAGGGGGGGGCGCCGCCCCCCTTCCCTTGTCCTATTCGGACTAGGAAGGGGAGGGGCGCGCGGCCCCCTCCTAGCTCCTTCCCTCTTCTCCCTCGAGGCCCATGTAGGCCCAATAACCCCCCGGGGGGTTCCGGTAACCTCCCGGTACTCCGGTAAAATGCCGATTTCACCCGGAACCATTCCGATGTCCAAACATAGGCTTCCAATATATCAATCTTTATGTCTCAACCATTTCGAGACTCCTCGTCATGTCCGTGATCACATCCGGGACTCCGAACAAACTTCGGTACATCAAAACTTATAAACTCATAATAAAACTATCATCGTAACGTTAAGCGTGCGGACCCTACGGTTTCGAGAACTATGTAGACATGACCTAGAACCATTCTTGGTCAATAACCAATAGCGGGACCTGGATGCTCATATTGGTTCCTACATATTCTACGAAGATCTTTATCGGTCAAACCGCATAACAACATATGTTGTTCCCTTTGTCATCGGTATGTTACTTGCCCGAGATTTGATCGTCTGTATCTAATACCTAGTTCAATCTCGTTACCGGCAAGTCTCTTTACTCGTTCCGTAATGCATCATCCCGTAACCAACTCATTGGTCACATTGCTTGCAAGGCTTATAATGATGTGCATTACCGAGAGGGCCCAGAGATACCTCTCCGACGATCGGAGTGACAAAACCTAATCTCGAAATACGCCAACTCAACATGTACCTTCAGAGACACCTGTAGTACTCCTTTATAATCACCCAGTTACATTGTGACGTTTGGTAGCACCCAAAGTGTTCCTCCGGCAAACGGGAGTTGCATAATCTCATAGTTACAGGAACATGTATAAGTCATGAAGAAAGCAATAGCAACATACTAAACGATCAAGTGCTAGGCTAACGGAATGGGTCATGTCAATCACATCATTCTCCTAATGATGTGATCCCGTTAATCAAATGACAACTCATGTCTATGGCTAGGAAACTTAACCATCTTTGATTCATGAGCTAGTCAAGTAGAGGCATACTAGTGACACTATGTTTGTCTATGTATTCACACATGTATTATGTTTCCGGTTAATACAATTATAGCATGAATAATAAACATTTATCATGAAATAAGGAAATAAATAATAACTTTATTATTGCCTCTAGGGCATATTTCCTTCAGTCTCCCACTTGCACTAGAGTCAATAATCTAGTTCACATCGCCATGTGATTTAACACCAATATTCATATATGTATATGATTAACACCCATAGTCCACATCGTCATGTGACCAACACCCAAAGGATTTTACTAGAGTCAATAATCTAGTTCACATTGCTATGTGATTAACACCCAAAGAGTACTAAGGTGTGATCATGTTTTGCTCGTGAGAGAAGCTTAGTCAACGGTTCTGTTACATTCAGAGCCGTATGTATTATGCAAATATTCCATGTCTACAATGCTCTGCACGGAGCTACTCTAGCTAATTGCTCCCACTTTCAATATGTATCCAGATTGAGACTTTAGAGTCATCTGGATCAGTGCCAAAACTTATATCAACGTAACCCTTTACGACGAGCCTTTTGTCACCTCCATAATTGAGAAACATATCCTTATTCCACTAAGGATAATTTTGACCAATGTCCAGTGATCTACTCCTAGATCACTATTGTACTCCCTTGCCAAACCAGGGCAGAGTATACAATAGGTCTGGTCCATAGCATGTCATACTTTTATAGAACCTATGACTGATGCATAGGGAATGACTTTCATTCTCTTTCTATTTTCTGCTGTGGTCGGGCATTGAGTTTGACTCAACTTCACACCTTGTAGCACAGGCAAGAATCCTTTCTTTGCCTGATCCATTTTGAACTTTTTCAAAATTTTGTCAAGGTATGTGCTTTGTGAAAGTCCTATTAAGCGTCTTGATCTATCTCTATAGATCTTGATGCCGAATATGTAAGCAGCTTCACCGAGGTCTTTCATTGAAAAACTTTTATTCAAGTATCCCTTTATGCTATCCAGAAATTCTATATCATTTCCAATTAATAATATGTCATCTACATATAAAATTAGAAATGCTACAGAGCTCCCACTCACTTTCTTGTAAATACAGGCTTCTCCCAAAGTCTGTATAAAACCATATGCTTTGATCACACTATCAAAGCATTTATTCCAACTCCGAGATGCTTGCACCAGTCCATAAATGGAACGCTGGAGCTTGCACACTTTGTCAGCACCTTTTGGATCGACAAAACCTTCCGGCTGCATCATATACAACTCTTCTTCCAGAAATCCATTCAAGAATGCAGTCTTGACATCCATTTGCCAAATTTCATAATCATGAAATGCAGCAATAGCTAACATGATTCGGACAGACTTAAGCATCGCTACGGGTGAGAAAGTCTCATCGTAGTCAACCCCTTGAACTTGTCGGAAACCTTTTGCAACAAGTCGAGCTTTATAGACAGTTACATTACCATCAGCGTCAGTCTTCTTCTTAAAGATCCATTTATTCTCAATGTGGCTTGCCGATCATCGGGCAACTCCACCAAAGTCCACACTTTGTTCTCATACATGGATCCCATCTCAGATTTCTTGGCCTTAAGCCATTTTGCGGAATCTGGGCTCATCATCGCTTCCTCATAGTTCGTAGGTTCATCATGGTCAAGTAACATGACTTCCAGAATAGGATTACCGTACCACTCTGGTGCGGATCTTATTCTGGTAGACCTACGAGGTTCAGTAGAAACTTGATCTGAAGTTTCATGATCATTATCATTAGCTTCCTCACTAATTGGTGTAGTTGTCACAGGAACCGGTTCTTGTGATGAACTACTTTCCAATAAGGGAGTAGATACAATTATCTCATCAAGTTCTACTTTAATCCCACTCACTTCTTTTGAGAGAAACTCCTTCTCTAGAAAGGATCCATTCTTAGCAACGAATGTCTTGCCTTCGGATCTATGATAGAAGGTGTACCCAACAGTCTCTTTTGGGTATCCTATGAAGACACATTTCTCTGATTTGGGTTCGAGCTTATCTGGTTGAAGTTTCTTGACATAAGCATCGCAGCCCCAAACTTTAAGAAACAACAACTTTGGTTTCTTGCCAAACCACAGTTCATAAGGCGTCGTCTCAACGGATTTTGATGGTGCCTTATTTAACGTGAATGCGGCTGTCTCTAAAGCATAACCCCAAAATGATAGCGGTAAATCAGTAAGAGACATCATAGATCGCACCATATCAAGTAAAGTACGATTACGACGTTCGGACACACCATTTCGTTGTGGTGTTCCAGGTGGCGTGAGTTGCGAAACTATTCCACATTGTTTTAATTGAAGACCAAACTCGTAACTCAAATATTCGTCTCCGCGATCAGATCGCAGAAACTTTATTTTCTTGTTACGATGATTTTTCCACTTCACTCTAAAATTCTTTGAACCTTTCAACTATTTCAGACTTATGTTTCATCAAGTAGATATACACATATCTGCTCAAATCATCTCGTGAAGGTCAGAAAATAACGATACTTGCCACGAGCATCAACACTCATTGGATCGCATACATCGGTATGTATTATTTGCAATAAGTCAGTAGCTTGTTCCATTGTTCAGGAGAACGGAGTTTTAGTCATCTTGCACAAAAGGCACGGTTCGCAAGCATCAAATGATTCATAACCAAGTGATTCCAAAAATCCATCTTTATGGAGTTTCTTCATGCGCTTTAGACCGATATGACCAAAAGGGCAGTGCCACAAATAAGTTGCACTATCATTATTAACCTTGCATCTTTTGGCATCAATATTATGAATATGTGCATCACTACGATCGAGAGCCAAATAACTATTTTCGTTGGGTGTATCACCATTGAAGGTTTTATTCATTTAAATAGAACAACAATTATTCTCTGATTTTAAATGAATAACCGTATTGTAATAAACATGATCAAATCATATTCATGCTTCAACGCAAACGCCAAATAACATTTATTTAGGTTCAAGACTAGTCCCGAAAGTAGATTTAGAGGTAGCGTGCCGACCGCGATCACATCGACTTTGGAACCGTTTCCCACGCGCATCGTCACCTCGTCCTTGGCCAGTGCTCGCTTATTCCGTAGTCCCTGTTTCGAGTTGCAAATATTAGCAACAGAACCAATGTCAAATACCCAGGTGCTACTACGAGCTCTAGTTAGGTACACATCAATAACATGTATATCACATGTACCTTTGTTTACTTTGCCATCCTTCTTATCTGCCAAATACTTGGGGCAGTTCCGCTTCCAGTGACCAGTCTGCTTGCAGTAGAAGCACTCAGTTTCAGGCTTAGGTCCAGACTTGGGTTTCTTCTCTTGAGCAGAAACTTGCTTGCTGTTCTTCTTGAAGTTCCCCTTCTTCTTCCCTTTGCCCTTTTTCTTGAAACTAGTGGTCTTGTTGACCATCAACACTTGATGCTCCTTCTTGATTTCTACCTCCGCAACTTTTAGCATTGCGAAGAGCTCGGGAATAGTCTTGTTCATCCCTTGCATATTATAGTTCATCACAAAGCTCTTGTAGCTTGGTGGCAGTGATTGGAGAATTCTGTCAACGACGCTATCATCCGAAAGATTAACTCCCAGTTGAATCAAGTGATTATTATACCCAGACATTTTGAGTATATGCTCACTGACAGAACTATTCTCCTCCATCTTGCAGCTGTAGAACTTATTGGAGACTTCATATCTCTCAATCCGGGCATTTGCTTGAAATATTAACTTCAACTCCTGGAACATCTCATATACTCCATGACGTTCAAAACGTCGTTGAAGGCCCGGTTCTAAGCCGTAAAGCATGGCACACTGAACTATAGAGTAGTCATCAGCTTTGCTCTGCCAGACGTTCTTAACGTCGTCAGTTGCATCAGCAGTAGGCCTGGCACCCAGCGGTGCTTCCAGGACGTAACTCTTCTGTGCAGCAATGAGGATAATCCTTAGGTTACGGACCCAGTCCGTGTAATTGCTACCATCATCTTTCAACTTTGCTTTCTCAAGGAACGCATTAAGATTCAACGGAACAACAACACGAGCCATCTATCTACAAACAAACATAGACAAGCAAAATACTATCAGGTACTAAGTTCATGATAAATTTAAGTTCAATTAATCATATTACTTAAGAAATCCCACTTAGACAGACATCTCTCTAGTCATCTAAGTGATTACGTGATCCAAATCAACTAAACCATAACCGATCATCACGTGAGATGGAGTAGTTTTCAATGGTGAACATCACTATGTTGATCATATCTACTATATGATTCACGCTCGACCTTTCGGTCTCCGTGTTCCGAGGCCATATCTGCATATGCTAGACTCGTCAAGTTTAACCTGAGTATTCCGCGTGTGCAAAACTGGCTTGCACCCGTTGTAGATGGACGTAGAGCTTATCACACCCGATCAACACGTGGTGTCTGGGCACGACGAACTTTGGCAACGGTGCATACTCAGGGAGAACACTTCTTGATAATTTTAGTAAGAGATCATCTTAAAATGCTACCGTCAATCAAAGCAAGATAAGATGCATAAAGGATAAACATCACATGCAATCAATATAAGTGATATGATATGGCCATCATCATCTTGTGCTTGTGATCTCCATCCCCGAAGCACCGTCGTGATCACCATTGTCACCGGCGCGACACCTTGATCTCCATCGTAGCATCGTTGTCGTTTACGCCATCTATTTCCTCTACGACTATCGCTACCGCTTAGTGATAAAGTAAAGCAATTACAGGGCATTTGCATTTCATACAATAAAGCGACAACCATATGGCTCCTGCCAGTTGCCGATAACTTCGGTTACAAAACATGATCATCTCATACAATAAAATATAGCATCACGTCTTGGCCATATCACATCACAACATGCCCTGCAAAAACAAGTTAGACGTCCTCTACTTTGTCGTTGCAAGTTTTACGTGGGTGCTACGGGCTGAGCAAGAACCGTTCTTACCTACGCATCAAAAACCACAACGATAGTTCGTCAAGTTGGTGCTGTTTTAACCTTCGCAAGGACCGGGCTTAGCCACACTCGGTTCAACTAAAGTTGGAGAAACTGACACCCGCCAGCCACCTGTGTGCAAAGCACGTTGGTAGAACCAGTCTCGCGTAAGCGTACGCGTAATGTCGGTCCGGGCCGCTTCATCCAACAATACCGCCGAACCAAAGTATGACATGCTGGTAAGCAGTATGACTTGTATCGCCCACAACTCACTTGTGTTCTACTCGTGCATATAACATCAACGCATAAAACCTAGGCCCGGATGCCACTGTTGGGGAACGTAGTAATTTCAAATATTTTCCTACGCACACGCAAGATCATGGTGATGGCATAGCAACAAGAGGGGAGAGTGTTCGTCCACGTACACTCGTAGAGCGTAAGCGGAAGTGTTAGCACAACGCGGTTGATGTAGTCGTACATCTTCACGATCCGATCGATCCAAGCACCGAACGTACGGGGCCTCCGAGTTCAGCACACATTCAGCTCGATGACAATCTCTGGCCTCTGATCCAGCGAAGCTCCGGAGATGAGTTCCGTCAGCATGACGGCATGGTGACGATGATGATGTTCTACCGGCGCAGGGCTTCGCCTAAACTCCGCGACGATATGACCGAGGTGGAATATGGTGGAAGGGGGCACCGCACACGGCTAAGGAACGATCCGTAGATCAACTTGTGTGTCTATGGGGTGCCGCCCCACCCCCGTATATAAAGGAGCCAGGGGGGGAGGAGGCGGCCGGCCAAGGAGGGCGCGCCAAGGGGGGAGTCCTACTCCCACCGGGAGTAGGACTCCCTTCTTTCCAAGTAGGAGTAGGAGAAGGGGGGAAAGAGGAGGAAGAGAGGAAGGAAAGGGGGGGCGCCGCCCCCTTCCCTTGTCCTATTCGGACTAGGAAGGGGAGGGGCGCGCGGCCCCCTCCTGGCTCCTTCCCTCTTCTCCCTCGAGGCCCATGTAGGCCCAATAACCCCACGGGGGGTTTCGGTAACCTCCCGGTACTCCGGTAAAATGCCGATTTCACCCGAAACCATTCCGATGTCCAAACATAGGCTTCCAATATATCAATCTTTATGTCTCGACCATTTCGAGACTCCTCGTCATGTCCGTGATCACATCCGGGACTCCGAACAAAGTTCGGTACATCAAAACTTATAAACTCATAATAAAACTATCATCGTAACGTTAAGCGTGCGGACCCTACGGGTTCGAGAACTATGTAGACATGACCTAGAACCATTCTCGGTCAATAACCAATAGCGGGACCTGGATGCCCATATTGGTTCCTACATATTCTACGAAGATCTTTATCGGTCAAACGCATAACAACATACGTTGTTCCCTTTGTCATCGGTATGTTACTTTCCCGAGATTTGATCGTCGGTATCTAATACCTAGTTCAATCTCATTACCAGCAAGTCTCTTTACTCGTTCTGTAATGCATCATCCCGTAACCAACTCATTGGTCACATTGCTTGCAAGGCTTATAATGATGTGCATTACCGAGAGGGCCCAGAGATACCTCTCCGACGATCGGAGTGACAAAACCTAATCTTGAAATACGCCAACTCAACATGTACCTTCGGAGACACCTGTAGTACTCCTTTATAATCACCCAGTTACGTTGTGACATTTGGTAGCACCCAAAGTGTTCCTCTGGCAAACGGGAGTTGCATAATCTCATAGTTACAGGAACATGTATAAGTCATGAAGAAAGCAATAGCAACATACTAAACGATCAAGTGCTAGGCTAACGGAATGGGTCATGTCAATCACATCATTCTCCTAATGATGTGATCCCGTTAATCAAATGACAACTCATGTCTATGGCTAGGAAACTTAACCATCTTTGATTCACGAGCTAGTCAAGTAGAGGCATACTAGTGACACTATGTTTGTCTATGTATTCACACATGTATTATGTTTCCGGTTAATACAATTCTAGCATGAATAATAAACATTTATCATGAAATAAGGAAATAAATAATAACTTTATTATTGCCTCTAGGGCATATTTCCTTCAATTCTCTCTACGGTGGAATGTGGAAATTATTTTGCAGAGCCGGACACTATCCTGGTGTTCACAATCTTCTATGAATTATTCGGAGGAGGAACCCGCCTTGCAATGCCGAACAATATGCGCGCCGGACTCATCGTCATTGAAGCCTGGTTCAGGGGCTACTGAGGGAGTCCTAGATTAGGGGGTGTCCGGATAGCCGGATTATCATCATCGGCCGAACTCCAAGACTATGAAGATACAAGATTGAAGACTTCGTCCCGTGTCGGGATGGGACTTTCCTTGGCGTGGAAGGCAAGCTTGGCGATACAGATATGTAGATCTCCTACCATTGTAACCGACTCTGTGTAACCCTAGCCCTCTCCGGTGCCTATATAAACCGGAGGGTTTTAGTCCGTAGGACGAACAACCCTTACAACAATCATACCATAGGCTAGCTTCTAGGGTTTAGCCTCCTTGATCTCTTGGTAGATCCACTCTTGTACTACCCATATCATCAATATCAATCAAGCAGGAGTAGGGTTTTACCTCCATCGAGAGGGCCCGAACCTGGGTAAAACATCGTGTCCCTTGTCTCCTGTTACCATCCGCCTACACGCATAGTTCGGGACCACCTAGCCGAGATTCGCCGGTTTTGACACCGACACCCCGCCTCTGTTCGGCCAGAGGATGAAGGAGGCAGGGGAGACCGGTCAAACCTGACCAGTGGGCCCTTGGACCCACTGTCAGTAACCCCGCTGCTGTCCACGTGGGTTAAGTGGAGACGTAAAACCACATAGTATGTTTCCTCCGCTCCGAAAACGCATTCCTGTCTGAAACGTTTTCTTTTCTATTTTTATTTCAAAAACAGATTTTGACCAGGACACTGACTGGCTATAACTTTTTAAATATAACTCCTAATGAATTGATTCTTTTTCCTACATCTCTCAAATTTTGTCTAGTTTATTTTCATATTTATTTCTAAATTTTCCAAGCAACTTTTTTGTACTGTTTTCAAAGTATGTGTTAATTTAAATATTTCACAAAATAGGATTTGTTGGAGAGAGAAGAAAACTTTCAAAGTTTTGGAATGCACCCTGACTCTACACAGCTTGAAGGCAAGCATTCTGAACCCCGGCATAATATTTTCGGTGTGTTTGTTGACACATTTATAACACCACCTCATTTTGGAGGACTTGTTATTTCATGTGATATGATCATTTGCATGGATGCATATTAGTGATTTCCATGCTATTGGAAATGAACACACTTGTGATGGTAATCATCCTCATGTGCCTTGCATACATGCCGGAAGGAATCCGGGAAAGCCTCTGCCTTGGGTAGGCGTGATCTTGTCGCCGGTCTCCGTCGGGACGGTTGTGTCCGGTATGGCATAGTAAGGTATAATGAGTGTTGATTGTGTTGGTTGAAATATATTTGTTATACATGTCATGCAGGGAAATTATAAACCTCCAGAGTCGACCATAGATCGAGTCTTGTTCCAGTAACCCCCATACTTGTTTCGTACTACCACTTGTCCCTACAACAGGTAGGGTACGGTTCAGTAAGTCGTCAACCCCTTTCAAGCACACACCGTACAGAGAGGCCATGGTGGAAGATACCGGTTGTAGCCGGTAGGCAGGCCACCTGGTCCGGGGGCATGGGTGTTTCCGGTTGGGACCGAGAGGGGGGTACCCCTTAGAGCGCGCGATATAAATTTGATCCCATGCTACACGAGGTTGTAGCCTCCCCACTTAGAGTTTTGCTTTACAGGTGTCGTGGGTGATTCCAGACACCGGTGAGTTAAGCTGGTGTGTGCAAGTCAGGTGTGTTTTCAATCAAAAGACCGTAGACGGAATTAGTCCCGATGGACTAAAGGAATCCGTTACTCGTGGGTAAAGAGTACACCCTCTGCAGAGATTAAACCTATTCGAATAGCCGCGTCCATGGTTAAGGACTACAGTCTGGGTCGGGTCAAGTGTTGGTCTTAGTGTCGGTCTTCGGAGGAGGAACTGCTAAACCAGAACATGGATCATGATTTGTGACTTGTGTTCATTATGATGATTATGAGTATTTTTATCGTAGACTAACTATTGTCATCACTTGAATTATTGAGTATCCCTGGGACGGTTCTACCTCCTGGATATTCATTGTGATTATTTATTTTATAAGCCCTTTATGTGGTGTCGCTGAGACGCCCGACTGTGGCATTGTTTGTTATTTATTTACTTTATAAGCCCTTTATGTGGCGTCGCACAAATGCCCGACTGTGGCATGCTTGTTATTTATTTACTTTATAAGCCCTTTATGTGGCGTCGCACAGACGCCCGACTGTGGCATTGCTTGTTATTTATTTACCATATAAGCCCTTTATGTGGTGTCGCTTAGACGCCTGACTGAGGCATGCTTCATATCATGGCCCTTTCGAGGCATTGCTTTAGACACCCGATCGGTGCATGTTATTGCTACCCCATTATTGCATATTCATGTTGCATATTAATAACTTGCTTGCATGCATCAGAGGTTTTATTTTATGACTGACGATGTGATCATAGAATATATTTCAGCGCACGATTATCATTTATATTATACCCGTGTTCATAATGTTTGTGAGTACATTCAAAGTACTCACTGGCTTGTCCCTGGCTATTGTCTTGGCCAGATTTCCTGCACGGAGAGGAGCGTTGCGACGACAGCCCCAGAACCTAAGCAACGGTGATAGCAGCCTCGTGAAGATAGGAGTTAACCTGGTCAGCTGTTCCTGTTGGGAAATGGAGTCCCATAGACACCAGTGATCCACAAACCGCTTCCGCCATCAACCTCTAGAAATCACTTGTTGTACTCATAGGCCAGAATGGTCTTGTACTACATATTTTGTATTTTGCTTGGAATTTCTGTATCAATTTGGTGCCTCATCAGCTAACAGTAATCCTGGGGCTGGTGAGCACAACGGCCATTTTCTGGAAATTAATACCCGGAAAACCGGTCGTGACAGCTAATAAGACATGTGTGTTGTGCGATGGGATTGCATACAGAACCACAACAACACACACACACATATGTATATATATACACACACACACACACACTTATAAGGACATGGTTGCATAACCAAATTAAACATCCACTTACATAGGTGGCTACTATAACCATGGCATTTGCACACACCAAAGTAAACTATTACATGCATATTTACATAGGTGGCTACTACACACATGCTGTTTCCACACACCAAAGTAAACTATATACTACATGCATGATTAACTAGCATAAACGATCATCTGATCATCATCTACTACTTGTGACGCTTTCTATGCTTGTGGCTCGACTCAGGCTCGTCGATTTGGGTAACGAGGCACTTCCTCATGTCAACGATCCGCCTATGCATCCCGTAGCATGTGTACATGCTCTTGGCCGCAAACCCGAGGTGAGGTTCATCCAGTTGCCGCATCCAGGCCCTGTGCCAGGATACATGACTTGTTCTTTGGGCATCCTGCTTCATCTTTTCATAGTAGGGGTTGATGATGGCCGAGGCGAGTTCAACCAGGGAGTCCTTCTTCGTGCTGCCCCAGACCTTGTAGTGCTCGCGGATTTCGACAAGTTTCTTGTAGGCCAAGTCCGTATCCCTGAGCGCTTTTACATAGTCGATGGTTTCCACCGTAGCGAACTTGTAGTCGATGCTGTCGACAAACCTGGTGAAAAGGACGCAGGGCTCTGTGGCCATGTAGTAGTGGTAGATGAGGACATGATGGCACACACACAACTGGGCAACGACAACCTTTTGATCTTTGCCGGGAAGATCGGCGGTGTACTGGGGGTCGATGCCGACCACCTTGTACTTGTCTCCAGCAAGCAACTGCTCAACGGTGTTTATGTAGTCATCCACCACGACTGGTTCGATGGTGTACACCACCGAGAGATCCGTCTCCCTCGTGTGGGTCTCCACTTTATGCTGGCCGAACTCCATTAGAGCGTTGCTAGATATCCCCTCTCTATGTGTCATCGTGGGTGTGCTTGTTGTGTTTTGGGGCGCGATTGAAAGGTTGAAAAGACTAAGGTTATAATGGCCATGGGGATTAAAGGGGAAGCGAGACAACCTGTAATATCGATCGGCACGCCCTGATGGCAATTCTAATTCGCAGCATAACTCCATCGTGCCACACATAACTGCATCGCGTGGCAACGCGCGCGGCGCAACTGCATGCATATAGGGCCCCCGATGTGATCGTGCGCAGGCCCAACCTTTGGCAGAGCGCGCGTGGAGGGATGCGAGCAGAGCGCTCCACGGTCGCCTCAACGGCGAGCAACCATATATATGCATATAGCGGTTGAACACGCAAGGAAAAGTTGTCCACAACCCGAGCGCGACGACGGACGTGAGCAGAGCGCACCGCGGCGCCTAATGGCGAGCAACCATATATATGCATATAGCAGTTGAACTGTTTGTATAAATTAAGCATGACTGCTTAATCTATGTGTGGCACCCCGGCTCAGAGCGACCGGTTTACCTTGCATTGCCAACCTAGAGATCATGTCTTCTGGCAATACACAACATCTTGGTACAGAAATCACCGCTTTATCGAAACTAGTGGAAGCATAGTGTCACCTTACATCAAGTAGCGAGTCCAAGTGTCACACTCGGTGCAGCTGAACAATATGTACATTATTTAGTGAACATAAAGGGGCCTCGAGCATGACATCTACATGGCAGCGGAACAATGATGTAGCAGGAGTCCATAGCACAGGGACACTGATGTGGACACGGTCTAGACACGGCAACACTCCGATCCAGTTAGATTTTCCTGAAATATGGCATAATGTGCTAGGTCAGTACATTCAATGTACTTGCAATCTCACAGCAAACAAAACCATAATGACAAACAATATCATGACATTTAAGCAAGTTCAATGCAAATATCAACATGCTACTGATGCAGTGACCAAACTTGTGCATCGAGTCACTCAGACTCTCTTACCAACAGGTTGCCTCGCAATCGAACAGTGATCATGACAGATCACGATTGGAACCACACTTGGTTCAACAGGTTACCTCGTAACCAAACGGTGATCACTCCCAGATCACAAGTAATACCACAACAGTCAGTCTCACTGACATCATCAAGATTCAACTAGTGCAATCCAAATAGCTTAGTGTGCAAGATTCATTTATGAAAGTTGATCCATTGTGTGACTTACTTACGAACTGGGCCCTTATTCGCGGGCGTGGCTATCGATAGATTAATACACTCTATAGAGGTAGTGCACTTTACCCACACCACGGAACCCATGGCCTCGCACTCCCATTCGGGTGGACCAACGGCATTCCGACAGAACCCTCCCATTGCCATGACAATCTTACGGCCACTCCGACCACTGATAACCCACAAGTAGAGGGGATCGCAACAGTTTTCGATAAGTAAGAGTGTCGAACCCAACGAGGAGCTAAAGGTAGAATAAATATTCCCTCAAGTTCTATCGACCACCAATACAACTCTATGCACGCTTGACGTTTGCTTTACCTAGGACAAGTATGAAACTAGAGGTACTTTGTAGGTGTGATAGGATAGGTTTGCAAGATAATAAAGAACACGCAATATAAACTAGGGGCTGTTTAGATAAAGAAGCAATAAAGTAAATATAGCGAGTATGGAAAAGTGGTGGCAGGAGTTGTGAAATTGTCCCTAAGCAATTGACTACTTTACTAGACCGATAATCACTATTGCAATTCTATTTGAGGGAGAGGCATAAGCTAACATACTTTCTCTTCTTGGATCATATGCACTTATGATTGGAACTCTACCAAGCATCCACAACTACTAAAGATCATTAAGGTAACACCCAACCATAGCATTAAAGTATCAAGTCCCCTTTATCCCATATGCAAACAACCTACTTTCTCGGGTCTGTGCTTCTGTCACTCACGCCACCCACCATAAGCAAATCATAAACATATTGCAAACCCTACAGCGGGGATCCCTCATGCTTGCGCGACACGAAGAGCACCATAGGACAGCACCAATAATAAAACATGCAACTCAAACCAATCATAGCAATTCATCAATCACTGATAGGACAACGAAAATCTACTGAGACATCATAGAATGGCAACACATCATTGGATACTAATATGAAGCATAAAGCACCATGTTCAAGTAGAGGGTACAACGGGTTGCGAGAGAGTGGACCGCTGAATATATATGGGGGAAGGTGATGGAGATGTTGGTGAAGATGGCGAAGGTGTTGGTGAAGATCGCGGTGATGATGATGGCCCCCGGCGGCATTCCGGCGCCACCGGAAGCAATGGGGAGAGAGCCCCCCTTCTCTTCTTCTTCCTTGACCTTCTCCCTAGATGGGAGAAGGGTTTACCCTCTGGTCCTTGGATCCCATGGCGTGGGAGGGGCGAGAGCCGCTCCGAGATTGGATCTATCTCTCTGTCTCTCTGTGTTTCTGCATTCTAGGATTCTGCCCTGGCACCATTTCTTTTATATCCGGAGATCCGTAACTCCGATTGCATTGAAACCTTCGCCCAGATCTTTTTTCAAAAATTAGCTTTCTTGCGGCCAAAGAAGGGCATCAACCGCCTTACGATGGGCCCACGAGGGTGGGGGCGCGCCCACCTGGAGTGGGCGTGGGCCCCTGTCTCATGGCCACCTCGGGCACCGTCTCGCATTGATTTTACTTCCCAAAGATCACAAATATTCCAAAATAATTCTCCGTCCATTTTTATCCCGTTTGGACTCCGTTTTATATGGGGTTTCTGCGAAACATAAAACATGCAACAGACTGGAACTGGCATTGGGCACTGGATCAATATGTTAGTCCCAAAAATAATATAAAAAGTTGCCAAAAGTATATGAAAGTTGAATAATATTGGCATGGAAGAATAAAAAATTATAGATACGACGGAGAGGTATCAGCATCCCCAAGCTTAATTCCTGCTCGTCCTCAAGTAGGTAAATGATAAAAAAGATAATTTTTGGTGTGGAATGCTACCTAGTATAATCTTGATCATATGTCTAATCATGGCACGAATATTAAGACACGAGTGATTCAAAGCACTAGTCTATCATTCGACATAAAAACAATAATAGTTAGGGTATCCCAACAAACGATCATGTCTTTCAAAATAGCAATGCTTCAGAACGTTATCCCTACAAAATCATATATTCTTGTATGCTCCCATTTCTTAACACAAGGTACCCCTCATGCCTATCCCGGTGTCAGCCAAGCAATTGTTTCATACTTTTGTATTCTCAAACTTTTTCAACTTTCACGCAATACATGACGTGAGCCATGGATATAGCACTATAGGTGGAATAGAATATGATGGTGGGGGTTTATGTGGAGAAGACAAAAAGGGAGAAAGTCTCACATCGACGCGGCTAATCAACGGGCTATGGAGATGCCCATCAATTGATGTCAATGCGAGGAGTAGGGATTGCCATGCAACGGATGCACTAGAGCTATAAGTGTATGAAAGCTCAAACTAAAAACTAAGTGGGTGTGCATCCAACTTGCTTGCTCATGAAGACCTAGGGCATTTTGAGGAAGCCCATCGTTGGAATATACAAGCCAAGTTCTATAATGAAAATTCACACTAGTATATGAAAGTGACAATATAGGAGACTCTCTATATGAAGAACAGGGTGCTACTTTGAAGCAAAAGTGTGGTAAAAGGATAGTAACATTGCCCCTTTTCTTTTTTTTCTTTTTTTTGAATGGGCTTCTTTGGCCCCCTTTTTTTATTTAGGCTTCTTTGGCCTTTCATTTTTTTTCATGGGGAAATGCTCTATAAAGATGATCATCACACTTTTATTTACTTACAACTCAATATTACAACTCAATATTACAACTCGATACTAGAACAAAGATATGTCTCTATATGAATGCCTCCGGCGGTGTGCCGGGATGTGCAATGATCTAGCGTAGCATTGACATCAAAAAAACAGACAAGCCATGAAAACATCATGCTAGCTATCTTACGATCATGCAAAGCAATATGACAATGAATGCTCAAGTCATGTATATGATGCTGATGGAAGTTGCATGGCAATATATCTCCGAATGGCTATGGAAATGCCATGATAGGTAGGTATGGTGGCTGTTTTGAGGAAGGTATAAGGAGGCTTATGTGTGATAGAGCATACCGTATCACGGGGTTTGGATGCACCGGTGAAGTTTGCACCAACTCTCGAGGTGAGAAAGGGCAATGCACGGTACCGAAGAGGCTAGCAATGATGGAAGGATGAGAGTGCGTATAATCCATGGACTCAACATTAGTCATAAGGAACTCACAAACTTATTGCAAAAATTTGTTAGCCCTCGAAACAAAGTACCACACGCATGCTCCTAGGGGGGAGGTTGGTAGGAGTTAACCATCACGCGCCCCCGACCTTCACGCAAAGATAAACAATCAAAATACAATGCGCGCCAATTTGGTTACATAGTTAGTAGACCATACGTGCATGCTTCGGGAATCACAAACCTTAACACCAACATCCTTACTAAACACAACCATCTACTAGTACCTCCCACATATTATCATCTCAATATCGAAAAACTATTGCAAGGAATCAAACATATCATATTCAGTGATCGACAAGTTTATGTAGGATTTTATGACTAACCATGTGAATAACCAATTCCTGCCATCTCTGTAAATAAATATAAGTGAAGCAAGAGAGTTTAATTCTTTCTACAAAAGATATGCCCACGCTCTAACAAATATAAGTGAAGCAAAAGAGCATTCTACAAATGGCGGTTTTCTATGTGAAGAGAAATAGGCAATCTAGACTTCAAATGATATAAGTGAAGCACATGAAGCATTCTATAAATACATACTCAAAAGATTTAAGTGAGGTGCAATGAGAATTCTATAAATCAACCAAGTACTCTCTCATACCAGCATTGTGCATAAAAGAAAAGTGAAAACTAAATGCAAAAGACGCTCCAAGAGTTGCACATATCACATGAACAAAACGAATTCGAAAACATACTGATACTTGTTGAAGAAAGAGGGGATGCCTTCTGGGGCATCCCCAAGCTTAGACGCTTGAGTCTCCTTGAATATTTACTTGGGGTGCCTCGGGCATCCCCAAGCTTGAGCTCTTGCCTCTCTTCCTTTTCCTCATATCGAGACCTCCTCGATTAGACACTTCATCCACACAAAACTTCAACAAAAAACTCGGTAAGATCCATTAGTATAATAAAGCAAATCACCACTCTAAGTACTGTTTCAAACCAATTCATATTTTGTTTTTTCATTGTGTCTACTGTAATATAACTTTTTCATGGCTTAATCCACTGATAGAAATTGATAGATTCATCAAAACAAGCAAACTATGCATCAAAAACAGAATAGTCTGTAGCAATCTGGACATTCATCTTACTTCTGGTACCCCAAAAATTCTACCAAAATTAGGAAAAATAAAAAATTTGTACAGCAAGACGCAAAAAGATTCAGAACCATTTGACGTTCCACTAAAAAATGTAAAATTGCACACTACAGCCAAAGTTTCTGTCCTGCACCGTACAAACCAACAAGCATTGTAAACATCCTAAAGGCAAAACTTAGCACATTATTTTTATAATACAATGGAATTGTACAAGGGGATAATTATTTTTCATGAAAAGTTTCTATAATTAAGATTCACAAAGTTTCCATGAGCATGAACAAAGTTCAAGGCTAGCTCCCACTTCAACAATGCTTGTCTTTCTCACTTTCACTTTCCTTTATGAAAAGGTTTTAGGTTCCCCTCTTTATTTTTTTGTTTTTAAACTATATAAAACCACTCAACAAAAATAAATGACTCTCTAAAACTTCCGGGTTGTCTCCCTGGCAGCGCTTTCTTTAATGCCATTAAGCTAGGCATATAATGCTCAAGTGATGAATCCACCCGGATCCCAAGGTATATCAAAGCCAATTTTAATTAACAATGATTTGTAATTTATTAGTGAGCACAAAGTAACATATATCATGCTACAACGAAGTCTAACTTTCTTCCTATCCATCGGCATGTCATAAAAGAACAATTCATGCACACCTAGTAAAGGCCAATGCATAGAATAAGCAGATTCTTGCAATTCTATCATATTGGAAACATAGAGAGGTGGAGATATAGTTTCTATCTCATAATAATTGCAAGTAGGAGCAGCAAGCTCATGCATATCACATTCGTTATCATGTGCAATGGTAAAAGGCAACCCATCAATATAATCCTTAATGAGCACAAACTTCTCCGATATAGTGTAATTGGGAGAATTCAAAATGATAATAGGACTATCATGCGTGGGTGCAATAGCAAAAATTTCATGTTTAACATAAGGAACTATAGCAAGTTCATCTTCATAAGCATAATTCATATTGGCATCTTGGCTACAAGCATAGCAAGCATCATCAAAAAGGGATATTTCAAGAGAATCAACGGGATCATAACAATCATCATAGCAATCGTACTTCGGTAAGAACGAAGGGACATTAAATAATGTATGAGTTGGAGGGTTACTCTCATTAGAAGGTGGGCACGGGTAGCTAATCTGCTCTTCCTCCTTTTGTTCTTCGCTCTCCTCATCATCTTTTTCATCCAATGAGCTTACTGTTTCATCAATTTCTTCTTCCATAGCTTCCTACAAAATATTAGTCTCTTCTTGGACAATGGAGGAGTCCTCAATATATAGTTTAACATAGGCATTAGAAGCATAATTATCATAACAATATTCAAGTATGGCAAGATTTCAGATTTCTAGAGAGTTGCATCATACTTTTCAATCAAAGAAGCAATTTCATAAGCACCCTTAAAAGCAACAAATTCTTCAATTTGTTGAACATCATAGTAATTATAAACACCCTTAGCATATGAGGATATGATTCCATTATCAGTAAACAAGCATTGGTAGGGAAGGTGTTTCTTAGGGTTTCAGAACAACAAGTAACATCATATATTTCACATAAAAGTCCAAGCATAGCATTGCAGACGATGAATTTGATCCAGTAAAAGTTTCCCGTTTTCAGATATATGGTGTCGCGCATAACTAGCATACTCATCTAAAGATTGGCCCTCAACTAAGCTAGTGGGGGTTTCAGCACGAGCACAAAGGGATCGAAGATGATCCAAGTAAAAAGCTTCAGGAGTGTGATAGATTTTGAGTGGTTCTTCAACCATTGGTGTAGTAGGTAAAACTAATTTTTTTGGAATTTTGCATTTCCTACCCATAACTATAGATAGAAAACAACTAAGAACAACAAATAAAAATTACTTAGTGATAAAGCAAACAAGCACAAACGAGAATATTCACCCCACGCTATGACTCCCCGGCAACGGTGCCAGAAAAAGGCCTTGATAACCCACAAGTATAGGGGATCGCAACAGTTTTCGATAAGTAAGATTGTCGAAACCAACGAGGAGCTAAAGGTAGAATAAATATTCCCTCAAGTTCTATCGACCACCGATACAACTCTACGCACGCTTGACGTTTGCTTTAGCTGGGACAAGTATGAAACTATAAGTACTTTGTAGGTGTGATAGGATAGGTTTGCAAGATAATAAAGAACACACAATATAAACTAGGGGCTGTTTCGATAAAGAAGCAATAAAGTAAATATAGCGAGTATGGAAAAGTGGTGGTAGCCTGGTAGGAGTTGTGAAATTCTCCCTAAGCAATTGACTAATTTACTAGACCAATAATCACTATTGCAATTCTATTTGAGGGAGAGGCATAAGCTAACATACTTTCTCTTCTTGGATCATATGAACTTATGATTGGAACTCTAGCAAGCATCCACAACTACTAAAGATCATTAAGGTAAAACCCAACCATAGCATTAAAGTATCAAGTCCCCTTTATCCCATACGCAAACAACCTACTTACTCGGGTCTGTGCTTCTGTCACTCACGGCACCCACCATTAGCAAATCATAAACATATTTCAAATCCTACAGTGGGGATCCCTCACGCTTGCGTGACACGGAGAGCACCATAGGACAACACCAATAATAAAACATGCAACTCAAACCAATCATAGCAATTCATCAATCACCGATAGGACAATGAAAATCTACTCAGACATCATAGAATGGAAACACATCATTGGATAATAATATGAAGCATAAAGCACCATGTTCAAGTAGAGGGTACAGCGGGTTGCGGGAGAGTGGACCGCTAAATATACATGGGGGAAGGTGATGGAGATGTTTGTGAAGATGGCAAAGGAGTTACTGAAGATCGCGGTGATGATGATGGCCCCCGGCGGCATTCCGGCGACGCCGAAAGCAAGGGGGAGAGAGCCCCCCCCCCTTCTTCTTCTTCTTCTTCCTTGACCTTCTCCCTAGATGGTAGAAGGGTTTCTGTCATAGAATTGTCACGTTAGATGTCCTCGTGAAAGGACTTAGTTGTGGAGCCATCGCAAATAGGAAGCTTGAAGAGGTTAAATCGGGACAAAGGACACGAGAGGTTTTTATACTAGTTCGGCCCCTTACGGTGAAGGTAAAGCCTACGTCTAGTTGGGTTTGGTATTGATGTTTCGATGACCAGGGAGCAAAATACGCTATGCCCGGCTCTCGATCAGTTGTTTCTTGCCCTAAGCCGCCAGCAGGTCATCCCCTTATATACACAGGTTGATGCCCAGTGGCTTACAGAGTCCCGGCCGGCTTATAAACAGTGTCCGGCTCGATGACTAGTTAAATCTACCTTACGATACAAGTCATGCCATTATGGCGGTTTACTACAACGGGCCTTAAGTCGCTTGTGGGCCTTAATCCCTTTATTGAATCGCCATCTTCATGCTCGGTCTTGGGCTTCTCTCTGGTGAGTCTTCTTTGCGTAACCCGGCCCCTCCTGGGCGGCTTACACAAATACTTATATCCCCAACATTTGGCCCCAGATTGATTTGAACCTGTTCATGTCAATCTTAAAATACCTTAATAAATCCTCAGTCTTCTGACTGTGCAAAAGGTTTTCTCTAACCCGCCATGACGTCATCTCTTGGATCCGGGTTAACCCGCTGTGACGTCATCCTTTTCTTAAATTCTTTTTCTATTCCACCGTATCTTCCAACGGATCTCTGTTTTTATTGACTGTTCTGAAAATCGAGGCGTCGGGGCCACTGGATAATAATTCTTATCTCCTCCTTTCCTGCGCCATCTCAGTTATCTTCTCCTTATAAATAGGTGCGACCTAGGTCTCCATTCTCCTCCTTCCAGTCGTCTTCTTCCTCTTGCCTCCTCTTGAGCTCCGCCGCCGCCGCTGTCAAGCTTCCTGTCTTCACCGTCTCAGGCCGCTGCATCGACCTGGTTGGACCAGAGAAACGCGACGAACCTCCGCAGCCCATCCAGATCCGTAAGTTCCCTTCCCTTCCTCGCTTAGATCCGCATTAGAGCTTCTTCGAGTTCGTCAGAGTTCATCTCCATTAGAGCCAAACCCTTGTTAGTTTTCCTCTTCGACGCCTCTTCTGATTTGAGAATGATATAAAATGGTCACGGTAGTTGTTTTCGTACTTGTTTTGGATAAAAAACAGATCCCTTTCTCTGCATAAAAGCCTCATTCGAGCCTATGAACACATCTGTGTCAGTTTTTAGGTCTAGAAAATTTTCTTATCAGAACAGACCTTTGATCTCAAATTTTAGCAGAAGATTATGAAACATGTTCTTATCACCCGGAAAACTTCTTCTGTTAAATGCCCTTAAACACAACTGTCCAGGTGTCCGGCTTAAATAAATGACACTGATCTGTGAGCCTTGCTTGCTTATTATGACTTTAAGAATTTTGAACTGCTCTTGATACTTGTAGCGGCTTAAATACGTTTGCAGAGTCACCCTTATATCATTAGGCCCCTTCGTAAGCCGCTACCTTCAATAATTTGGATATTTCTCCCGGGTTAAAATTTGAACTGGAACTTCTTATTTTGTAATAGGCCAACTGTTGTCATGGCACCTAAGGCGGCCAAGGCCCCTGTAACTTGCAACTGGGTCCCATCCATAGTCACTAAGAGTAAACTGGCTGAGTTTGTGAAGTCTGGCCACCTTCCGAAAAAGAAGGTCATGTCTTATCGTGCCCCTAACTCATCTGAAGAGAGGCCTCAACCCAAAGAAGGAGAGGTGATAGTTTTCACGGATCACATGAACAAGGGATTTGCCCCTCCCGGCTCAAAATTCTTCAGGGAAGTTTTGAATTCCTTTGATCTTAGACCTCAAGACATTGGACCCAATTCCGTGTCAAACCTTTGCAACTTCCAAGTCTTCTGCGAGGTGTACCTGGGAGAGGAGCCAAGTCTGCTTTTGTTCAGAGAACTTTTTTACTTGAACCGGCAGAATGAACGTGCCAACGGGCCTAGTCCTGAGCATGGCGGCATCTTGATCCAGCGGCGGAGAGATTGCCTTTTTCCTTATGCTGAGCTGCCGAGTCACCCAAAAGATTGGAACCAGACGTGGTTCTACTGTCAAGACACTTCACCGGCTGATGAGAAGCCTCTACCCGGTTTTTGCGCCCTGCGCCTTGAGTCCAACCATCAGCTGGCGGATAAGTTGACCGATGTTGAGCGCCTGCCTCTCAATCCCACCATCAAGAAGATCAAAGCTCTTTTAGGAAACGGGTTAAACGGCATCGATCTGGTCCAGGTCTGGGTCACCTGGCAAATACTACCATTAAGCTGCCGCTCCGGCTTAATGTGTACTTACACAGGCGAGAAGGAAGATCCAATGCGTCATAGTCCTAACGATTTACCAGATGATGTGGTAGATGCTACAACCCAGTCACTGCTGAAGGAGGGCACTGTAACTAGCAATGCCTTCGGCTTACTTCCCTTCTGCAAGAAGAACATGACCCCTGTAGTGAGTTACCAATCTTAATAAATACTCTTTAACATGTTATACCTTCTTTGTACTTATGATTCCTTATCTTTTTCCATAGGCCGGTGATAATTTCTGGAAGGTCAAATATGACCACGAGGCTGCCAAACAAGCCAGGGCAGCCAAGAAAACCAAAAGGAAGGCCGCCAAGATGGGCACCTCAAAGAAGAAGAAACCCAGCGCCTCCGATATGTTTAAATTAGATGACTCTTCTTCGGATGATGAAGAGGTAATCCTTTGATTTTCTTAACTCCTTTGTTGTTATTTTACTGACATTCTATCCTTTCAAGAGGATACAGGGAACAGTCAAGCAATTGATGAAGAGGTAACTATAATCTCCTCCGACTCAGAGCCTTTGCCAAAGCAAAAAATCCGAAGGGTGATCGGGAAAGTAAGATTTTCACATCCTCTAGCTTACCAAGATCCTCAATTTCTTTTGAAGCAAAAACAGCTTGAGAACTGGAGGTAGACTCGGGCCAATCAAGACGCAGAACTCTCCTCCGGCTTACCCGATGTAACCAGGAAGCATCGGACTGAGGTTATCTCCGATTTACGTTCTGTTTTACCTTTGGCGGGTTTGATTCGCCAACCTCTCAATTCATCAGACTCCAATTATCAGGATACCTCTCCTTCTTCCGACGAGTTTATGCAATCAAACATGCCGGCTTTCAAAACGGCTCCCGGGTAATGTAACCTTTCTTACTTTAAGTTTTACCGTACTTATGCTTTAATACTCATCCTTCTATATTTATTGATAGCCTACAAGTGAAGCCCGACAAGAGGGCAAGGAAAAATAAGCCATCCCAAGACCCGGTTGTCACTGAACCGGCGCTTGACTTGTCCGCTCCTGATAGCTCCACCCATCAACCACCGCCTGAACCGGCTTCTGATATTCCAATGCCAAGTTCTGACCCGCCTGCTGAAGATGATATTCACAACTCTGATAACCCGGAAGCTCCTAGTCCGGCCAAGACGACTGACCCGGAAGTTGAATATCTGAAGAGTCAATTTATTGAACCGGGCCGGCCTACTGTTCTTGCCCAATGCACTGCCATGGAAGAGTTTGCCCAACGTCGAAAAGCCAAACAGGACATCACTGACTATACTCACTTAAGCATTGGTGATATAGTCTCGGGCTATCTGAACCAAGTGCATATTAGTCGTGACCTGGAAATTGACATGGTGAAACAAATACAACACAAATCTGAGGTATAACCTATGCTATTTTCCTGAATCTTACTTACTGTACCAGCCCCCAAGTCTATTGCTTATGAATACATATGCTGTAGACTTTAGAAATCTGCTTACTATTTGTTTGTCCGGTTTACACAGAATATATTTAACCCAGTGATAGTATGATACTTTGAACTTGTGTTACACATTAGCCCCCAAGTGTCAAGTATCTTTACTTGTAAAGTGCTTGAGACTTAATATGTATGACTCGGCAGGGTTGGTTAAAAATTCTTTAAGCATACATTAGCCCCCAAGTGGCAAATATCTTGACTTGTAAAATGTTTTGGGACTTGAATGTTACATTACCATGATTCTTACCATAACCTGGTATCAATACAGGCCACCATAAGTCAATTTGAGTCGGAGCTTGCTGACCTGAAGCGCCAGCTGAAAACTCAAGAGCTTAAAACTCAGAAAGCCAACTCCAAGTTTGAATTCAGCGTCTCTGAACAAGAGAAGTTGAAGCAAAATTTCGAGTCAGAGAAGAAAATCTGGGCTGATGAGAAAACTTCATTGGTGACTCAGGCCGAGATGGCAGAAACAGCTCTTGCAGAGGCAACAACTGAGTTATCTGACTTGAAACGGCAGATATCCCAAATGGTCTCAGCCATCTTCGGTAAGTTACTGTGCAAAACCTCAAGCATTGTAATCTTCCGGTGACTATTGTAATGGTTACCTCCGGCTCATTGTTATGCTTGTGAACATACAGGCCCCATGAGTACCAACCTCAAGCAAAACATGCTGATCAAGCTTAAGGCGGTTTACACCTTAGTGGAACAGCTGTACTCCGGGTCACAACGTGCCTTGGCCGTTGTGGCCTTATCAAATACCACTCCCCACCTCCTACAAGATGTGCTGAAGCATCTCGTAGTGCTGCCTCAACGAATTCAGGATTTAAGGCGGGCATCTTCAAGAGCCGGAGCCGTGGCCGCATTAAGCTGGGCAAAGGCATGGGTGCCAGAGCTTGACTTGGCTGACCTCTCTCTTGGATATCCAAGCCTGAAGGAGGACGGTACTGCATTTGATGATCAAGATTTCACCGCCCGTGTCAAAGTCGTACGTCCCTTGGCTACCCTTATTGGGAATGATACTGATCTTACTAAGTATTCGCCCGGCTATGATAGCGAGAACCAGAGAATCCCAAACATTCCATACGACCAAGTCAGCCTGATCCCTCCAACGCGTAAGCATACCTTTGCCCCTGAAGTGGACCCGACCGGTTTAATAGATGACGAGGCTGAGTTTGAAGCCTTGAGTGGCGTTGACTGGGCCTCATCCACCTTCCAGGTTAAAGCAACCGATGGAGAGGCGGAGAAGGATAACCCGGAGTCTTCAAGCCCGCCGAACGAATGAACCGCCAGGCGTTTTATAACTTTGCCAAAACAATGCTTCACTTATTCAGACTCAGGGAGTCTTGTAATAGGATAGAAAAAACCTCTTAATGTTTGTCATGCCCTTGCGCATGTTTATGGTGCTTATTACTTTCATAAGCCGCCATCACTATATTTTGCTGGCTTACATTGACCACTTATTTCCTTGATGTTTAACTTGCTTTGCCTTATCTTGCACATAAAACAAGCAAAATTTTCTTGGCGGTTTATCGCGCCAGGGGTTTATATAGAGTATTGATAATCCGGAACATAACCCAAAGAATTTTCTCGGGTCTCCTCCTCCGACTTACGTGAGTCTTTGTGCTCTCGAACATCGATGAGGTAATATGACCCGTTGTGCAGATTCTTGCTGACCACAAAGGGCCCTTCCCGTGGCGGGGATAGCTTGTGCATGTCAGACTGATCCTAGATGAGCCGGAGCACCAAGTCGCATTCCTGAAAGGTTCTGCTCCTAACCCGGCGGCTATGATAACGGTGCATGTCTTGTTGATAAATTGCCGAGCGGGCTATTGCCAAGTCTCGCTCCTCATCTAATAAGTCAAGTGCATTTTGACGAGCTTCTTCGTTGTCAGCCTCAACGTAAGCCGCCACGCGGGGTGAATCATGCCGAATGTCAATTGGCAGGACCGCCTCTGCACCATACACCATAAAGAAAGGCGTGTAGCCTATAGATCTGTTAGGCGTAGTGTTGATGCTCCATAACACAGAAGGTAACTCCTCCACCCAACAACCCGGAGTCCGCTGTAAGGGGACTAAGAGCCGGGGCTTGATACCTTTCAGGATCTCTTGATTAGCTCTTTCTGCTTGACCATTGGATTGAGGATGAGCAACAGCCGAAACATCAAGCCAGATATGTTCTCTTTGACAGAACTCTTCCATGGCACCCTTGGAGAGATTAGTGCCATTATCAGTTATGATGCTATGTGGGAAACAAAAACAAAAGATCACATTTTTCATGAATTGAACCGCCGTGGCTACATCACACTTACTGACCGGCTCTGCCTCAACCCACTTTGTAAACTTATCCACTGCCACCAGGAGATGTGTCTTTTTATCCTTAGACATCTTGAAAGGCCCAACCATGTCAAGCCCCCAGACCGCAAATGGCCAAGTGATTGGGATCATCCTCAATTCTTGAGCCGGCACATGAGCTCGTCGTGAGAACTTTTGACAACCATCACATTTGCTAACGAGATCTTCCGAATCAGCATGAGCCGTCAGCCAGTAGAAACCTTGACGGAAAGCTTTTGCTACCAGAGATTTTGACCCGGCATGATGGCCACAATCCCCTTCATGGATCTCACGAAGTATTTCTTGGCCTTCCGTAGGGGACACACAGCATTGAAACGCCCTATTTACACTTAGGTGATGTAACTCGCCGTTAACAATCGTCATTGATTTGGAGCGCCTGACGATTTGTCTTGCCAAGGTCTCATCCTCAGGTAACTCACCCTAGGTCATATAAGCCAAATAAGGCACTGTCCAATCCGGGATAACGTGAAGAGCCACCACCAGCTGTGTCTCCGGGTCTGGCACCACTAGCTCTTCCTCGGTAGGCACCTTAACAGAAGGGTTACACAAAATATCGAGAAAGGTGTTAGGCAGTACCGGTTTACATTGAGATCCCAACCGGCTTAAAGCCTCAGCCGCCTCATTCTTCCTTCGATCAATGTGCTCCACTTGATAACCCATGAAGTGACCAGCCACAGCATCTACTTCACGACGATAAGCCACCATAAGGGGATCCTTAGAATCCCACTTGCCTGACACCTGTTGAGCCACGAGATCTGAGTCGCCCAAACACCTTACCCGGCTTAAGTTCATCTCTTTAGCCATTCGGAGACCATGGAGTAAGGCCTCGTACTCAGCTGCATTGTTAGTACACCAAAACATAAGCCGGAGTACATAACAAAATTTGTCACCTCGAGGGGAAGTTAAAACAACTCCCGCCCCCGAGCCTTCCAGCTGCTTGGACCCGTCAAAATGAATAGTCCAATATGTGTTATCCGGCTTCTCCTCAGGCGCCTGTAACTCTATCCAATCATTGATAAAATCCACCAAGGCCTGAGACTTAATAGCAGTATGTGGCATGTACTTTAAATCATGAGGCCCAAGCTCGATGGCCCATTTGGCGACTCGTCCTGTGGCCTCCCTATTTTGGATGATATCTCCCGAAGGGGCAGAACTTACCACAGTTATGGGATGACTTTGAAAGTATTGCTTAAACTTCCGGTTGGCCATAAACACTCCGTAAACGAGCTTCTGCCAATGTGGATACCTTTGTTTAGACTCAATGAGCACCTCACTGATGTAATAAACCGGCCGTTGAACCGGATGTTCCTTGTCAGCTTCCTTACGCTCCACCACGATGGCAACGCTGACGGCTCGTGAATTGGCAGCCACATATAACAGCAGAGGCTCTTTATCAATGGGAGCCACGAGAACCGGCGGCTCAGACAATTGTCTCTTCAAGTCTTCAAAGGCAACATCAGCGGCCTCACTCCAGACAAAAGTGTCTATTTTCTTCATCATCTGATACAGTGGTAGGGCCTTCTCACCTAACCGACTTATGAACCGGCTTAAAGCGGCAACACGACCCGCCAATCGCTGAACATCATTGATGCACGTCGGTTTAGCTAGAGAGGTAATTGCCTTGATCTTCTCCGGATTAGCTTCAATGCCTCTGTTTGATACCAGAAAACCCAAAAGCTTGCCTGCAGGTACACCAAATACACACTTGGCCGGGTTAAGCATCATTTTATAAACCCGAAGATTTTCAAAGGTCTCTTTCAAATTGGATATTAAGGTTTCCTTTCTCTGGACTTCACCATGATGCCATCTACATAAGCATGAATGTTACGCCCGATTTGATCGTATAGACAGTTCTGCACACATCGCTGATAAGTCGCCTGAGCACTCTTGAGTCCAAACGGCATAGATACATAACAGAAGGCCCCAAACGGAGTGATGAAAGCCGTCTTCTCCTGGTCCTTAACTGCCATTTTGATCTGATGATAACCAGAGTAAGCATCCAAAAAACTCAAACATTCACAACCCGCCGTAGCATCAATGGTTTGATCAATACGGGGGAGAGCAAAGGGATCAGCCGGACAAGCCTTGTTTAAATCAGTATAGTCCACACAAATCCGCCAAGTGCCATTCTTCTTGAGGACAAGCATCGGGTTAGCCAACCATTCCGGGTGAAAAACTTCAATAATAAACCCGGCCGCTAAGAGCCGGGCGACTTCCTCTCCAATAGCTTTCCATCTCTCTTTGTTAAAACGCGGAAGAAACTGCCTGACTGGCTTATACTTCGGATCAATATTGAGAGTGTGCTGAGCGAGTTCCCTCGGTACACCCGGCATGTCAGAATGTTTCCTGCAAAGATGTCCCGGTTCTCACGGATGAACTCGATGAGCGCGCTTTCGTATTTGGGATCCAAATTGCTGCTGATGCTGAACTGCTTAGAAGGGTCACCCGGGGTAAAGTCAACAAGCTTTGTCTCGGCAGCCGATTTAAACTTCAACGCCGGGTCGTGCTCTGTAGTTGGTTTCTTCAGGGAGGTCATATCCGCTAGGTTAACATTATCTTGATAAAATTTGAGCTCTTCCGCCGCACAAGCCGACTCAGCATAAGCCGCATCGCCTTCTTCACACTCCAACGTCACCTTCCGACTTCCCTGCACAGTGATGGTGCCCTTGTGACCCGACATCTTGAGCTGCAAATAAACATAACATGGCCGGGCCATGAACTTAGCATAAGCCGGCCGCCCGAACAGAGCATGATATGGGCTTCTGATTTTGACCACCTCAAACGTCAACTTCTCAGCTCTGGAGTCATGATATGGGCTTCTGATTTTGGCCACCTCCAGCTCAATCTTGCCAACTGGGTAAGCCGACTTACCAGGGACTACTCCATGGAAAATAGTGTTGGACGTCCTCAGATTTTTATCAGTTAACCCCATGCGCCGAAAGGTCTCATAATAGAGGATATTGATGCTACTACTCCCGTCCATGAGTACCTTAGTGAATTTATATCCACCAACCTGAGGTGCTACCACCAAGGCCAACTGACCCGGATTATCCACCCGTGGAGGGTGATCTTCTCTGCTCCATATAATGGCTGTTCTGACCACCTCAAGTTACGGGGAACTGCCGGCTCGACAGAATTCACGGCCCTCTTATGAACCTTCTGGTCATGTTTGCATAAGCTAGTGGTAAACACGTGGTACTGCCCACCATTCAACTGCTTCGGGTTGCTTTGGTAACCCGACTGCTGCTGCTACTGCTCTCCTTGACCAGACTGCTGTTGGTTATAGCCTCCTTGACATCCCTGAAAGCCGGAACCTGAGCCGTCACCCGGGCCATGAAAACCGCTAGCCCCTGAACCGCCACAAGACCCATTATGGCCATCATAGGTGTTGGAATTCTTAAATGCCTTCATGATCGCGCAATCTTTCCACAGGTGTGTGACGGGCCGCTCCCTGGTGCCGTGTCTCGAGCAGGGCTCATTGAGTAGCTGTTCAAGAGATGGGCCTGACCCGCCAGATAGAGGCGGTTTCCCCTTACGTCTCTGATTGTTACCTTGCGCATTGGCGTTGGCCACAAACTCCTGGTTACCATCCGCCTTACGCTTATTGCCTCCTTGATTCATCGGGTTATGTTGCTGACCCTTTCCATTGCCGTTCTTCTTTCCCTTCCCGGTCTTTTCCTCATCAGACACAGGATCCTTGGTACTATCAGAATCGGCATATTTGACTAAACCCACCATCAGCGTACCCATATCATTGCAATCACGCTTAAGGCGCCCCAGTTTCTGCCAAAGTGGCTCAAAACGACAATTCTTCTCCAACATGAGGACTGCAGAGCCGGCATCCATCTTGTCAGATGAATGTATTATCTCCTTGAACCGGCGTACCCAATGAGTAGTAGATTCACCTTCCTCCTATTTACAATTTGTCAAGTCCACAATTGACATAGACTGCTTACAGGTGTCTTTGAAATTCTGGATGAAACGGGCTTTTAGTTCTGCCCATGAACCAATGGAATTGGGCGGCAGACCCTTCAACCAAGACCGGGCTGTTCCATCTAACATCATGGTGAAGTACTTAGCCATTGCCGCATCGCTGACTTCTAATAACTCCATAGCCATCTCGTAACTTTTGATCCAAGCTCCAGGCTGTAAGTCGGCCATGTAATTCGGCACCTTTCGAGGTCCCTTGAAGTCCTTGGGCAACTGCACATTACGCAAAGCCGGCACCAGACAAGGAACACCACCGGTTCTAGTGGCTACTCCCACCTGAACGGAAGTCATTGGATACTCTGGAAAATCCTGATGTGCCGTCTGTTGAGCCGCCAGCTGAGCCGCCCGCTCGTTCTCCTGACATATTCGGTCTTGCACTGGATTATAGCCACTGGGCTGGTTACAGCGTTGGGTGTTGCTTGACAAAGCTTCAGACTCCATGTGCCTACTATAACTCGGGCTCCGGTTCTGGCGAGGTGGCGCTAACCAAGGCGGGGGAGTTGAATGAATTCTGCCCTGGCTGTAAGAATAGGTCTCTTGCTGAGCTAATGCCGTCTGGAGAAGTTCTCTGACCCTCTGGGTTTCCACTGCCGCCGGGTCATCACCGTCCATGGGAAGAGCCGCCAGACGTGTTGAAGCTGCGATTAAGTTCTCCATGGGGTTGGAAAAGTGACCCGGTGGAATCAGTACATAACGCGGCGGTGGCATGCTTACGTGAGGTGGTGCCATCTCCCGAGGCTGAGCCGGCCCTCCTGTTCCGGCTGTCATAAGATGATTGGCCTCTGGCGGGTTACTTGGGCCGGCTCCGGGTGTAGCAAAAAGAACCAGAGGGTCATAATTGAGAGGTAAACGGGACTGGGTTTTCTGATGTCTCCTTCTCATCACCTCATTGGATGCGTTCAAGCTCATTGTGAGCTGGTAAGCTTCCGACTGCAGCCGCTGTGCCCGGGCATCTAGAGCCGCCCGCTCTGTGGCTAATCTAGTGTTCTCAGCTACCAAGGCCTTCTTGGCCTGAGCTATTTCCTCACGCACCCATGCCTCCTCTGCATCATGCTCATCTGTATCTGCGGGAATAACCGTTGCGGTTAACAAGGTCGTAATCTTGTCCATGAGGTCTATCAGCACCTGAGCCGGTGGGCGCACGGGGCCGCCTGCCCCGGCTGCTCCTAACCCGGACGTTACTGCTGCAGCAGCTGTAGAGTTTGAGCCGGGCTGAGTCCCAGCCATGAAGGCTCCTGCCCATCTTGGCGGCTCGCAGGGGTCCGGAATACTGATGCCATCCGAACAGCCCCCTAGCACGCCGTCTTGCACTTGGTACAACGAATCTGTTGAGCCGACGGACAAATCACCGTCTGAGAGGACGACCGTCTCAACCCTATCTTCAGATCCTTCAGAGATTTCCTCTCCGTGGATGCAGCCCACGAAGGCACGCTTCATAACAGGTTGAGTCTGTGTCTTCCTCGCACACTGAGCTGTCTCGACGAGGTCGGTGCAGTTGTCCGGTTCAGGGCCCGGTTCACCGATCCGGCCGATGAAGACGTGGATTCCGCCAAAGGGGACCCGGTATCCGTACTCAATTGAGCCGGCATCGGGACCCCAACCTTCGTCGTCAATGTAGATCTTACCGCGACGACTCTTGGTCATCCATCCCACTACGTATCCCTTGAGCCCTTCGAAGTTGCCCTTCAAGAACTCAAATCCACCGTGCGCTGGCCCCATGGTGGGCGCCAACTGTCGGGGAATTGTCATGTCAGATGTCCTCATGAAAGGACTTAGTTGTGGAGCCATCGCAACTAGGAAGCTTGAAGAGCTTAAATCGGGACAAAGGACATGAGAGGTTTTTATACTAGTTCGGCCCCTTAGGGTGAAGGTAAAGCCTACGTCTAGTTGGGTTTGGTATTGATGTTTTGATGACCAGGGAGAAAAATACGCTATGGCCGGCTCTCGATTAGTTGTTTCTTGCCCTAAGCCGCCAGCAGGTCGTCCCCTTATATACACGGGTTGACGCCCTGTGGCTTACAGAGTCCCGGCCGGCTTATAAACAGTGTCCGGCTCGGTGTGACACCCCAAAATTTTGACCTTTTTTATTAATTAAAATTTTGCCAGGAAATTAAAACTTCTATTTTCTGGGCTCCCTTTTTATTTTTGAACTTCTTTTCTCCCTTGCTATTATGGAGTTTTCCCCAAAGTGAAAACATTTCAAATATGTTATTGGAGTTGTTTAACCTCTCAAGAAAAACTTTTCTTTTATTAGTAGAACTCATTACATAATTAATTTGCTTGATCTTTATTTTCTTGAAAAATGGTTTTCCAAGCTTATATGGCCATATTTGAACTACAACCATGTGATAAATTCACTTAAAATTCCAACCAAAATTTGGAGATGTCAGGTGAGGTTTTTAAATCACTTTTATGCAAAAATATCTTTTATTCATGAAATATTTTGAGCTCTACACCCAATTTTCTTCTCTGGTCCAGTGGGCAATTTTGCACTACAACTCATTTAAATACTTCTTTCTAGCCTCCACCAAAATTATGGGATGCCGGTAGTAGCTTATGATTCAACTTTATGCAAAAATCCAGTGATGTTCTTTAAAAAATTTGAGTGGATCATCCTCATCTTCATTCTGGTGCAACTTGGTGATTTGTACAACAACCATATTCTTGCTTGCTCTTTGGCCCTTGATTATTTCCCCTGCTTGTAGTTCACCTTGCCAAAACCTTAAGTACAGAAGAGTGGACCCTTTGGAAGATTTTTGGTTCATGAAACAGTGCCCTTCACCTTCTGCCCAGAACTAAAGTTTTGCAAAACTTGCACTAACAAGTTTTTCCTTTTAACAAACTAACCTCACCACCATCTCTTTCAACTAAAGAGACCCCACTCTGGAAGTTTTGGCCACCCCAAGAGATGCCTAGGTGCATGTGGCATTCTGTCGAGCACCCTATAGGCATGACCAGTTTTGACATGAGTCTTAGCTTGCGCTGTGATCTTGCTTCCCTTGCCCAACTACCTTGTCCAATAGACTCCTAGATAGTCATAACCTAGGTCTGCTAATTCCCAGCCTCACCCGAGACCTCTAACACGCCCTGACATTTCGTTGAGCATGTCCCGTGCGTGCTCTGGGCGCGAGCAGAGCGCGCGTTTTGCACGTGCCGCACCCGAGCCACCACGTCGCGCCCCTGGTTTTGCCCACGCCACAGAGCCGCGCCACGCACTCCCCCTTCTCACCAGAACACACCAAGCAGCCCTGGTGCCCCGCAACACCGCTGTCAGAGCCCTTGGCGGCACACCGGCGTGCGCAGCGCGCCTCTGCCAGGTCGGTGCCGCCCAGGCCTCTCCCGCTCGCCACCTGACCCTTGAACAGCTCACCCTCATCCTCTCGAGTGTCCTCTAGCTCTCGTCGTCGCTAGGACGCCCTGACGCTACAGGGAGGCGGTTCGCCGACGACCTTATCCAGGGCCGCCGCTAACCGACCTCGTTGCGGTATATAAGGAGGCCCCCGAACCCATTCGAGCACGGAGGCAACCTCAGGCCACCTTCATGGCACCCCCCACAGCCTGAAATCGTCGGAAGGAGGTCTTCTTCCCCATCTCCGGCAACCGCAGCCGCCGCCACTGCCCCGGCCATTCCGGTGCCACCAGAGCCTCCCCCTCTCCACTCTCTTCACCAGAAACTCCCTCTCTCCCTCGTGAATCCATCCCCCTATTCGATTTTGATCGGGACTCATTGCGGGAGAAAAATCACTTTGCCCGACGACCACCGTCCGCCGCGAAGCTCACCGCCGGCAGCTCCGTCCACCCCAGAGTCCATACCAACCACCGGAGCGACCGTCTTGATCCCCTGAGCACGCGGATGGCCTCCGTTCTCCGAACGGTGCCGTCATTCACCGGCGAGCCTCGCCGGAGCGCCGCCTCAGTTTCGGCCGGAGGAGGCGACACGCGCGTGGGCTGGTCAAACCTGACCAGTGGGCCAGGCGGGTCTACTGTCAGCGACCCAGTGCCGATCCACGCGGGCATAAGTGGAAACTTATTTATAGAATACGCCTTCGACGTGGTCAGTCCGATTCGTTTTTCTTTTTCTGTTTTCTTTCCTTTCTTAAAAAAACAGATTTTAACCACAACTTTGACTGCCTGTAACTTTTTAATGACAACTCCAAATGAATTGATTCTTTTTCCTACCTCTCTCAAATATTGTCTAGTTTATTTTAAGATTTATTTGAAAAAATTTCAGACAACTTTTTGTGCTGTTTTGAAATTTTTGTGTTGATTCAAATTTATTTAAAATAGGACCTTGGAGAGAGAGGAGCAAGCTTTCAAAAGTTTTGGAGTGCACCCTGCCTTTCCACACATTGAAGGCAAGCATTCTGAACCCCGGCATAATATTTTTAGTGTGTTCGTTGACACGTTTATAACACTACCTCATTTCGGAGGACTTGTCATTTCATGTGATATGATCATTTGCATGGATGCATATTAGTGATTTCCATGCAGTTGGAAATGAATGTACTTGTGATGGTAATCATCCTCATGTGCCTTGCATGCATGCCGAAAGGAATCCGGGAAAGCTTCTGCCTTGGGTAGGCGTGAACTTGTCGCCGGTCTCCGTCGGGACGGTTATGTCCGGTATGGCATAGTAAGGTATAATGAGCGGTGATTCTGTTGGTTGAAATATTTTTGTTATACATGTCATGCAGGGAATTATAAACCTCCTGAGTCGACCATGGAACGAGTCTTGTTCCAGTAACCCCCACACTTGTTTCGTGCTACCACTTGTCCCTGCCACAGGTAGGGTACGGTTCAATAATTTGTCAAACCCTTTCTAGCACACACCATACAGAGGGGTCGGGATGAGGGTACCAAGGCCTTGGATTAAAGCCAGTCATCCGGTCAGGGGGCATGAGTGTTTCGGTTGTAGCCGAGGGGGTAGCTTCCCCAGTTTTGCGCGCGGTATAAATTTTGTGATCCCATGCTAATCGAGGTTGTAGCCTCCCCACTTAGAGTTTTGCTTAATAGTGTCATGGGTGATTCCAGACACCGGTAAGTTAAGCTGGTGTGTGCAAGTCAGGTGTGTTTTCATTTGAAAGACCGTAGACGGAATTAGTCTTGATGGACTAAAGGAATCCGTTACCCGTGGGTAAAGAGTACACCCTCTGCAGAGACTAAAACTATTCGAAGTGCCGTGTCCATGGTTAAGGACTACAGTCTGGGTTGGGTCAAGTGTCGGTCTTAGTGTCGGTCTTCGGAGGAGAAACTACTAAACCAGAACGTGGATCATGACTGATGACTTGTGATAACTATGTTATGTTTATTATGGACTAACCCAGTATATTATTTGAATTATTGAGTATCCCTGGGACGGTTCTACCTCCTGGATATTCAATGTGAATATTTATTCTATAAGCCCTTTATGTGGTGTCGCTGAGACGCCCGACTGTGGCATTGCTTGTTATTTACTTCCGATATAAGCCCTTTCTGCGATGTCGCTCAGACGTCCGACTGTGGCACGCTTGTTATTATTTTGATATAAGCCCTTTCTGCGATGTCGCTCAGACGTCCGACTGTGGCACGCTTGTTATTTATTTTGATATAAGCCCTTTCTGCGATGTCGCTCAGACGTCCGACTGTGGCACGCTTGTTATTTATTTCGATATAATCCCTTTCTGCGATGTCGCTCAGACGTCCGACTATGGCACGCATGTCATTTACTCTTCGATATAAGCCCTTTATGTGGTGTCGCACAAACGCCCGACTGCGGCATTTAATTTCCACTCCATTATTGCTTATTTGTGTTGCATATGAATAACTTGCATGCATGCATCATAGATTTTATTTTATTACTGATGATGTGATCATAGAATATTTCAGCGCTCGATTATCATTTATATTATACCCATGTTCAAAATGTTTTCGAGTACATTCAAAGTACTCACTGCCTTGTCCCTGGCTATTGTCTTGGCCAGATTTCCTGCACGGAGAGGAGCGACGTGATGACAGCCCCGGAACCTAAGCAACGGTGATAGCAGCCTCACGAAGATAGAAGTTAACCTGGTCAGCTGTTCCTGTGGGAAAGGGAGTCCCCTAGACGCCGATGATTTCAGACCACTTCCGCCATCAACCACTAGAACCATTTGTTGTACTCACAGGCCATAATGGTCTTGTACTACATATGTTGTACTTGCTTGGAATTCCTGTATCAAGTTGGTGCCTCATCAGCTAACAGTTATCCTGGGGCTGGTGAGCACAACGTTCTGGAATTTAATACCCGGAAAACTGATCGTGACAAACTTGGTATCAGAGCCAGGCTGACCATTGGCTAATCCTATCTTAGCCAGGTCAAAAAACTCAGGCAGACCAACCCGCCATACCCTAACCAAAACCCCAGCCAAGCTTCCCGTGCAACATAGCCATACAGTGACCCCGACACTTTTGGCAGTCGGTGCCCAACCCATCAGCCTAGCCTGTCGAACACACGCCAGTGACCGACAAATAATTTGTCCTATTCGCAAGCGTGCGAAGGAAGACTCCGTTCCCTTTTTCTATAAAAAGGGCACACTAGCCTCAACAGGGCACAGCCCCGGCCATCAACCAAAATACGTTGATGACCCCAGAAGTGCTTCGTCGCCTTTTGGGAACACGCTCCCACGGGATTGTGGCCAATAATCCCCGAGATGGTCATCATCGCTACCCCGACCCTGTAGCCCCTCAACCCCCTCCAACAGATCACAACGGGGAAAACCATGGAGAAACCTCGACGTCCACGAGGCAAGCCCGCTTAGATATGAACGAGGTAGACTAAAATCGCTCGAATGATACCAAGTCTTAGAATGACCTCGCCCCGTAATCTTGTGACCCTGTCTCGCCGTAATTAAATGTTGTTTGCTTGTGCGCTCCTGTTTTTTATAGTAGCCATGCATGAGTATGTTGATGTGCGATTGCATTTTTAATCCCTGGCGTAGCTGCCGAAGACCCACCTCGACGACGCAAGTTTGTTCTATAAATAAACCTTTTGGTTTCAGTTAACAGGAAAGGTATTTTCAAAACAACTCTTAACAAATCTCGAGGACGAGATTTTCTTTTAAAAGGGGTAGTGTTGTGACACCCCAAAATTTTGACCTTGTTTTATTAATTAAAATTTTGCCAGGAAATTAAAACTTTTATTTTCTGGGCTCCCTTTTTATTTTTGAAATTTTTTCTCCCTTGCTATTATGGAGTTTTCCCCAAAGTGAAAACTTTTCAAATATGTTATTGGACTTGTTTAACCTCTCAAGAAAAACTTTTCTTTTATTAGTAGAACTAATTACATAATTAATTTGCTTGATCTTTATTTTCTTGAAAAATGGTTTTCCAAGGTTATATGGCCATATTTGAACTACAACCATGTGATAAATTCACTTAAAATTCCAACCAAAATTTGGAGATGTCGGGTGAGGTTTTTAAATCACTTTTATGCAAAAATATGTTTTATTCATGAAATATTTTGAGATCTACACCCAATTTTCTTCTCTGGTCCAGTGGGCAATTTTGCACTACAACTCATTTAAATACTTCTTTCTAGCCTCCACCAAAATTATGGGATGCTGGTAGTAGCTTATGATTCAACTTTATGCAAAAATCCAGTGATGTTCTTTGAAAAATTTGAGTGGATCATCCTCATCTTCATTCTGGTGCAACTTGGTGATTTGTACAGCAACCATATTCTTGCTTGCTCTTTGGCCCTTGATTATTTCCCCTGCATGTAGTTCACCTTGCCAAAACCTTAAGTCCAGAATAGTGGACCCTTTGGAAGATTTTTGGTTCATGAAACAGTGCCCTTCACCTTCTGCCCAGAATTGAAGTTTTGCAAAAACTTGCACTAACAAGTTTTTCCTTTTAACAAACTAACCTCACCACCATCTCTTTCAACTAAAGAGACCCCACTCTGGAAGTTTGGGCCACCCCAAGAGATGCCTAGGTGCATGTGGCATTCTGTCGAGCACCCTGTAGGCATGACCAGTTTTGACATGAGTCTTAGCTTGCGTTGTGATCTTGCTTCCCTTGCCCAACTACCTTGTCCAATAGACTCCTAGATACTCATAACCTAGGTATGCTAATTCCCAGCCTCACCGGAGACCTCTAACACGCCCTGACATTTCGTCGAGCACGTCCCATGCGTGCTCTGGGCGTGAGCAAAGCGTGCGTTTTGCACGTGCCGCTCCCGAGCCGCCACGTCGAGCCCCTGGTTTTGCCCACGCCACAGAGCCGCGCCACGCACTCCCCATTCTCACTAGAATGCGCCAAGCAGCCCTGGTGCCCCGCAGCACCGCCGTCAGAGCCCTTGGCGGCACGCCGGCGTGCGCAGCGCGCCTCTTCCTTGTCGGTGCCGCCCAGGCCTCTCCCGCTCGCCACCTGCCCCTGGAACAGCTCATCCTCATCCTCTCGAGTGTCCTCTAGCTCTCGTCGTCGCCACGACGCCCTGATGCTACAGGGAGGCGGTTCGCCGACGACCTTATCCATGGCCGCCGCTAACCGACCTCGTTGCGGTATATAAGGAGGCCCCTGAACCCATTCGAGCACGGAGGCAACCTCAGGCCACCTTCATGGCACCCCCCACAGCCTGAAATCGTCGGAAGGAGGCCTTCTTCCCCATCTTCGGCAACCGCAGCCGCCGCCACTGCCCCGGCCATTCCGGCGCCACCAGAGCCTCCCCCTCTCAACTCTCTTCACCAGAAACTCCCTCTCCCCCTCGTGAATCAATCCCCCTATTCGATTTTGATCGGGACTCATTGCGGGAGAAAAATCACTTTGCCCGACGACCACCGTCCACCGCGAAGCTCACCGCCGGCAGCTCCGTCCACCCCAGAATCCATACCAACCACCGGAGTGACCGTCTTGATCCCCTGAGCACGCGGATGGCCTCCGTTCTCTGAACGGTGCCGTCATTCGCCGGCGAGCCTCGCCGGAGCCCCGCCTCAGTTTAGGCCGGAGGAGGCGACGCGCGCGTGGACTGGTCAAACCTGACCAGTGGGCCAGGCGGGTCCACTGTCAGCGACCCAGTGCCGATCCACGCGGGCATAAGTGGAAACGTATTTATAGAATACGCCTTCGACGTGGTCAGTCCGAATCGTTTTTCTTTTTCTGTTTTATTTCCTTTCTTAAAAAAAAACAGATTTTGACCACAAGTTTGACTGCCTGTAACTTTTTAATGACAACTCCAAATGAATTGATTCTTTTTCCTACCTCTCTCAAATATTGTCTAGTTTATTTTAAGATTTATTTGAAAAAATTTCAGACAACTTTTTGTGCTGTTTTGAAATTTGTGTGTTGATTCAAATTTATTTAAAATAGGACCTTGGAGAGAGAGGAGCAAGCTTTCAAAAGTTTTGGAGTGCACCCTGCCTTTCCGCACATTCATGGCAAGCATTCTGAACCCCGGCATAATATTTTTGGTGTGTTCGTTGACACGTTTATAACACCACCTCATTTCGGAGGACTTGTCATTTCATGTGGTATGATCATTTGCATGGATGCATATTAGTGATTTCCATGCTGTTGGAAATGAATGTACTTGTGATGGTAATCATCCTCATGTGCCTTGCATGCATGCCGGAAGGAATCCGGGAAAGCTTCTGCCTTGGGTAGGCGTGAACTTGTCGCCGGTCTCCGTCGGGACGGTTATGTCTGGTATGGCATAGTAAGGTATAATGAGCGGTGCTTCTGTTGGTTGAAATATTTTTGTTATACATGTCATGCAGGGAATTATAAACCTCCCGAGTCGACTGTGGATCGACTCTTGTTCCAGTTACCCCCACACTTGTTTCGTGCTACCACTTGTCCCTACCACAGGTAGGGTACGGTTCAGTAATTTGTCAACCCCTTTCTAGCACACACCGTACAGAGGGGCCGGGATGAGGGTACCAAGGCCTTGGATTAAAGCCAGTCATCCGGTCAGGGGGCATGGGTGTTTCGGTTGTAGCCGAGGGGGTAGCTTCCCCAGTTTTGCGCGCGGTATAAATTTTGTGATCCCATGCTAATCGAGGTTGTAGCCTCCCCACTTAGAGTTTTGCTTAACAGTGTCATGGGTGATTCCAGACACCGGTAAGTTAAGCTGGTGTGTGCAAGTCAGGCGTGTTTTCATTTGAAAGACCGTAGATGGAATTAGTATTGATGGACAAAAGAATCCGTTACCCGTGGGTAAAGAGTACACCCTCTGCAGAGATTAAACCTATTCGAATAGCCGTGTCCATGGTTAAGGACTACGGTCTGGGTTGGGTCAAGTGTCGGTCTTAGTGTCGGTCTTCGAAGGAGAAACTACTAAACCAGAACGTGGATCATGACTGATGACTTGTGATAATTATGTTATGTTTATTATGGACTAACCCAGTATATTGTTTGAATTATTGAGTATCCCTGGGACGGTTCTACCTCCTGGATATTCAATGTGAATATTTATTCTATAAGCCCTTTATGTGGTGTCGCTGAGACGCCCGACTGTGGCATTGCTTGTTATTTACTTTCGATATAAGCCCTTTCTGCGATGTCGCTCAGACACCCGACTGTGGCACGCTTGTTATTATTTTGATATAAGCCCTTTCTGCAATGTCGCTCAGATGTCCGACTGTGGCACGCTTGTTATTTATTTTGATATAAGCCCTTTCTGTGATGTCGCTCAGACGTCCGACTGTGGCACGCTTGTTATTTATTTCGATATAAGCCCTTTCTGCGATGTCGCTCAGACGTCCGACTGTGGCACGCATGTCATTTACTCTTCGATATAAGCCCTTTATGTGGTGTCGCACAGATGCCCGACTGTGACATTTAATTTCCACTCCATTATTGCTTATTTGTGTTGCATATGAATAACTTGCATGCGTGCATCAGAGATTTTATTTTATTACTGACGATGTGATCATAGAATATTTCAGCGCTCGATTATCATTTATATTATACCCGTGTTCAAAATGTTTGTGAGTACATTCAAAGTACTCACTGGCTTGTCCCTGGCTATTGTCTTGGCCAGATTTCCTGCACGGAGAGGAGCGACGTGATGACAGCCCCGGAACCTAAGCAATAGTGATAGCAGCCTCGCGAAGATAGGAGTTAACCTGGTCAGTTGTTCCTGTGGGAAATGGAGTCCCCTAGACGCTAATGATTTCAGACCGCTTCCGCCATCAACCACTAGAACCATTTGTTGTACTCACAGGCCATAATGGTCTTGTACTACATATGCTGTATTTGCTTGGAATTCCTGTATCAAGTTGGTGCCTCATCAGCTAACAGTTATCCTGGGGCTAGTGAGCACAACGGCCATGTTCTGGAATTTAATACCCGGAAAACCGGTCGTGACACTCGGTGACTAGTTAAATCTACCTTACGATACAAGTCATGCCATTATGGCAGTTTACTACAACGGGCCTTAAGTCGCCTGTGGGACCTAAGCCCTTTATTGAATTGCCATCTTCATGCTTGGTCTTGGGCTTCTCTCTGGTGAGTCTTCTTTGCGTAACCCGGCCCTCCTGGGCGGTTTACACAAATAGTTATATCCCCAATAGTTTCCCCTCTGGTCCTTGGCTCCCATGGCGTGGGAGGGGCGAGAGCCCCTCCGAGATTGGATCTATCTCTCTGTCTCTCTCTATTTCTGCGTTCTAGGATTCTGCCCTAGCACTGTTTCTTTTATATCTGGAGATCCGTAACTCCGATTGGATTGAAACCTTCGCCCAGATCTTTTTCCAAAAATTAGCTTTCTTGCGGCCAAAGAAGGGCATCAACCGCCTTACGAGGGGCCCATGAGGGTGGGGGGCGCGCCCACCTAGAGTGGGCATGGGCCCCTGTCTCGTGGCCACCTCGAGCACCGTCTCGCGTTGATTTTACTTCCCAAAAATCACAAATATTCCAAAATAATTCTTCGTCCGTTTTTATCCCGTTTGGACTCCGTTTGATATGGGGTTTCTGTGAAACATAAAACATGCAACAGACAGGAACTGGCACTGGGCACTGGATTAATATGTTAGTCCCAGAAATAATATAAAAAGTTGCCAAAAGTATATGAAAGTTGAATAATATTGGCATGGAACAATAAAAAATTATAGATACGATGGAGTCGTATCAACCACTTCCCCTCTGGGATTAGTCATGGGTGACTGAGCCTACCAAAGGCAAAACAACCACCGTTGTGGTAAATAAACAGTCCCAAACGGGGACAAGGTACCATAACAACAACAGGTCCACAAGGTTATGTCTGCTTACCGGGCTAGGGTAACGCACACCCATAACCTTCCCTCGTTGGAGGCACCGACAAGAGGCATGACAACGAAATGACTAATGGCCTCCCCGTACTAAGGCAAATGTGGTTGCACTTGTTAGCCGATTCAGTGGCACCATGACCCGACCAACTTTAAGTTCAAGTTCCATTATTATCAGGTTTAACTTGACAATGAAAATGCTCGAGTCACAACATGCCATGCTTATGCAAGCATGTCTCATGCATCATATATCACTTAACAATAACAGATCAACCTTATTCAAAGTTCTACTTGCACAAACTCAACTTGCAACATTTCTGGTCCTTTCTTACTGGTTATTTCTACTCATCACTTTAGTTGGCATTTATCAAATAAAACTCATTTTGCATATAGTAAAAATAATACTCATGATCATAATACCATAGTCATAAAAAAATTTACTTAGATCAACTACTCAAGCTACATCTCACTAGTTCAAGCATTCATTTTTGTTAACTAAGCATTTTGATCCTAACAAACTAAATAACACAAGCATTAATTTATCTTAGAACTATATGCAATGAATATCATATAAATTCAAGTAGAAAATCATGGATATTGCAAAGACACCATGACAATGTTGTTTTGGCTTGCCTTAGTGCAGAGGAGCTTCACACTCCTCCTGGATGCCTTCAAGAAAAGCTTCACCTTCTGAAAATAAATCAAATGACAAAAATAAAATATCAAGAGCAATTCTGAAAATTACCAGAAATTCTAGGAAGCAAGGAAAAATCCCATCTTGGGTGTGCTGCTAGGATTTTCCAGTAAGAACATAATGCAAAAAAAATCAACTCATTTGGAATTGTAGAATAAAAGTTATAGCTAGTCAAAGTTCTGGTCAAATTTGAACTAAATTTGAATAAAAAAGAAAAACCAGGGGGGGTGACATCGAAGGCGTAAACCTCCAGGGCGCCACCACTCATACTGCTTCAAGTGCGGCCTGAGTGGCTGACAGCGGGCCCCAACTGTCAGGTCGGAGGGGGAGAGAGAGAAATAGAGGCGGGCGGCGCGGCGACGACGCTTTCTCCGATGAGGAGTGCCCAGCGACGAGATCTATAGGGATAGGATTGTAGAGGAGGTCAAGGTGCACCAGCCTGTACCCGTAGCGTGGCTAGGGGTGGCCGGACAAGGTAGGAACGGAGCTCTCCAACGGTGGCAGAGGGCGGAGCTCGTCGGAGATGGTGGTTCCGACGACGCAGGGCCAGTCCAGCATCTCCAACAGCACCAGCACGCACCAGTGGATCACCACGAACATGCTGGAGTGGTCACCTGTGCTCGAGCGGCTCTGGAGAGGGAGGGAGTAGAGGACAGGGATCGCCGGCGAGCTCGGGGCAGGGATGGCGGCCAGAGTCCTGCCCGACTGGGCTGCGGCTTCCTACGGGTGTGTGGAGATGTGCTGAGTGTGTGTGAGGAGAGGAACGACCTCAGGGGAGCTCTATTTATAGGCGAGGCTGAGGCGGGGATCGAGAGCTCGCCAGAGTTCTCTGGAGCTTCGCCCGGTGATGAATGGCGTTACTGAGAGGGGGGGGGGGAAGACACCGAAGATCACGCGGGGGCTGTAGGCGAGCTGCGACGAGCACAGGAGCGCGCTACGCGACGAGCACAGGGGCACAGGCGCACTGTTGCCTTGGCCGTGCCGTGCCTGTGCTCGCTGCAGCGAGCTCCATCGTCGGCGAGCGCCAGGGTGCAGTTATGGGGGTTCAAACAAAGATAGTGGCATGGTTTGGCAAGGTGCTGCAGCTTGGGTAGCGAGCACACGCGAAACAGAGGAGTTGGCGCCATGCAGAGTGCGTCGGACGCATGGCAACCCCCTTGGATGAACGTGGTCACCGCGTGAACTATGGCATCAGGCTGAGATAAGCCCAAACACCATGTCTGGCGGTTAGTCCTTAGTGGGTTTTAGTTGTTTTGCACGTTCGGCTGGATCACAGGTGCACTGTGGGAGTGGCTATCTTCCTGGCAAGTTTCTGGACAGAAACTTGTGAGCTTTACAGGGAAAAAATCTAGTGAGAGTTAAGGGTTGTGCTTTGGAGTTTAGTGATCTCTTAGGAAGGTAATCAAGCTCAGAAAAGACCAGCCCCAAAATATCAAGCAAAAATATACTTGCTGTGCAAAGTGATCATTCTGTCCAGAACAGAAATGATTTTCTATAGCAAAAATATTACAAAAGTTATGCAATATTTTTGCTCAGGAAGGTGCCCTAGGGTTCAAAGAATATTTGTGAATTTATTCAGGATTTTTGGAGCAAGAAATCTAGGGGTTGCTTTGGAGCATACTTCTGTGAAGTGATTTTCAGGGAGGAAAATGAATATTTTTCTTTTATGAAAAATATTCATTGACGTGGCCTTGGATGGCTCTCCTCTGCCACCTCTCCTCCCACCCCACCCTAGGCGACCAAGGCGCCGGCCGTGATCAGATCTGATTCCTCCACCAAAATCCTTATCCAAGCCAATGGATCCCTTCAGTGATCCACCCTCCATCGCTCATCAACTGGATTTTTCATTTGGACATCATTTTAGAGGTGAGATCCAAAAGTTTTTTTAATCTTCGGTAAACCCTATCTCCTCCTCCCATGGTTTCTCCCTCGTTATCTCATTTGCAAGATTTTCTTTCCATCTAAACCCCCACAATGTGAGTTTGGCACTATCTTCATGTACGGGAGGATCTTATGAATCATTTGAGGTATCTCATATCAAGGGAAATGTATTCAAGTTCAAAGTTTGTTCCAAGGCAGTGGGTTTCTTTCTGGTCTGTTAATCTTATTTCAACTGTGATTTATTCAAATGCTACTTCCATTTATGGAGTGGTGGAGGCCCGAACTGGATATACAAAGAGAAGAAGTGGTATAAAGAACAAGATTCTGAATGGACTATTGTCACGTGATGTCACAAAGGTAAACACATGCATCTTGTTCCTACTAATCAAGTATAACGCAGAATCCTCGATCAACTTTCACCCACACGTTCACGAGATGCTACTCATGGAAATAATCACGGGTGCTAATGCAACTCCTCTTGGATCTACGTTCCATGCCCCGTCGAATCACATTGATCATGATCATCGCACGCTGCCGGCGGATGCAACCACGTCCATGCATAGCGGATCGGCCGTTGCAAGGTCCAGGGAAGGTTTGAACCAGTCGGCCCAGGAAGTTTATTCTGGGCCCAACAGGCCGTCGCATTTGGACCAGCCCACCAACACGAAAGGCGTATCGACAGGGTTGAATTTCCATGGTATATCCAACATTATTTCTTGCCAAAAATGCCTTGGTATTTGGCACGCACGCTTTCAATGCAACAATAAAATCAGATGCCGTGTTTGTTTCCGATATAATCATATCGCTAGATTCTGTTACAACAAGAAAACTAGAGTTAATGCTTATCGGGTCAAAAAGGACCAGGATCCTCAACCTGATATAACTGAAGCCCGCTTAGTCTCCTCGGCTTCTCCCCTCTGTCATTCATCCCCTGCTCTGCCTGCTACTGCTGCAAACACCGAGATGGCCTTCTTCCCTTGCGACCCGCTCCCCCACCTTCCCCCCGGCACTTCAACCATCCCTCCTGGCCCCCTTCGTGCTCGCCGTGGATATGTGGTACTTAGCGGTGAGCTTCCGATGGTGTGCAATGAGTGGGCAATCACCACGCTCGTCCCCGAGGTATCTGCTGAGGAGTTTCATTGCGCCATCGCCTTGATCACCAACTACTTGGAGGCGCGTGGATGGCACATCAACTACACCTCTCTCCGTGGTATGGGCACTACTTTGATTCAGTTTACTACTGCCTGCTCGCGTGATACTGCTGTCAGTCTTAGCCCATTTCAGATTGGGGATTCTGTTCTTAGAATTAGCAAACAGGACAGAGGCATAAATTACCACAGCATTACTTTCATGCATGATGTTTGGATCTTACTCATGAACTATCCTCTTGAGTGTTGGGATGTGGGGGTCATCAACCGCACTGTCTCGCCTTATGGTCGCTTTCTGATCTGGAACAAAGATCCAAGGGACAAGTCAAGGGTTGTTGTTAAGCTCAGGGTTATGAATGTGGACACAATACCAATCAGTTTAGTTGTGCTGAGAAATCTTGATGATGTTGGTTATGGTGACTCATGGACCTGCCCCACTTATATTCTGTCTCGGGAGCTGATTGGTCAGCAAGGGGGGGATGAGGATCCACTGCCCCCAAATGGTGGAAATCCTCACCCTCTTCCTCATGTTCATGGAGAGTTTTGGCATGATGAGGTTTTAGGGAATATTCCTATGGATCAGGTGGTTATTAATCCTCACAATGAGAATCTTGGTGCACCTTGTGAAGATGTTCATGCTGTCCATAATGATAATGTGAACCACACTGCTGAACACATAGCTGTTCCTGCTGAACCTAATGTTGTTGATCATATGGAGGCACCTGTCATGGAGGAAACACAGGCACCCATCCAGATACACACTAACACACACTATGTTGCTCCTCATGAGACTCTTGGGCCTGCTTATATCCCAATTAATCCTATGTCCTCTCAGCCCAGCTCCTAGAATGCTCCTAGCCCTGTGTTCATTCCTAAGAACTACATCATGAACTACAATGACATGCCCTCTTCTAGCAGTGCCCAGCTAGTAGAGGGATGCAACATTTCTGTTGAAAGTGTGTCTGAGCATATTAATGTTCTTCAGGATCTTATTGGAAACCTAGTGACAAATGCTCAAGACATCATTCCCAAACTTGGTGGCAGTCAGATTGTCAATGCATCTTGCAATGTGGTTGATGTGGTGGTCTCAAATGGTACCAACAAAAGATGCTACCTGCAAATTCAGACCATCCAGAATGAGCCACCTAAGAATACTAGCTCTGTCAGTATTGAGGAGATCACTTGCCAGGAATTTTTCTGAAGTTTAGAAACCATCGAACAGGCAGAAAAAGAAGAAAATCATAGATGCCTCTTTTTGCAGGAGGAGTAACAGGATTGCTAAGCTGACCAAAGGTTTCAAAGACCAGGCTGCTGCTGAAATATCCAACACAAATGATGATAGGGTTGTCCACAGTACTCAACAATGTTCAAAGAAACAGAAGAAAGCTATATCTGTCAATCTGGGTCCTTAATTTGATGTTGTGCTAATCAATAAACAGGCTCCTCCTCCACCTGAACTTCCTATGAAGACCCTGCAGGCCATTGGCACTGGTCCATGTAAGATGGCACCTCATGAAGTGTCAGCTAGTGCCCTGCACTATGACAGTTCTAATGATTAGTCACTGCTACTATCTTGAGGGCTTAGGTGGCTCCCCAAACTGCCATCAAGTTATGATTTCCTTGCATTTTGCTTGCTCTTCTTTGTCATTTGGATGCATGCGCGCATCAGCTATCAGTATGGTGTGTAATAATTATACTCTGTGGTACCTATGTTACTGTGGACAACCTGTCAGATTTTTATGCTGTTATATGAGCTTAATCAGTTTGGTTATTTTCCTTCTATCAATGTACCTACTCTTGATATTCAGTGGCACCTGCTATGCTTATGACTTTGGCTGCTGATACGTCTCCAACGTATCTACTTTTCAAAACACTTTTGCCCTTGTTTTGGACTCTCACTTGCATGATTTGAATGAAACTAACCCGGACTAATGTTGTTTTCAGCAGAACTGCCATGATGTTGTTTTATGTGAGAAAACAAAAGTTCTCGGAATGACCTGAAAATCCACGGAGACAAGTTTTGGAAAATATAAATAATACTGGCGAAAGAATCAATACTAGGCGGCCCACACCCTGTCCACGAGGGTGGGGGCGCGCCCTCCCCCCTGGGCGCGCCCCCTATCTCGTGGGCCCCCTGACGCTCCACCTACCTCAACTCCAACTCCATATATTCTGTTTCGCGGAGAAAAAAATTGGAGAGAAAGTTTCATCGCGTTTTATGATACGGAGCCGCCGCCAAGCCCTAATCTCTCTCGGGAGGGCCGATCTGGAGTCCGTTCGGGGCTCCGGAGAGGGGGATTCATCGTCGTCGTCATCATCAACCATCCTCCATCACCAATTTCATGATGCTCACCGCCGTGCATGAGTAATTCCATCATAGGCTTGCTGGACGGTGATGGGTTGGATGATATTTATCATGTAATCAAGTTAGTTTTGTTAGGGTTTGATCCCTAGTATCCTATGTTCTGAGATTGATGTTGCTATGACTTTGCTATGCTTAATTCTTGTCACTAGGGCCCGAGTGCCATGATTTCAGATCTGAACCTATTATGTTTTCATGAATATATGTGTGTTCTTGATCCTATCTTGCAAGTCTATAGTCACCTATTATGTGTTATGATCCGACAACCCTGAAGTGACAATAATCGGGATACTTCTCGGTGATGACCATAGCTTGAGGAGTTCATGTATTCACTATGTGCTAATGCTTTGTTCCGGTTCTTTATTAAAAGGAGGCCATAATATCCCTTAGTTTCCGCTAGGACCCCGCTGCCACGGGAGGGTAGGACAAAAGATGTCATGCAAGTTCTTTTCCATAAGCATGTATGACTATATTCGGAATACATGCCTACATTACATTGATGAACTGGAGCTAGTTCTATGTCACCCTATGTTATAGCTATTACATGAGGAATCGCATCCGACATAATTATCCATCACTGATCCAATGCCTATGAGCTTTTCACATATTGTGCTTCGCTTATTTACTTTTCCGTTTCTACTGTTACAACTACTACAAAACCATTATCTTTACTTTTGCCACTGTTACCTTTATTATCATACTACTTTGCTACTAAATATGTTTCTGTAGATACTAAGTTATCCGGGTGTGGTTGAATTGACAACTCAACTGCTAATACTCAATAATATTCTTTGGCTCCCCTTGTGTCGAATGAATAAATTTGGGTTGAATACTTTACCCTCGAAAGCTGTTGCGATCCCCTACACTTGTGGGTTATCAAGACTTATTTCTGGCGCTGTTGTCCGGGAGCATAGCTCTATTCTTTGAGTCACTTGGGATTTATATCTGTTAATCACTATGAGGAACTTGAAAGACGAAAGAACCAAGATTTTTCCCTCAACTACGAGGGGAGGTAAGGAATTACCATCTAGCTCTGCACTAGATTCTCCTTCTATTATTAGTAAGCTTGCGACACCTAAACCTGCTACTGCTATGAATTTTGATATGTCACACGTTATTGATGATGCCACTTCTGCTATGCATGATACTTATGATGAAACTACTTCTGTGGGTGATACCACTTTGCCATTAGGTGAATTTCTTGATGAACAACTTGCTAGGGTTAGAGAGAATGAAATTATTGAAGATGCTATTATTGATGATAGTGATGATGAAAGTTCTCCCCCTGATTATGAATTACCTATTGTTCCTAAGGGTTATGTTATGGAAGAGGAAGCTGCTAGAGCTATCTTTGCTTGTAAAGATAGATATGATCTTAAAAAGTTATTAGCTAAATGGAAGCAGCAGTCTCTTAATGCTAGAATAAAACCTGACCCTGCTTTCGCTACTTAACCTATTTGTGTTACTGATAAGGATTATGAATTCTCTGTTGATCCTGAAATAATTACTTTAGTTGAATCTGATCCTTTTTATGGCCTTGAATCTGAAACTGTTGTGGCACATCTTACCAAGTTGAATGATATAGCCACCCTGTTTACTAATGATGAGAAGTCGCTATTATTATATCCTTAAGATATTTCCGTTCTCATTAAAGGGTGATGCTAAGACTTGGTTTAATTCTCTTGATCCTGGTTGTGTGCGTAGTCTCCAGGATATGATTTATTACTTCTCTGCTAAATATTTCCCTACTCATAAGAAACAAGCTGCCTTGCAGGAAATATATAATTTTGTGCAAATCAAAGAAGAGAGTCTCCCACAAGCTTGGGGGAGGCTTCTCCGATTACTTAATGCTTTGTCTGATCATCCTCTTAAGAAAAATGAAATACTTGATATCTTTTATAATGGACCAACCGATGCTTCCAAGGACTACTTGGATAGTTGTGCTGGTTGTGTTTTCAGGGAAAGAACAATCGACAAAGCTGAATTACTATTGAATAATATGTTGACTAATTAAAATAATTGGACTCTTCCTGAGCCAATTCCTGAGGCAATTCCTGAACCAATTAAGCCAACTCCTGAGCCTACTCCTAAACCCACTCCGAAGAAGAGAGGTGTTTTATTTCTCAGTCCTGAAGATATGCAAGAGGCAAAGAAATCAATGAAAGAAAAAGGTATTAAAGCTGAAGATGTTAAGAATTTACCACCTATTGAAGAAATACATAGTCTTAATATACCACCTGTTGAAGAACCACATTGTCTTGATAACCCAACACATGTAGTAAAGGTATATTCTCTCTATAGATATGATAAAGTTGAAATTACCTCTACTAAATTTCATGGCCCACGCTTAGATGAATTTGATGACTTTATGGCTAGACAAGAAAGTTTTAATGCTTATGTTGGTAGAGAATTAAAGAACGATGCTTTCGAGATAGGACGCTTGAGTGATTATATGGCTAGAGTTAAAGGTGAACTTAAACTCGTTAGCAAATATGCTTCTATGGTTGCTACTGAAGCTGAGCAAGTACTTAAAGCTCAAAATGATTTGCTTGATGAATTAAATAATAAACCTGACTTTGTTTTTAGAGTGGCTACTAGAACTGGTAGAATGACTCAGGAACCTTTGTATCCTGAAGGCCACCCTAAGAGAATCAAGCAATATTCTCAGAGAAATAATTTAGAGGCACCTAGTTCTTCCAAAAAGAAGAAAAAGAAAAACAATAGGACTTTGCATGCTTCTAGTGAACCTGTTGTAGATACACCTGAGAATCCCAATGATATATCTGTTGCTGATGCTGAAACACAATCAGGTGATGGACATGAATCTAGTGATAATGTTAATGATAATGTTCATGTTGATACTCAACCTAGCAAAAATAATGAAGTAGAGATTGAACCTCCTGTTGATCTTGATAACCCACAATCAAAGAATCAACGTTATGATAAGAGAGATTTTGTTGCTAGGAAGCACGATAGAGAAAGAGAACCATGGGTTCAGAAACCCATGCCCTTTCCTCCTAAACCATCCAAGCCAAAGGATGATGAGGATTTTGAGCGCTTTGCTGAAATGATTAGACCTATCTTCGTACGTATGTGCTTAACTGATATGCTTAAAGTAAATCCTTATGCTAAATATATGAAGGATATCATTACAAATAAAAGAAAGATACCGGAAGCTGAAATTTCCACCATGCTTGCTAATTGCTCTTTTAAGGGTGGAATACCAAAGAAACTTGGAGATCCGGGGTACCAACTATACCATGCTCCATTAAAAGAAATTATGTTAGAACTGCTTTATGTGATCTTGCAGCCGGTGTTAGTGTTATGCCTCTCTGTTTATATCGTAGACTTGAATTGAATAAGTTGACACCTACTGAAATATCTTTGCAAATGGCTGATAAATCAACTGCTATACCTGTCGGTATTTGTGAGGATGTGCCTGTTGTATTTGCAAGCGTCACTATCTTAACGGACTTTGTTATTCTTGATATTCCCGAGGACGATAGTATGTCGATTATCCTTGGTAGACCCTTTTTGAATACTACAGGGGCTGTTATTGATTGCAACAAAGGCAATGCCTCTTTTCATGTTAATGGTAATGAGCATACGGTACACTTTCCGAGGAAGCAATCTCAAGTTCATAGCATCAATTCTGTTGGAAAAAGTCTAACTATCATTATTGGAGGTTTTGAATTTCCTCTTCCTACTGTCAAGAAAAAGTATGATATTCTTATTGTTGGGGATGTTCATATCCCCGTTGAGGTAACTTAGTGTTATTCAAAATTTCTCCGATTCCGTGTTATTCGGAATGAGTTTGTTAACAAGACTTGATCAACCTTGTTAGTTGATTCATTTTGATGATCATGAGATGGATGAAACTAGAAGGCACAACCTTTTGTACCCTCTTTTTACTTTCTGTTATTTAGAATAAATAAAGCAAAAATAGTATTATTAGTTTGTTTTCTGAATTATCCATGCAATAAAAAATATCCCGAAAATAAAAGTGCTCGAAATGCCCTGCAAATTTAGTATGATTGTTTATGGAATATTTGAGGATTTTAGGCACTGAAAATACTGGAGGAGGGGCCAGCACCAGGCTACGAGAGTGGAGGGCGCGCCCACACCCCCTGGGCGCGCCCCCTATCTTGTGGGCCCCTGGTGGCCCCCCTCCACTTATGCCAGCACCCACACACTCCATCTTCTTCCCTAAAAAATCCCCATCCAGCTCAAGCACGAGTTCTAGGTCATTTTGCTGCGATTTTTGATCTCCTTGCTCAAAGCTCCATTCACAAAATTGCTTTGGGAGATTGTTTCTTGGTATGTGACTCCTCCATTGGTCCAATTAGTTTTTGTTCTAGTGCTTTATTCAGTGAAAAAAATTGCTGCATAGGTGACCATGTTCTTGAGCTTGCATGTTAAATTTATGAGGTCCCAAGTAATTCTAATGCATGATATAGGCTCTAGGCACTTGTAGGAGTAGTTGCTACCAATCTTGTTTAGTTTCATTCACTTTTATTTTGAAGTTACTAAAATTTCAGAAATTTTTCAGAAAAAGAATTATGTCTAGGAGAATGTACCAAGGTGGTTCCTCAGTAAAGAAAGGACCCAGGATTGCTATACGGGAGCAAGACGAGGAACTACCGAGGGCCGCAGAAGTACGAGATTGTGAGTGGCCATCAGACGATTTTATGGTCGAAGCATGCTTTTAGGAGGAATTTGACGTGTATGTGCGTAATGCCGATTAGGAGGACTTGTTACAAGATAAGTGTCCTCAGTACTATCAATTGACTGATTCATTTCTGCGAAGGTTTAAATATAAATGTACACGTAATTCTCTGAGTGTCATATTTGATATCTATGATACATCTTATACCATGGACTTAGAGGATTTTACAACTGCTTGCAAACTTCCGCAGTGGGGTAATATTAATGATCCCCACAAATCTGAATTTAGAGATTTTCTTGCTAGTATTACTATGGGAGAATCTAGGGACATAGCACAAGCTACCATAGGGAGCATTCATTTTCCTGCTATACATTATTTTGCTCTTTTCATTGGTAGATGCATTAACGGTAAAGATGAAGCATGTCATATGTGTGTCCCTGATCTTTGTGTCCTCAAGAGTGCCGTGTTAGGTTATAAAGATTATAACTTGGGGGCAATAGTTGCACGTAGGTTGCATAATAATGGTAGGGCTGGAGATTTACTTGGAGGAATTATTTGACCCGTGTGGCAAATTATCTTGGTATAGCCCCACGAGAGGGGGATATGATGTTGCCTCCTGCTTATTTAGATTATGACGCTATGGTCCAACATCATTTTCTTAAGAGGAATGAACAATTCCTCAAGTATCGACTAAGCTATGACAGACGTAGCGCTGTCCATGTTACTCTTCCTGCTCCTTTCCTTTTTGATTACTAGGCAAAAGGAAGATATGTTGTTACCAGGGAGGAAGCAGCTGAACATGAGGGGAGAGCGGAGGCGGCTCGCCAACATGCCGCAGCTTAGGAGGCAATTGCTGCTGCATCTCAGTACGACCCCAGTTACAACTACGGATATTAGCCAGGCTACCCTTGGCATTAGACCAACTTAGGCCAAAAGCCTAAGCTTGGGGGAGTACGTATTTCTCACCGACTTTACATTCATGTCACACACTATTCTAGTCGTCGGTGCTCATACTCTTTCATTGTATTATCCATGCTTGTTTAATTTTCTTTTTCTAGCTTTTTTCTTGTGTGTTTGACAAACCTTAAGAAAAACCAAAAAAATTAGTTAGTTTAATTTCCATGCTTGTAGTAGTAATTAAAATGAAAACACAAAAAGATTTCTCGTTCTTCTTCTTACTTGCTGGGAGCTTTCCCGTGTAAATAGTTTTATTTTCTTTTCTTTCCTTTGGGGTCGAGAGTAGAAGACCATATTGGAAACGTTTAATGGCTCTCACATGCATGATTGATTATTTAACTTAGAGCCCATATTACTTTGTCTTCTCTCTTGAGTTGAATGCTTGCAGATTCCAGCTTAGTCCAATGCGCGTGCACTATTATTATTATACACATCGTTCGGTCGTGCAAGTGAAAGGCAATAATGACGATATATGATGGACTGATTAAGATGAGAGAAGCTGGTATGAACTCGACCTCTATTGTTTTTGTAAATATGATGAGTTCATTGTTCCTGGTTCAACTTATTATGAAGTAAACATATTTGCAATGACATTTAGAGATTATAGTTGCTTGTGCCATGCTTGATTAGCTATGAGTTATAATGGTTTACCTTGCGTGCCAACATGCTATTAGAATGATTATGATGTGGTATGATGGGATGGTATCCTCCTTTGAATGAATTGAGTGACTCGACTTGGCACATGTTCACGCATGTAGTTGAAACAAATCAACATAGCCTTCATGATATTTATGTTCATGGTGGATTATATCCTACTCATGCTTGTACTCGGTGTGAATTAATTTTGATGCATGTTCATGACTGTTGTCGCTCTCTCAATTGGTCGCTTCCTAGTCTTTTGCTAGCCTTCACCTGTACTAAGCGGGAATACTGCTTGTGCATCCAAACTCCTTAAACTGCAAAGTCGTTCCATATGAGTCCATCATACCTTCCTATATGCGGTATTTAATTATCGTTCCAAGTAAATTTGTATCTGCCAAACTCCAAACCTTCAAATTAAATTCTATTTTGTATGCTCGAGCAGCTCATGTTTCAACTAGGGCTGCCTATATCTTCCATTCAAGGTGGGTTATTCTCAAGAGGAGTGGACTCCGCTCCTCATTCACGAGAAAGGGCCGGCAACCGGGATGCCCAGTCCCATGATCCAAAAAGATCAAAGCAAATCAATATAATTAAACAAAACTCCCCTAGGGTTGTTGTTAGTTGGAGGCACTCGTTGTTTCTAGCAAGCCATGGATTGATGCTTTTTTGTGGTGGGGGAGTATAAACTTTTGCCATTCTGTTTGGGAATTGCCTATAATGCATGTAGTATGGAAGATATCGCCATCTCATAGTTGTGGCATTCATAGCAAAAGTATGCCGCTCAAAATGTTATTCCTCTCTATTTTAAAATCGAGCTCTAGCAGCTCTAAAATCCCTGCTTCCCTCTGCGAAGGGCCTATCTATTTACTTTTATGTTGAGTCATCACCCTCTTATTAAAAAGCACCCGCTGGAGAGCACACTGTCATTTGCATTCATTACTATTGGTTTATATTGGGTATGACTTGACTGGATCTCTTTTACCATGAATTACAATGTTTAGTCAGTCCTTGATCTTTAAAGGTGCTCTGCATTTATGTTTTGCAGTCTCAGAAAGGGCTAGCGAGATACCATTTTGCTATATCATATTATGATTGTTTTGAGAAAGTGTTGTCATCCGAGTTTTATTATTATGGCTTGCTAGCTGATTATGCCATTGATATGAGTAATTGTGAGACCTAGGTGTTATTATGAGTATGGTTAGTTCATAATGTTTGCTGAAACCTGAATGCTGGCTTTACATGTTTACAACAACAAGAGCAAACAGAGTTTGTAAAAGTTTTTCTTTATCACTTTCAGTTTATCAACTGACTTGCTTGAGTACAAGCAAAGGTTTAAGCTTGGGGGAGTTGATACGTCTCCAACGTATCTGCTTTTCCAAATACTTTTGCCCTTGTTTTGGACTCTAACTTGCATGATTTGAATGAAACTAACCCGAACTGACGCCGTTTTCAGCAGAACTGCCATGATGTTGTTTTATGTGTAGAAAACAAAAGTTCTCGGAATGACCTGAAAATCCACGGAGACAAGTTTTGGATATATAAAAAATACTGGCGGAAGAATCAAGACCAGGGGCCCACACCCTGTCCATGAGGGTTGGGGGCGCGCCCTCCCCCCTGGGCGCACCCCCCTGTCCCGTGGGCCCCCTGACACTCCACCGACCTCAACTCCAACTCCATATATTCCGTTTCACGGAGAAAAAAATCGGAGAGAAAGTTTCATCGCGTTTTACGATACGGAGTCACTGCCAAGCCCTAATCTCTCTCGGGAGGGATATTCTGGAGTCCGTTCGGGGCTCCGGAGAGGGGGATTCGTCGCCGTCGTCATCATCAACCATCCTCCATCACCAATTTCATGATGCTCACCGCCGTGCGTGAGTAATTCCATCATAGGGTTGCTGGACGGTGATGGGTTGGATGAGATTTACCATGTAATCAATTTAGTTTTGTTAGGGTTTGATCCCTAGTATCCACTATGTTCTGAGATTGATGTTGCTATGACTTTGCTATGCTTAATGCTTGTCACTAGGGCTTGAGTGCCATGATTTCAGATCTGAACCTATTATGATTTCATGAATATATGTGTGTTCTTGATCCTATCTTGCAAGTCTATAGTCACCTATTATGTGTTATGATCCGACAACCCCGAAGTGACAATAATCCGGATACTTCTCGGTGATGACCATAGTTTGAGGAGTTCATGTATTCACTATGTGCTAATGCTTTGTTCCGGTTCTCTATTAAAAGGAGGCCTTAATATCCCTTAGTTTCCGCTAGGACCCCGCTGCCACGGGAGGGTAGGACAAAAGATGCCATGCAAGTTCTTTTCCATAAGCATGTATGACTATATTCGGAATACATGCCTACATTACATTGATGAACTGGAGCTAGTTCTATGTCACCCTATGTTATAGCTATTACATGAGGAATCGCATCCGACATAATTATCCATCACTGATCCAATGCCTATGAGCTTTTCACATATTGTGCTTCGCTTATTTACTTTCCGTTGCTACTGTTACAACTATTACAAAACCATTATTTTTACTTTTGCCACTGTTACCTTTATTATCATACTACTTTGCTACTAAATATGTTGCTGTAGATACTAAGTTATCCAGGTGTGGTTGAATTGACAACTCAACTGCTAATACTCAATAATATTCTTTGGCTCCCCTTGTGTCGAATCAATAAATTTGGGTTGAATACTTTATCCTCGAAAGCCGTTGCGATCCCCTACACTTGTGGGTTATCAGCTGCAGTAGTAACATTACTAGACCCACTGGCAGAACATATTATGCTCTTCATAATATGTCTCAATGCAACCACTATATATTTGCTATGAATAGAAGTTGGCATATCTTAAACTGGAATATGAGAGGTATAAACCCCACAACTAGATGGAATGATATAAGAAGGAAAATAGAAGAAAGTGCATGCTGCATTATGACATTTCAAGAAACTAAGAGAGAAATATTTGACAATGCATACATCAAGAACTTTTGTCCCAAGAGGTTCAACCAATTTTATTATTCACCATCCATTGGCAGCTCTTGAGGTTTGATTACTATTTGGAATGATAGTATAATGTAAGGCAGAGTAATATCTCAAAATTACTATCAGATCACCATTGAGTTTACTTCTAATTTGGATAATAGTTCCTGGTATCTCACCAATGTTTATGGGCCTAACAACACTGAAGGTAAATTGGAGTTTACTGACTGGATTATGAATTTGAATATGAGCCAGTCTAAACTATGGATGGTGCTTGGTGACTTTAATTTTATAAGAAGCCCTGACAATAAGTACAAACCAGGTGGTGATCCTGCCAGTATGATGACATTTAATAGTATCATTGTCAATTTGGATCTGGTTGAAATTCCACCCAAAGGAAGATCCTTCACATGGAGCAATAAACAAGACCAACCTCTATTGGGAAAACTAGACTGCATATTTACTAGTTCTCACTGGACTACTGCTCATCCATCTACTATGGCTATTCCATTGGCAAAAATTACATCTGACCATGTTCCTATCAAAATACAAATTGACAACAACATCCCAAAAAGTCAGATATTCTGATTTGAAGAATATTGGACTGAATTTAGTGGATTCATGAAACTGTGGAGAAGCACTGGCTTAATTCCACACATTTTTCTGACTCTGCTAAAAATTTAAATTCCAGTTTAAAGCTATTAGAAGAGGACTGAAAACATGGATCAAGCAATACTCCCAACTGAACAAAATCATTGACAATTGCTTTTTCTATGTGAAGTTAATTGATGGTCTTGAGGAGCAAAGACCACTATCTAGGGTGGAAAGGAATTTTAGGACATTGCTCATCAATCATACAAACAAGCTACTGGAGGCAAAGAGAATATATTGGAGAATTAGGGCAAACATCAGATGGGCAAATCTTGGTGATGAAAATACCAAGTTTTTCATGCCATTGCTACTTATGTATTTAGGCACAACTACATCACATATCTTATGACAATGGATGGACAACAAGTATTTGATCATGACCATAAAGCTGCTATTCTTTGGGCATCATTCAAGGATAGGAGTGGTACTCAAGTAAACTGCATACAAAACTTTGATATATCCCATCTAGCTATGCATGATGACCTCTATGATCTTGACAAGCCTTTTTCCAATGAAGAAATTGATGATATTATCAATAAAATGCCCAATGACAAATCTCCTGGACCTGATGGTTTCAGTGGCCTATTTATGAAGAAATATTGGCACATCACCAAACATTACTTTTATGAGTTCATCAATGATTTCCACAATGAAATTGTTTCTCTAGCTCCTGTTAACACTGCCTACATAACTCGGATACCTAAGAATGATAACCCTGAAACTCCTGATGATTATAGGCCTATATCCCTTGTAAGTATGCCTATCAAAATACTTACTAAACTTGTTGCTAACAGAGCACAACAGATTATTATATGTAGAGTTAGCAAGAATCAATATGGCTTTATTAAGACAAGGAATATTCAAGTCTGCCTTGCATGGAGTTTTGAATACATACATATGTGCCACAAATCCAAGAAAGAAATCATTATATTCAAGATTGACTTTGTAAAGGCATTTGATAAGGTCAACTACAAGGCCATTTTATTCATGATGAAGCACCTGGGTTTCAATAGCAAATGGATTAGATGGGTCACTTCTATCCTATCTACTGCCACTACCTCTGTCATCCTCAATGGTGTTCCAGGTAAGTGCATCCAATGCAAATGTGGTGTCAGGCAAGGAGATCCATTTCCCCCCCTGCTGTATGTTATGGTTGGAGAATTATTGCAAATCATGGTCAATGAAGCATGGAGAAATGGAACACTATCCTTACCTATTGAGACCAGCTATACTGAATGCTACCCCATCATACAGCATGCTGATGATATCCTAATTATCCTACCTGCTGATGAGGAAAAAATTAGGAATTTCATTGAGATCCTTGATAATTTTCCAAAATTCACGGGGCTTGTACTAAATTACAGTAAATCCTCTATGGAGCCAATCAATATCTCTGATGATAAAGCTCAGGAACTGGCTAATTCCTTTAACTGCAAAAAAGAAACCATGCCTTTCACATATCTTGGTCTACCAATGGGATCAACCAGGCCTAAAGTATCTGATTTGATGCCCATGGTATCTAGGCTTGATCACAAACTATCTGGCATTGCTTCCATGATGTCTTATTCAGGGAGACTTGTTCATCTCAAGTCCATAGTTGCTGCTCTTCCAATATTTGCTATGTGATGCATCAGAGTCCCTTTCACCATACTGGACCACTTTGAAAAATCTGGTAGAGATTTTCTTTGGTATGGCAAAGACATCAATAAAAAAGGAAACTTCCTTGTCAAATGGGATAATGTTTGTTTGCCAAAAAAAGCAGGGGGTCTGGGAGTACTAGATCTGAGAATACAAAACAAAACTCTGCTTACAAAATTTCTTTTCAAACTTTTTAACAAGCATGATATTCCCTAGATTAACCTTATCTGGAACAATTACTATGGCAATGATGAGGTACCAAATTTTCCCTACCAAGGTGGGATCTTTTTGGTGGAGAGACTATTGTTCTATTTTGCAAGACTTCAAATATATGACTATATGCTATGCTGGTAGTGGTTATACAGTAAAGCTATGGTCAGATAAATGGTGTTCTCATATACTATCCCAATCAATGCCTCAACTATATTCTTATGCAAAAGATGTTGACATCACACTTGCATCTACCAGAAACATGGAGGGCACTGACTTTTATGATTTGTTTCACTTGCCCATGTCCTCCATTGCAGTGCAACATAGTAACAATCTTAGAGAACTGATCAATAGCAGAGATAACCAGCAAATGCAAGACACATGGAAATTTTATTGGGGTGGCACTAAATACTCTAATAAGAGAATATATCTTGAACTCATGGGAAATCCTGCTGTTGCTCCTAAACTTTATCAATGGATATGGAAGTCATGTTCCCTTCCCAAGCAGAAATTCTTCTTCTGGCTTCTGTCACAAGACAAATTAAACACTAGAGATCTACTTAATAGGAAGAATTTCAACATTGAGACAAGTAAGTGTGTGTTATGTGATGATGAACCTAATGAACATCCAACGCACCTCTTTTTTAGCTGTGATTTCAGCCAAAATTTCTGGATGAACATTGGTTACCAATGGGATACTGACTATAACCTCATAGAAATGCTCCTGGAGGGTAGGAAGTAGAATACCTCTGGTTGTTTTAAAGAGTGTCTGATTGCTGGATGCTGGTGTTTATGGAAGCACAAAAATAGCATCATCTTTGATCACAAGGTCAAGAATATGTCATACTGTATAGCCACATTCAAGGAACACTTCAGCATGATCATAAAGAAAGCAAAACCTGGATTGAAGGAGGGCATGCAAAGTTGGCTAGATTATTTGTAGACACTTTGTTTTATTTTTCCTCTTTTTCCTCCACCATGTACATCCATCTGTAATTGTTCCATATTATAAATGAAAATGAGAGTTACAGTGGGGGCCTTCCCCACTATTTTTTCTCAAAAAAAATCAGTGGGATTTTGTAGGAGTTTTTCAGAGAAGAAAAGGTGAGTTAGAGGTGGATGGGTCACTTGGGTGAAAATCAAGGGTAGGCCCAAGTGTTCAAGTCCATTTGAATTGACTCAAAACTCCAAATCCAAAGTAAATGCAACTGAAAGTCCGGAAAAAGAGAGAAGGCAAAAACTAGGCTGTCACACTATGAATGAAATCTATGCTTAATTACTGAATTTTAGTTGCAAAAATTAGATAGTGCTAGTGATTTTTAGCTGCATATTTTGACAAATCGCAGTGTTACAAGGATTGACAAATGGCAATGTTACTAGATCAACAAATGTCAATCTTTCCAGTTTGACAAATGGCAATATACCCAATATGACAGATGCAAATCTTACCAAATTATCTGTACGTGGTTACCAAAGGGAGGTAGAAATCCTGCTTGCCAAATTTTCTCTTGGCTTAGCGCCGAAGTCTCGCTTTGCATACCTTATTCAATCTGGACCGTTTGCGTTGAAGAGATGAACAAATCCTGCGCAGCGAATTTTCCCTTGGCTTACTATGGAAGACCATAGCTCTCACTTTGCATTCTCGTGTTCTATCTAAAACGTTTGTGATGAAGAGCTGCACAAATACTGCTCGGCACATTTTCCCTTGGCTTATTGGGGAAGCTGTCATTGTACATACGGGTGTTCTATCTAAAATGTTTGCGATGTTAGAGTGGCAGCTAGTTGTTTCAAAATGCTTTTATTGACTGTTATTCGAGTGCACCTTCTCTCAAAATGGACACGAAAATTACCAGAGCATGTCAGGTGCCATTCCATGATAGCATGCCAAGTTTCATGAATTTTAGACATTTAAAAACAAAGTATGCCAATGTTTTGCCAGCAGTCAATAGTGTCCTGGTATTTGAAATTCATTCCCATTTCTTGCATGGGACCTAAGCATGCACCCAAGGACACAGATTTGATTTTTCAACCAATTTATATGCACTGGAGCATGTGCATGTAGTTCAAATTTGAATTATGCACATAAAATGCCTAGAAAACCCAGTTAATATATAAAAATGTCCAAATGAATCCCAAAAATTCCAAAATTTAACACAACACTCCTGTTGTTCTATGTTGACACTAGAAACTTTTTGAAAGCAATAATAGGCAACGGGTATTGTTTCGTCCCCAAAGGTGGCACGTTCCCTACCAAAACCAACTCAATAAGATTGAGAGCAACCACTCCTACAAGTATCTAGAGGCTATATCAAGTACCAAAACTACTTTGAACCATATATATTTCACATCCAAGCTCAAGAACATTGTCACCACAGCAGCAAAAATTTGCAACGTATTTAGCACTAGAGCAAAAACTAATTGGACCATTGGAGGAGTCACATACTGATGAAGAATCCCCCAAACCAGTTTTAGAAATGGAGCACCGATCAAGGAGATCGAAAATGGCAGCAATATGAGCAAGAACACGGGTTTGAATAATGGAGTGATTTTTTCCAGAGGCAGACGAAGTGCATGGGTGGATGGAATAAATGAGGGGGGCTATGTGGGCCCCATAAGCTTGCATGGCGCGCCTAGGGGGTGGGCACGCTCTATGAGCTTGTGGCTCACAGGTGCACCCCCCCCCCCCCGAGGTGTGTTCAGTGCCAAAAAAATTCAAATGTTACAGAAAAAATCATATTAAATTTTCAGGGCATTTGGAGAACTTTAATTTTCTGGACATGTTTTATTGCACGGATAATTCGGAAAATAGTAAAATAATAGCATTTATACTTTATTAATTCTAAATAACAGAAAGTAAAAGGAGGGCACAGAAGATTTTGTTTACTAAATTCATCCATCTCATGCTCCTCAAAAGGAATCCATCAAATAAGGTTGATCAAGTCTTATTGACAAACCTCTTTCGAATGACATTAAACCAGAGAATTTTTGTATAATACTAGCTTACCTCAACGGGGATATGCATGTCCCCAACAATAAGAATTTCATATTTCTTTTTAACATTAGGAATAGGGAATTCAAAACCTCCAATAATAACTATTGAAAATTTTCCAATAGAATTGATACTATTCACTTGAGGTTGTTTCTTCGATAAGTGTGCCATATGCTCATTACCATTGACATGAAAAGTGACATTGCCCTTATTGCAATCAATAAAAGCCCCTGTAGTATTCATAAAACTTCTACCAAGGATAATCGACATACTGTCGTCCTCGGGTATATCAAGAATAACAAAGTCCGTTAAGATAGTAACATCTACAACTACGACAGACACATCCTCACAAATACCAATGGGTATAGCAGTTGATTTATCAGCTATTTACAAAGAGATTTCAGTTTGTGTCAACTTGTTCAAATCAAGTCTTTTATGTAAATAGAAAGGCATAACTCTAACACCGGCTCCCAAATCACATAAAGTAGTTTTAACATAGTTTCTTTTAATGGAGCAAGGAATAGTTGGTATTCCTGGGTCTCCTAGTTTCTTTGGTATTCCACCATTAAATGAATAATTAGCAAGCATAGTGGAAATTTCAGCTTCCAGTATCTTTCTTTTATTTGTAACAATATCTTTCATATACTTAGAATAAGGAGACATTTTCAGAATATCAGCAAACATAAGCGCAAAAAGACAGGTCTAAGCATTTCAACAAAGAGCTGAAATTCTCCATCATCTTTATTCTTTGAAGCTTTAGGAGGAAAAGGCATGGGTTTCTGAACCCATGGTTCTTGTTCTTTAACATGTTTCCTAGCAATGAAGTCTCTCTTATCATATCTTTTATTATTAGGTTGTGGGTCATCAAGATCAACAATAGTTTCTATCTCCACATCATTATCATTACTAGGTTGAGCATCTACATGAACATCATCACTACAATTATTACTAGGTTCATGTTCATCACCAGATTCTGTTTCAGCATCAGAAATAGAAATATCATTTCGAATCTCAGGTGTGTCTACAGTAGGTTCACTAGAAGCATGCAAAGTCCTATCATCTTTCTTTTTCTTTTGAGGTGGACTAGGTTCATCAATATTAATTCTTTGAGAGTCTTGTTCAATTCTTTTAGGATGGCCTTCATGATACATAGATTCCTCAGTCATTTTACCACCCCTAGTCATAACTCTAATAGCATGGTCATTAATCTTATTGTTCATCTCATTAAGCAAATAATTTTGTGCGTTAAGAACTTGTTCTACTTGAGTTTTAATCCTAGAAGCATGTTTACTAACAACCTTGAGATCATTAACAGTTCTAAACATATAGTCACTCAAGTGTTCAATCATATAAGCATTTCGTTTCAATTGTCTACTAACATATGCATTGATTTTTTTTCTTTCTAACAATAAAGTTATCAAATTCATCGAAGCATTGACTGCAGATTTAGTATAATGAATATCACCTTCATCAAATCTATAGAGAGAATTTACCTCTACTACATGTGTTGGGGTATTAAGACCATGTATTTCTTCAATAGGTGGTAACTTCTTAACATCTTCAGCTTTGATACCTTTTTATTTCATAGATTTCTTTGCCTCTTGCATACCTTTAGGACTGAGAAATAGAATACCTCTCTTCTTAAGAGTTGGCTTGGGCGGTGCTTCAGGAAGAGTCCAATCATTATCATTACTCAATATATTATTCAATAGTTCTTCAACTTGTTCAATAGTTTGTTCCCTGAAAATACAACCAGCACAACTATCTAGGTGTTCCCTAGAAGCATCGGTTAGTCCATTATAAAATATATCAAGTATTTCATTTTTCTTGAGAGATGATCAGGCAAAGCATTAAGTAATTGGAGAAGCCTCCCCCAAGCTTGAGGGAGGTTCTCTTCCTTAGTATGCACAAAGTTAAATATTTCCTATAAAGCAGCTTGTTTCTTATGAGCAAGAAAATATTTTTCAAAGAAGTAATGTATCATATCCTGGGGACTACGCACATAACCAAGATCAAGAGAATTAAACCATATCTTGGCATCGCCCTTTAATGAGAAAGGAAACAACTTAAGAATATAGTAGTAGCAATTTTTTTCATCATGAGCAAATAGGGTGGCTATATCATTCAGTTTAGTAAGATGTGCCACAACAGTTTCAGATTCATAACCATGGAAATGATCAGAATCAACCAAAGTAATTAACTCAGGATCGACAGAGAATTCATAATCTTGTCGATAACAAAGATAGGTGAAGTGGAAAACTTAGGATCATATTGCATTCTAGCATTCATAGAATTTTCTTTGAACTTCCCTAGTAATTTCTTAAGATCATCTCTGTTGTTACAAGCAAGAATGTCTCTAGCTAGCTCTCCATCCATAACATAACCCTCAGGTATATCGGGTAATTCATATCTAGGAGTGCTAGATATAATAGGTGTTTCAAAGTTTTCATTTTAAATAATTTCCTAAGTTTCATAAATATCATTAGTTTCAGCATTCTCAATTTCATTAACCCTAGCAGTTGTTCATCAAGAAATTCATCCAATGGAACAGTTTTATCAAGGGATAATTAGATTTATGCCCCTAGTTGTGTCCCACTCGTCTGTTTTACCCCTAATTCCCAAAAGTCACCAGTTCTGTCCAAGTCACTTTGCTCCTCTTATGCTTTTGCCCTTTGACCGTTTGACTGTCAGTTTGAAAACTTCATAACTAATTCATACTAAATCAAAAAAATACAAATAAGATACCAAAATGTTCAGAAAAACATCACATATATGTCAGTGTCATTTGCATTCATTAAAAAAGTGTTGGAAAGTGCACATCCGAGTTTTAGCTCTTTTGATACCACCATGAATAGTAAACTCTAAATAAATTCAAAAAAATCAAAAAAAATATGGTGGCAAAGTATGACAAATGTTATAAGTGCTTGCCAAGTTTCATTAGGGAACGACATTCATGGAAGTCGTGGCAAAATAATAATCTATTTTGAAGTGTTGATTGTTTTTTTTGCCGCGGCACCCACGAATGTTATTCCCTGATGAAACTTGACAGGCACTTAAAACATTTGTCATTCTTTGCCACCAAATTTTTTTTGAATTTTTTTGAACTTTTTTAGATTTCACTATTCATGGTGGTAGCATAAGAGCTAAAACTCGGATGGCACTTTCCAACACTTTTTTCATGAATGCAAATGACACTGACATATAGGTGATGTTTTTCTGAACATTTTGGTATCTTATTTGCATTTTTCTGATTTAGTATGGATTAGTTACGAAGTTTTCAAACTGACAGTCAAACGGTCAAAGGGCAAAAGCATAAGAGGAGCAAAGTGACTTGGACAGAACCGGTGACTTTTGGGAATTAGGGGTAAAACAGACGAGTGGGACACAACTAGGGGCATAAATCTAATTATCCCTTTTATCAAATAAAGTACTAGCATCATCATAAGCATCATTCATAGCAGAAGTAGCATCATCAATTACTTGTGACATATCAGATTAATAACAGGTGTAGGTGTTGCAAGCTTACTCAAAATAGAAGGAGAATCAAGTGCAGAGCTAGATGGCAGTTCCTTACCACCCCTCGTCTTAGAGGGAAGGATCTTGGTTCTTTCATCCTTAAGATTCCTCATAGTGATCAATAGATATAAATCCCAAGTAACTCAGCAAATAGAGCTATGCTCCCTTGCAACGGTGCCAGAAAAAGGTCTTGATAACCCACAAGTATAGGGGATCGCAACAGTTTTCAAGGGTAGAGCATTCAACCCGAATTTATTGATTCGACACAAGGGGAGCCAAAGAATATTCACTAGTATTAGCAGTTGAGTTGTCAATTCAACCACACCTAAGAGACTTAATATCTGTAGCAAAGTATTTAGTAGCAAGGTAGTATGATAGCACCGGTAACAGTGCCAATAGTAACAGTAGCAGTTTTGTAGTGATTGTAACAGTAGCAACGACAAAAGTAACTTGGCAAAGATCAATATGTGAAAAGCTCATAGGCATTTGTAGGATATCGGGTTCCAGTAAAACCCTTAAGGTTCAAACTTTGGGGGTGCGCACGAAGATCTTTCCCCTACCGATCCACGTCCCAACGCCTCGCTGAGAATCTAAGCTAAACGATGAACAACACAAGGGACACAAGATTTATACTGGTTTGGGCCACCGTTGTGGTGTAATACCCTACTCCAGTATGTGGTGTGGTGGATTGCCTTAGGGGCTGATGATGAACAGTACAAGGGGAGAACAGCCTTGCGAGAGGTGTTCTTGTGGTTGTGGTTTTGCTTGTGAAGGGTTTGATTAGCTCTGGATGAGATGAGAGCTCGATCCGTCCTCTCTCTACTGTGGTGGCTAGCCCTATTTATAGAGGCCCTGGTCCTCTTCCCAAATATTGAGCGGGAAGGGCGCCAACAATGGCCATTTTGAAGGGGAACATCTAGTACAAGTTATCATGACTAAAGTTGGTCTTCGGCTGCCAAAGGCACTGGCGATGACACCGCCTTGGGCTCCATGGTGACCTCCATCCTGCTGCTCTGCTGGTCTTGGTATCATTCCACCGAAATGGTAACCTTTGCCTGATGCCTCGGTACTCCATGCCCGCGCTTGCCCCCTTTGCACCAAAGAGGAAACAAGGACACTGCACAGGCCGGCGCCCACCTGGCTCCCGCCTGGACTCGACCGTCATGGCTTGCGTCACGAGCACCTCGCGAGGTACCCTTGCCTTGATCACTCCGCCTCCTCGCGAGCCTGCCTGGTGAGGCCGCTCCTGGGGAAGCCTTGCGTCGTCCCCCCCCCCCCGCAAGGCTTGGCCCCTCGCGAGGGTCTTGAGCTTAGGTTGATGAAGATGGGCCGTACTGGGCCACCACTTGAGCCACGCCGTAGGCCGCAGGCAGGCAAGTCTGGGGACCTCCGTTCCGAGAACACCGACAACATTGGATCAGTGATACTGTGTTGGACAACATTCATCATGTAGCCGTTATAACCTAGGGTGATGCTTAACTAGCTCCAGTTCATCAATATAATGTAGGCATGTATTTCGTATATAGTCATACGTGCTTATGGAAAAGAACTTGCATGACATATTTTGTCCTACCCTCCTGTGGCAGCGGAGTCCATAAGGAAACTAAAGGATATTAAGGCCTCCTTTTAATAGAGAACTGGAACAAAGCATTAGCACTTCTGAATACATGAACTCCTCAAACAATGGTAATCACCGGAAAGAATCCCAATTATTGTCACCTTGGGGAATGCGGATCATAACTCATAATAGGTGTCTACAACTTGCAAGTTAGGATCAAGAACACACATATATCCATGAAAACATAATAGGTTCAGATCTGAAATCATGGCACTCGGGCCCTAGTGACAATCATTAAGAATAGCAAAGTCATAGCAACATTAATCTCATAACAGAGTGGATACTAGGCATCAAACCCTAAAATAACCAACTCGATTACATGATAAATCTCATCCAACCCATCACCGTCCAGCAAGCCTACGAAGGAACTACTCATTCCCAGTAGTGAGCATCATGGATATGACGATGAAGGAAAGTTGATGATGATGATGGCGACAGATTCCACCCTCCGGAGTCCCAAACAAACTCCAGATCATCCCTCCTGAGGAAGAACATGAGGTGGTGGCGCCTCCGTATCGTAAAACGCGATGAATCCTTCTCTCTAATTTTTTTCTCCATGAGTAGGTATATATGGAGTTGGACTTATGGTTGTCGGAGGTCCAGGGGGCCCACAAGCTCGCTATGCGTGCCCTGGAGGGTGGGCGCGCCCCCTAGGCTTGTGGCTCCTGGGTGCCCCCATTTGGTATCTTTTTCCACCAGTATTTTTATATATTCCAGAAATATTCTCCATAAATTTTTCGTTCAATCTGAGAACTTTGATTTCTGCACGAAAACAACACCATGGCAATTCTGCTTAAAACAGCGTCAGTCTGCAAATTAGAGTCCAAAACAAGTGCAAAAGGGTTTTGAAAAGTACATACAATGAAGATGTATCACTGGTGCGGCAAGGGGAGCGCATGCAGTGTAATAAAGAGCAAGAACGTATGCAGTGGTTTTTACCCAGGTTCAGGCTGCTGAGAAGCGTAAAACCTTACTCCTGCCTTGGGATATTTAATGGGTGAATGCGCAAGCACACGGAGCGCTCTCCCCCGGCAAGTCACAAGGAGAGAGCATATGCACGAGCACGTACTGGTGAGGTTGCAATGGGTTCCAACCCTTGTAAAGGTTTCCATGGCCCTCCTTTTATAGCTCAAGGGGTTACTACAATGGCAAAAGGGTAATTACAGGGTGATTTGATAGAAACAGATCTATCATACCTAACTCTGCTAGTTAGGACAGAAATGCATTAAATGCATTGCTAGATGTCTCAAGGAGGAGGAGTCCCAGCAGGGTTGCCACACCACTTACTCATCTGGCTCCTATTAGATTGATACGCCATTAGGGCGGGTGTCAATAAAGGTAATTCTCCTTCCAGTGGGATGCCACCTGCCCGACAAGCTTTACCTAACCGCCTGCGGGCTCGACACCTCATCGATGGGTGACAACCTGCTCAGTGAGGTGGGGCGCCAATGGTAGGCGAAGCCTTGCTGGGTCCTACGCCTGTTGGGTCTTCTCCTTGCCGGGCTTGCCTTCCCAGCAAGGGCCTGCTTTATCCTTGTATCTTGTCTTGCTCTTCTTGATGCGCTCCTTGATCCCACGAAGAGCTGCTTCTTGATCTTGAGCTGGTCTCCGCCAAGGTCTCTTGCCGGGGATGGTACTACTACCCGTGCACAATTCAGGGGGCGCTAAGGACCCTGTTCTTAGTGCACCGACATTGGCCATTGCACTTTCATATATTTGCTTGTTCTTCACGCTCCACTATGAGCACTACTCTTAACACTTGGCTCACTGCTGCTATGTATAAGAGCAAAGGCTTCTTACTACTCAGAGTACCAAGCACCGGCTGGGTGGAAAGCATAGTTTTCAATTTATCAAATGCAACCTATTCTTTATATGTCCATTCGAACTTATCTGATTTTTTCACTAATCCTGGAAATAAATCTCTTCAAGGCTGCAATGTAACAATTTAGCATTTGGATGTTGTGAGACACTCAGGCTTCTTCATGCGCATGATATCGCCTATCTTCTCAGGATTAGCTTTGGTTCCTTGTTCAGAAACAAGGAAACTGAGTAATTTACTAGTTGGGACTCAAAAATCGCACATAGCAGGGTTGAGTTGTATCCCCTAAGTTTAGAGAATTGAAGGTCTCGGTGAGGTCGGCTAAGACATCGGATCCTTTATTAGACCTGACCATGATATCATCCATATATGCTTCCACATTTTGACTAATATCATCATAAACACACCTAAATCATGCGCTGGAAAGTTGCGCCTGCATTTTTTAGACTGAATAGCATCATGATGTAGCATAAACACATGAAAGGGGTTATGAAGGCCGTTTTTATGCACCAGGCTCATACAATCGGATCTGATGGTACCCTAAGTACGCATCAAGAAAAAAAGTCTCTCACAGCCAACAGTGGAGTCTGCTATCTGGTCAATATGAGGAAGGGGAAAATGATCCTTGGGATAGACCTAGTCAAATGCGTCTACAAGAGTATAGGAAACCAAATTGTAAAGACATGCAAGTGAAAGTAACAAGGTAGAGTTAGAGAGATGCAAACACTGGTTAATTTGGTAAAGATTTTTCTCGTGGTTGTAATAAACTTAAGACCATGTGTGCATGAACCTAAAGGGTCGAGCGCATAAGGGAAGGAACCTACTCGGTCGAGGTTAGATGTCACTACTTGGATATGATACGATTAGGACTTGGCCCACATGCCAAGGAAACTATGGGCTTCATACCTCTAGTGGTCCTTAACTGATTATCCCACGATGAGACTTCTATATAAGGGAAGGTATGATGCTCAGTTAAGGGCGGTCATAACTATATCGGCTAGGTTATACATGTTACATATTCTAGCCACCTCCACTCGCCCGGGTCATACAAATGGGCCTACCAGTCAATCCCTCAAAGCTTGATCTACACGCAAGGATATCTCTAGAGGCGGTGCACTTGCACCACACTAACGAATTGCTTGAGGGATTCCATGATTGGTTGTTCGAGGGAATTGGCTGGAGGAGATGAATCGAACGGACAACACTCTCCTCTGAACAACACTCTACTCAAATTATACTTCCACGACGAGGATTGAGTGTCTAGTGGTAATCTCGTGATCTATCTCCCGAGCATTCTCTCGGGTGTTCTATGCATAAGGAATTATTTTCTTTATCCAAGCATTGCACGCTACATAGCCCAATAGCGGGGATCTTGGATATCATGAGGGCCATGTTGTCAATACCTTGCGCCTTAGCAAGAATCTATCATTATTTTAAGACAATTTTAAGTTTGAACAAGCAATCAATAGTTTTATCGGGTAAAATATGCTCAATAGTAAATTTGTTATGAGTAACCCATAAATACAAGGAAATAGAAGAAAAAATAACCCAACATAGCCATCTTGAATTGCCAGAGAAACGAGCAAGACAAGAAAACCAATTCTGAAAGTTCAATGGGTCCCAATTTTCACTGAGCCACAAGAGAACACAACACTAAAAAACATAGCCATGGTATAGGTAAAGAAAATGTGCTCCACATTCTCAATATCTCCATAAAGAATGCAAGCGTCATTTGCCAATCCTTGTCAACTTACCTAGCTCTAATGGTTCTTTGTTCAAAAGCATGGTTACTTAATAAATTTAATGGGAAAACGATTAACATAGCAGATAACCATCCATGAGTCTGGTAGTTACATAAGGAAATAACAAATACAAACATATTCAAACAAATATTGTTCTATCTTTTACACCCACACAATATTTTCCAATCTTATGAAATTTTATTCATCATTTATTTCTAAAAGTAAAGAAACCATAATATCTTTTCCACATGGGATAGAACATCTGCCTTCATCCATTTTGGCACTCATAGTTCAACTTTGTAGCTTGTTCTTCCTTGCTTTGCTATGGGAACTCATGTGACCACCAAAGGCTTGAGATGAGTTGAAGGTGAGATTGCAAATGCTGCATCTGTACTTACGTGAACTCATAGTATTATGCATAATACCACTATTAGTAATGCCATTTGGTACATCCATAGGAGTCTTGTCTTCTCTGGGGCCATGTGAGGAGGTGGCGAATGGAACAAGAGGGGTAGGCACAACATAAGTAGCGTCATGGGTTAGCGTCCCATGTGGTATATTTTGTGGACCCTGTATAACAATTGGTCAGTGGTGACAAAATATAGAATACAAACAAATTGTGACGGTACTAAGTTTACCTTGTAGACTCTCCTGGTTGGGATCTCAAAGATTGGACCATCATCTATTGCTCCAATAGTATTAAGGTGGGCATTGACAACTGCAATGGGATCTCCCTGGAGTAAGGATGTAATTGATGGAGACTCCATGGAAAAGATCCTCCTCTGATCCGATGAACTAAAGTAGTTCCTAATAGGGTTTGACAAGAAATCTTGGTGCGAGAATATTTCTCGTGGGTTCTCAAAGATTTCCCTATGGTTGGGCTGAGAAATAAGGGTATTGACCCTATTTGAAGGAGTAAACTTTGCATCAGGCAACTGTGGAGGTTGTGATGATAGTGATACACTGGTTTGATATGGCATGATGGAACAATCTTTGATTGATGGCATGGTAACTACATGTGGTGCATCAATGGTAGGTGGGGTGTTCCATACCCAAGTTGAATCTGATGGTGTGGAATTCAGGGGAACAAAATCACTCAACATCGGCATGATCGCTCTGCCTCTCGGTGCATCATGCAAGGGAGAAATATTGGCCTCACTTTCATCAGATCTGACTTTCTTAGGATAGGAGCCATTAGGATCCATAGCTCCTAGTAAAATCAAGAACTTTTCAGGAAAGGTATGGAAAGTAGGGATGTATATGGTATGATAGTGTTCGTTTCTTAGGAGGGATGCTACATGAGGTGATATTAGGTGTATTTATAGGAATCTTGCGTATCTATGAACATGCATGCCTTCATGTATTATTCAATTGTGTCATTAACTAAAATATTTGAAATTTAATCACCAGTATTCATACAATATCTAATAGATATGGGTGATAAATTATTCTAATAATTCATGATATCTTCTAGGATATCTTATTGGTAAATTAGTAATGGGCATGGGCTGGGTCGGCCCGATGGGTCACTTGCCGACCCAAAAATTTAAGGCCAATGAGTCATGTTGGTCGGTCTCAAACAAGATTGGGGTCAACAGAGCCGGCCCCTGGTGACCCGCTGGGTCAACCTGGTCAGCCCACCTTATAGTCTTATATCTCACATCAGCTGCAATCTCTGTCGTGTTGGCATTGTCGTAGGACCCGATTTTGCGATGCAGTCTATCAAATAATTTCCGTCAAACACTCGCCTATATGAACAACAAAATTGTCTGGGTATATTTAGGTAAGATGCGCACATACTAACCACAAGCAGACGACTTGATTTTTTCTATTAACCACATATTAGAAATCTTATCAATTCTTACACTAGTAGGATTCCATTTAAACCATGCCTCATTTTAACACCTTGTTTGTCCACAAGGCAATGTAAAGTAAGAAATTGGGTCGACCCAAAATACCCATTGGGACAACGAGGCCATTGCCTATTTTTTATGCGGGTTGACCTGTGGCCTCTCAAATTGGGCTTGGGGCGGGTCCAAGGCCAGGTTCGGGTCAACCCATTCCCATCCTAATGGTAAATTCAATAACGCCATCTTCTACATAAAAGTTGGTATTTATTCCTCTGGAAAAAGCGATTGAATGATATATGGTATTATTATAGAAACATGAGTCCATCGATCTTGGATGAAAAATTATTACCAATGTTGCTATGAAATTACATGTGTCTTCTTAAACTAGTGATAATTGTCTCGACTTATTGTCTCGAATTTCAAGCATTTCTTATTTAACTTCCTGGACTTGCACCCTGGGTCCAAACTAGCTACTATTTGCTAATCAATCCCAGAGGGGTGGGGTTTGAGTGTGGTATAGAGAGTGGGGGTGGGAAGGAGAGATAATGTAAGAGAGAACTTTACCGTTTTCCTCATAATCTATTTTAAATATACAACTATGGTGCCTTAATACAAGGAAGTTGTCATAATAACTAAAATATACCTAGAATTCATGGAAACCTCATGAAATGCCAATATTATGTTCCTATATAGCTATTGACATTGGGATCCCCTACAGAAGGGCCATGGCAAGGATTCGCCCTAGGATACCTAAACGGCCTGAGCTGTGCCAGGAGATCACTCGGTTGAGCTGACATCATAAAGCCCATCCGTCTAACCTAGGCAGGGACATCAACCCGATTGGATCGGTATCGGGCAATCAAAGCGGGTGTTTACAATAGCACCATTTAGATAGCTTCATTGCATAGTAGTAAATCATGTACTAATTAACCATCATCATCATGGCATTATCCTACAACATGGCTCACATAACTGTTGTGCCTTATCGATGCCGCCCGATACGTCTCCAACGTATCTATAATATTTGCTTGTTCCATGATGTTATATTATCATTATTGGATGTTTTACAATCATTTTATAGCAACTTTATAACATTTTTTGGGACTAACCTATTTACGTACACTACTAGGGAAAACCTTATACACAGAATCTTAGCAGCAGCGCGGTTCAGGGGGAGGCGCTACTGCTAATTAGTAGCAGCGCGGGATAAAAAACAAGTGCTACTGCTACTAACTTAGCGCATCTCGGCCGAACCACGCTGCTACTAAAATCGACCGACAGTTCCTGCAAACCCAGGTTTAGCAGTAGCACGGTCTTTATAAGCGCGCTGCTGATAAAGTCATAGTAACAGCGCACTTTTTTTGGGACGCGCTACTAATAATTGTCACTATTTTTGAAACTGGCCACATGGCAGGACCCACTTAGCAGCAGCGCATGAGGCGTAAGGGTGTTGCTGCTACGTTAATAGTAGTAGCACGGATTATGACCCGCCCTACTGCTAAGCCGCAGAATATACCATTCCCTCCCCCTTCCCCTCCCCCGTCCTCTCTTCCTGACTTTCCCCTACTGTCGTGGTTCTAAGTCTGACAGTAGAGTGGGGGGTAGGTATGGAGAGGCAAGGTCCTAGCTATGGAGAGGTTGTAAACACAAGCGATGTACGAGTTCAGGCCCTTCTCGGAGGAAGTAAAAGCCCTACGTCTCGGAGCCCTGAGGCGATCGAGTGGATTATGTATGTATGTGTTACAGGGGTGCGAACCCTTCTGCCTGTGGAGGGGGGTGGCTTATATAGAGTGCGCCAGGACCCCTGCCAGCCCACGTAATGAAGGGTTTAAAGTACATTAAGTCTGGGGCGTTACTGGTAACGCCCCACATAAAGTGTCTTAACTACCATAAAGTCTATTCAATTACGGGCCGTTGCAGTGCAGAGTGCCTCCTGACCTTCTGGTGGTCGAGTGAGTCTTCATGGTCGAGTGAGTCTTCATGGTCGAGTCCTTCTAGTCAGTCGAGAGGGTTCCTCCTTGGTCGACTGGAAGGTGATCTCTTCTAAGGGTGTCCTTGGGAAGGGTACTTAGATCAGGTCTATGACCCTACCCTAGGTACATGAATCCATCATTAGCCCCCGAATGGATTGAGGCTTGAGTGAGGAAGGAGTTGATGTTGTTTCCGATTGATTTTTGCATACTGGCTATGCGTTGTTCTGGATCAAGATCTTCTTTGTTGATAACGAGCAACTTTTCTTCAGTCGACTCGATCCATTCTTGTCTTTCGTCGAGTGATCTTTTGGACTTTGCCGGTTCCCGAGCGACGGATCGCAAGAAATCTCACGTCTGACAGACCGATCTGCCGTTCGCGGATTCCACGGGATACGAAATTTGGGGAAGCGCGCGAAGCGGAACGAACCGCGGCGCTCGGACAGGACAGGACATAGACGCCTCGATCTCCGTGCCGCTTTTTCCGCCACGTATCGCGTCAATGCAACTATTTCGGGATATGATTAGACTGTCCGGGTCCACCTGTCATCCACTCGGAAGGGATGTTATAAATGCGACCAGTGAGGGTTTCTGAACAGTGCTCCATTCTTTCTCCTCTGCTCTCCTCGTCTCCGCCCAACGCACCCGCTTTCGCCTCCGCAAAGCTCTTCTTCGCGCATCTCACCGGCAGCCATGGTCAAGGAGAAGACAGCGGTGCTGGAGCGCGCAAAGAAGGCGTCGGCGGCGGAGAAGGCGAAGGGGAGATCCACCAGTCGCAGCGGGTCTTCGTCGAGATCCCGCCTGCCGAAGGGCTGGGTCTAGGGAGATTGGATCCAGTCGACCATCAGGGAGAAGGATCTCCTCGACATGGCCGACGACAGGCTGATCCCCCAGGGCGTCGCAAGGCTTCCAGGGAAAGAGTGGCAACCCCAGCCAGAAGAGGGTGAGTGTGTGCTCCTGGCCACTCATGTCAATCGCGGATTTTCTCTGCCACCGAGCGTTTTCTTTTGTGGTTTTTTGAACTTCTTTGGAGCTCAACTCCACCACTTCACTCTGAACTCCATCGCGTATCTTGCTGCGTTTGTATCCATGTGTGAGAACTTCCTGGGCTGTCGACCACACTGGGGCTTGTTCAAGCACATCTTCACATGTCGTTCTCAGACCGTGAAGAAGGCGAGTCTAGGCGATGAGAAAACCCAAGTTGTCCAAATGTGCGGGGGCCTGGGAATTCAAGTGAGGAACAAGAGCACCTTCCCAGCTATGACGTTTCCCGAGTCGGTCAGGGGCTGGCAGTCGACCTGGTTCTACTGCCAGAATGAGCCGACGCCGGGACAGTCGAGTGGACTCCCTCCATTCACCATGGACCGAGTGAACAAGCCCTCCTCTCTGAAGGTGATTCCGGAGGAGAGAGCTGACGTGAAGATGCTGATGGATCGCGTGGTGCAGTTGGTTCGGGACGGCATGACTGGCATGGACCTTTTGGAGGTTTTCCTTCGGCAACGTATCCAGCCTCTTCAGTTCCGGAGCCATTGCATGTGGTTGTACTGCGGAACCGAAGACGAAACTCGAGTCCACCCGGAAGCAGTCGACGACGCCACGGTGGAAAGGTGGATGGCCGCGATCACTGGGAACAAGGATAATCCCCATGGATCCAGGAGGATTCCTCCACTTGACCATCACAGTGTTCCAGACAAGGTACATTTGCTCTGCCTTCCATTGTATATTTGTCGTATTTGTTTCTGTATGTTCTGCAACTTGGTCGATTGATTTCTGTCTTGACGTCTTCCAGGCCCTTACCGAGCTGTACTCGATGCCCAATGGAGCTCAGGCTCCGACTGAGGAGGGAGAAGCCAGCGGGGGCGAGAGCCAGGATGAGTGGGATTCAGACGCTGCCGAAGATGACGACGATGACGACGACGATGATGAGGACGAAGAAGAGGAGGACGAGGAGGTTGCACCACCGCGCTCGAAAAGGCGGTCGAAACTTGTCCATGACCCCCCGACTGAACGCGGTAAGGGGGTTGCGACTGCCTCGCAGTCGACGAAGCGCCCTAGGACCGCTTCTCCAGTGCCGACTGAAAAGGCACCGAAGCAGTCGAAGGTGGCTCCGTCGAAGCCAACCAAGCTCCTACCGAAGATCAAGGTGTCCATCCCCACCATATCAGGGTAAACATATTACTTAAGTCTTCCTGTTTTGTACAAGCTTTATCTCTGGTTGATACTTGAATTAATCGACTGATTCTTTGGAACTTCAGTGCTGCAACTTCTGAGACCTCAGGCAAGGCTGACGACCATGAGATGGAGGACGCAGCAACCTCAAATCCTGGTACTATACTCTTAATTCCGTCTTTAGTCGACTGACTCATGATTTCTAACTCCAATTCTTTTCTGAAGCTCCATCCAATGTCGTTATCACCCTTCCTGATGATGATGATGAGGATGAGGAACCGCTCAAGCATAGGAGGAGCCGGAAGGTGTCTACTGGTAAGGCGGCCCAGGATGTGACAGCGCCCGAGACTGTGGTCACGGAGGGGGAGAACACCACTCGACACACCGTGTCTTTCGCGGTGCCGTTGACGAGTGCTCGTCCCACTTCGTCGAGTGCCGCGCAACCTTCGCTCTTCACAACGCACCACGTCCCGGAGGACCAAGCCAGCGCTGCTAAGGAAGCGATACGCCAAGCAGGGATCATGATGGAGCAGGTTAAGACCATCCGGGATGCAAGCCAAGCAGCTTATGACGCCAGCTCCGCCCTTCAAAGCAATGTTCAGGTCAGTCGACCACCGCCTGTTCTGTTAGGATATGCTATCAAAACTTTTCTTTCTGGAATCCATGGCCATCACCCAGTGGGTGTGTCAATAAGAAACTCCGTGTTAGCGGGGGCATGCTGAGTGCACCCGCTGGGTGTAGTCCCCAAGGCTAAGGTCGACTGCTGGCAGTCGGCCTTAGGCTTTATAAGTAAAGGATTTTCATCATTCAACTGTGGCGAATGGATTTCCGAAACCGGTGGGGGCACGCTGAGTGCACCCACTGGGTGTAGTCCCCAAGACTGTGGTCGACTGCTGGCAGTTGATTACAGTCTGAAGAATACGTCTCTTTTTTTGGGGGTCGACTGGTCGACTCTGTCTTGAAAAGAACCAGTGGGGGCACACTGAGTGCACCCACTGGGTGTAGTCCCCGAGACTACGGTCGAATGCTTGCATTCGACTGTAGTCTCAGAAACGTATGATTTTCTCTTATCCACTCGGAAGTGAATTATCTTTGATATCTCGTCGATTGGTTCTTCGTAGAAATTCTGTGACCTTGCGGCTCGCTATACTGAGCTGGAGCAGAAGCACATTCAGCTCGAGCTGGATCTGAAGCTGGTTCAGGAGAATCTGACGAAGGCGAAGGAGGAGACCAAAGGTATGTTTGGTGAGACCTCGACGACTCCTTTTTCCCTTCATTTGTTTCAAAATCTGACCTTGCTGTCACTTGCAGGCAAGGTGAAGGAAGCCTAGAAGAGAAAAGACCTTGAGCTAGCTGAGAAGACCAAGCTTGCTGACGAGAAGTTAGCTTCAGTCACCAAGCTTGAACAGGAAAATACCAATCTAAAAGCTGCTCTGGCGATTGCCAACAAGGAAGTCGACCGACTGAAGGCTGACAAGACCACTCTGACCGACAAGATCAACCAGTTAACTGGGAAGAAGAATGACTTGGAAGCCTTCCTGGGTGGACTTGCTAAGAAGCTGTTTCTTATGCTCGAAGGTAATCCTTTATGCTGCCCTTTTCAACTGCGATGTTCCCATTCGACCACTGTCTTGACTCGGCGTTTGTCCTTGTAGAATTCTGTCGAAACTTTGAAGAAGAGACTAGCCAGTTGGAGCCAAACCTTGACCCTGTCAATTCTCCGGTGAATGATGAAGTTGCCATGAATGTCTTCCGACTGGAGTCCCGCGTTGCAGCTGTCGTGGACTATCTTGCAAGGCTGAAGGCCGCCACTTCTCGCATCGACTCGACGCTTTGGCCCAGGGCGACACTCCAGAATGACCTCGAGTCGTTGATGGCTCGACTAAACGCGATCCCTGACCGAGTGCAGGAGTGGAAGAAGTCCTCAGCTCGGTGTGGCGCAGATGTTGCTTTGTGTCTGGCCCGAGTCCACTGCAAAGACGCGCGAGAAGAGAAGCTGGCGGCTCTCCGAGTGGCCAACACCAAGAAACACGACTTCAGGTCCTTCATGGAAACCTTCATCGCTGCTGCCACCCGGATCGCAGACAGAATCGACCTTGATGAGTTCGTTGCTCCTTCCAGCCCTCCACAGGAGGGGTAAAAAACTTCCTTTAAGCCCGACACTTTAAATTTGCCTCGGTATGCCGAGTGGAATTGTAACCGAAAAACCTTAACAGGCTTAGCGCCTGAGCACTCTCGGTTCCTTTAGGTATCGACCTAAACTTGGATTCGATGTTTGAATATGATTGCTTTTGGCTCGAAATGTCCTTTGCAGGTTCACAGCAAGGTGCTTTCTGTAGTCGACTTATTTCTTAGGCGAGCACTGGGCCGCAGCTAAGCCTCCGAGTGAGAGGTTTTCTCTTCACTCGGTAGGATTTTTATTTCTTAGGCGAGCGCTGGGCTGCAGCTAAGCCCCCGAGTGAGAGGTTTGCTCTTCACTCGGTAGGATTTTTATACCTTAGGCGAGCACTGGGCTGCAGCTAAGCCTCCGAGTGAGAGGTTTGCTCTTCACTCGGTAGGATTTTTATACCTTAGGCGAGCACTGGGCTGCAGCTAAGCCTCCGAGTGAGAGGTTTGCTCTTCACTCGGTAGGATTTTTATACCTTAGGCGAGCACTGGGCTGCAGCTAAGCCCCCGAGTGAGAGGTTTGCTCTTCACTCGGTAGGATTTTTATACCTTAGGCGAGAACCTGGCTGCAGCTAAGCCCCCGAGTGAGAGGTTTTCTCTTCACTCGGTAGGATTTTTACATTGTATTTGTGGCGAAGCTCAGAAGAGAGGGTCGCAGTCGACCTGCACCTCGCCTTCCTTGCGAGCGCACATTGTACTTATGGCGTAGCTCGGAGGAGAGGGTCGCAGTCGACCTGCACCTCGTCCTCCTTGCGAGCACACATTGTACTTATGGCGTAGCTCGGAGGAGAGGGTCGCAGTCGACCTGCACCTCGTCCTCCTTGCGAGCGTACGTTGTACTTAGGCGAGTACTTCGACTGCAGCTAAGCCTCCGAGTGGAAGTCTGGCTTATCACTCGGTAGGATTTTTTATAACTTAGGCGAGCACTGGGCTGCAGCTAATCCCCCGAGTGGAAGTCTGGCTTACCACTCGGTAGGATTTTTTATAACTTAGGCGAGCACTGGGCTGCAGCTAAGCCCCCGAGTGGAAGTCTGGCTTACCACTCGGTAGGATTTTTTATAACTTAGGCGAAACGGATTCGCGGCTAAGCCTCCGAGTGGAAGTCTGGCTTACCACTCGGTAGGATTTTACAAACTTAGGCGAAATGGATTCGCGGCTAAGCCACCACTGGGGGAAAATTTTACTGGACAAAAATAAAAAGTGACAAAAACTATGAAGGAATTATGACACTATTATTTCGAAATCAATGAACTACAGAAGTACTTTATTACAACTCATCCGAGTGAAAAACTTTAAGTGTAAAATGGGCGGAGCAGATCCGCATTCCAAGCTCGGGGCTCTTCTATATTGTGTTCGACGTTGTAAAGACGGTATGCCCCGTTGTGGAGAACCTTGGTGACGATGAAGGGTCCTTCTCAAGAAGGAGCGAGCTTATGTGGTTTCTGCTGATCCACCCGGAGCACTAGATCTCCTTCCTGGAAGGCTCGACCTCTCACGTTTCTGGCATGAAAGCGACGCAAGTCCTGTTGGTAGATGGTCGATCGGATCACAGCCATCTCCCTTTCTTCCTCGAGAAGGTCGACTGCGTCCTGACGCGCTTGCTCAGCTTCTGCTTCGTTGTAGAGTTCAACTCGAGGAGCATTGTGAAGAAGATCACTCAGCAAGACTGCTTCAGCTCCATAGACCAAAAAGAATGGAGTTCTTCCGGTCGACCGATTGGGTGTGGTCCGCAAACCCCAAAGCACCGAAGGGAGTTCGTCGACCCATGCTCCAGCCGCATGCTTGAGATCACGCATCAGTCGGGGTTTCAAACCCTTGAGGATTAAGCCATTGGCTCGCTCTGCTTGTCCATTCGACTGTGGATGGGCGACTGAAGCGTAGTCGACTCGTGTGCCTTGAGCGTTGCAGAAATCCTTGAATTCTTCCGAGTCAAAGTTCGACCCATTATCCGTAATGATGTTGTGCGGGACTCCATATCTGAACGTCAGCTCCCTGATGAAGGTAACCGCAGTACCGGCGTCAAGATTCTTGATTGGTTTAGCCTCAATCCACTTGGTGAACTTGTCGACTGCTACCAGTACGTGCGTGAAACCACTTCAACCTGTTCTCAAGGGACCAACCATGTCCAACCCCCATACTGCGAACGGCCAGACGGGTGGAATGGTCTTCAGAGCTGACGTAGGCTTGTGCGACATATTGGAGTAGAACTGACATCCTTCGCACTTGTCCACTATTTCCTTCGCCATCTCATTCGCCCTCGGCCAGTAAAATCCGGCTCGGTATGCTTTGGCTACTATGGTCCGAGAGGACGCATGGTGACCACAGGTCCCCGAGTGGATATCATTAAGAATGATTCGACCTTCCTCTGGAGTTATGCATTTTTGACCAACTCCAGTCGGGCTCTCTCTATATAACTGTCCTTTGATAACGGTAAAGGCCTTGGATCGACGGACGATCTGCCGAGCCTCTTCCTCATCCTCTGGGAGCTCTTTTCTCAGGATATACGTGATATAAGGAATTGTCCAGTCGGGAGTGACCACTAAAACCTCCATGACCAAGTCAACCACTGCTGGGATCTCAACCTCAGTCGGATCTGTGGCACTCTTGGGCTGTGGAGCTTCTTCTGTGAAAGGATCTTCTTTGACTGACGGAATGTGTATATGCTCCAAAAACACACCACTCGGAATGGCTTCTCTTTTGGAACCTATCTTTGCCAGATCATCTGCTGCCTGATTTTTCAGTCCGGGGATGTGATGGAGCTCTAACCCCTCAAACTTCTTTTCCAGCTTCCTCACTGCATTGCAGTATCCAGTCATTGCTGGGCTTCTCACGTCCCACTCCTTCATCACGTCCCACTCGGCAAACGCTGCATCAGCTTCTGGAGTCCACTCGAACTTGTCTGCCTTCTTCATCAGTCGGTAAAGAGGCAATGCCTTTTCACCGAGTCGTGAGATGAATCGACTTAATGTGGCCAAGCATCCAATAAGCATCTGGACGTCGTGCACTCGCGCAGGGCGTTTCATTCGGAGAATAGTGCCGATTTTCTCTGGATTAGCATCGATCCCTCGCTCGGAAACGAGAAAACCGAGTAACTTTCCACCAGGAACCCCGAATGTGCACTTGGACGGATTGAGCTTGATATCATACCTTCTGAGGTTGGCAAATGTTTCGGCGAGGTCAGCAAGAAGGTCGGAACCCTTTCGCGACTTGACGATGATATCATCCATATACGCTTCCACATTCCGACTGATTTGCGTGAGAAGACACTTCTGAATCATTCGCATAAATGTAGCTCCGACATTTTTGAGGCCGAATGGCATGGTGATATAGCAGAAGCACCCGAATGGAGTGATGAAAGCTGTTTTTATTTCGTCGGGTCCATACAGACGGATCTGATGATACCCGGAATATGCGTCTAGAAAAGACAATCTCTCACACCCCACGGTCGAGTCAACAATTTGATCTATGCGAGGGAGAGGAAAATGATCTTTCGGGCAGGCCCGATTGATGTGCTTGAAATCAATGCACATGCGGAGTGACTTGTCCTTCTTGGGAACCATGACGACATTAGCAAGCCACTCGGAGTGGTATATCTCTCGGATAAATCCTGCCGCCAACAGTCGAGCCACTTCCTCACCAATAGCCTTTCTCTTCTGGACGGCGGACCGCCGAAGATGCTCTTTGACTGGCTTTGCTATTTTGTCGACTCTGAGGCGATGCTCAGCCAGTCCCCTGGGAACACCTGGCATGTCAGCTGGCTTCCATGCAAAAATGTCCCAGTTCTCACGGAGGAACTGGATGAGCGCTTCTTCCTATTTTGGGTCGAGTGTTGTGGAGATGTGGGTCGGGGCTGCATTGGGGTCAGTCAGGTGAATGTGAACAGGCTTCGTCTCACCAGACGACTGAAATGCAGATTCTGTGGCGGGTTTTTTGGATCTCAACAAATCACTCGGATCTGCATTTTGCTTGTACTCTTCGAACTCGACCGCTGTTACCTGGGAATCGGCAATCTTCGAGCCCTTCTGAAAGCACTCTTTTGCCTTTTTCCGATCGCCGGTGACAGTGATCACTCCTTTGGGACCTGGCATTTTCAGTTTGAGGTACATGTAACATGGTCGAGCCATGAACCGTGCGTAGGCTGGCCTCCCCAAAATGGCGTGGTACGCACTCTGAAAATCCACAACCTCAAAGGTCAACTTTTCGTTGCGAAAATGTTTTGAATCACCAAAAACCACGTACAGAGCTATTTGGCCGAGTGACTCAGCTTTCTTCCCTGGTATGACTCCGTGGAAACTCATGTTGCTGGTGCTCAGTCGGTACATCGGGATGCCCATTCCTTTCAGCATGTCTGCATACAATAAGTTCAGCCCACTACCACCGTCCATCAGCACTTTCGTCAGTCGAGTGCCTTCGACAACTGGATCGACCACCAAAGCTTGCCTCCCAGGGGTGGCAATATGAGTCGGGTGATCAGATTGGTCGAATGTGATGGGTGTTTGGGACCATCTCAGATAACTTGGTTTTGCTGGGGCAACCATGTTCACCTCACGGTTAATGACTTTCAGTCGACTCTTGCTTTCCACATCTGGGAAGATCATCAGAGTGGAGTTGACATGCGGATATCCTCCCTCACTGTCCTCTTTGTCTTCGGCCTTGTCCGACTCCTTCTCCTTGTCCTTAGACTGTTTTCCCTGAAACTGCTGGATCAGGAGTCGACACTGGCGAGTGGTGTGCTTTGGGTAAATGATGTTGCCCTCTTCATCTTTCTTCGTGTGGATGTGACACGGCATATCCATCACGTCGTTTCCTTCTTTATCCTTTACTTTCTTAGGATTCCAGGATCCTTTTGGCTTCCCCTTGAACTTTCCCTGAGTCACGGCCAGGGCCTCTCCAGGAGCTGCTGGCTCGGCTTTCCGCTTCTGTTTCCGACTGGAATTTCCCTTCTCCGACTGACTTGGCTTGTACTTGCCGCTTCGGAGTCGGTCCTCTTCCTCGCCGTTGGCGTACTTGGTAGCAATCTCCATCATTTGACTCAGGGTCATGTCCCCGGTTCGACCAAACTTTAGACTCAATTCTCTGTTCTTGACGCCATCTTTGAAGGCGCAAACTGCCTGATGATCAGACACATTTTCCACAGTATGGTGCAGAGTGATCCACCTCTGAATGTACTCTCGGAGAGTCTCATTGGTCTTCTGCACACAGACTTGCAGCTCTGTCAAACCAGCTGGTCGCTTGCAAGTTCCTTCAAAAGTTCTGACGAACACTCGGGACAAATCTTCCCAAGTGTAAATACTGCTAGGAGGTAACTGATTCAACCATGCTCTGGCAGAACCTTCCAACATGAGGGGCAAATGCTTCATGGCCACCTCGTCGTTCCCACCACCAATCTGAACAGCCACTCGGTAATCTTCAAGCCAAGTTTCAGGCTTGGACTCCCCAGTGAATTTGCTGACTCCTGTTGCCAACCTAAAATTGGGGGGAATCACTGCAGCTCTGATAGCCCTGCTAAAACACTCTGGACCAGAAACATGCACTCGACTGCTTGTGGGTGCATCTCTCTCGGGTCCGCCTCGATGGGCTCTGTTCCGGTCGACCAAGCCTTGCACGATGATGGATCGCGCGTCGAAGCCTGGTTCCCTGGGGTCGACTGGAGCTCTTCACCCCGCACTGAACTGACGCCTGTCATCCTGTCACCGAGGAGCGTAAGACCCATCCCTCGGAGGGGAAGCGGGCACTCGACGCCTGTCATCTCGGTCGTGCCGGTCTCCATATTGATCTCGCCGGTTGTCGCGCCCTTCCCGCCGCGGAGGCGATCTGGGACTGTGAGCCGACTGAACCGTATTCGCAGCGACGGATCGACTGTGAATTCTGTTGCGCGACTGCGACATGGCTGAGTTCTGATCTCCTGCTGCTCGGAGTAAATCTCTGATTTGCATCAAGCCTCTCCCAGCTTCCGACTGAGAAGGCTGGATGGACTCTGCTATACGGGTTTCAACTACTAAATTCTGGATTGGGGTTCGATATACCTGAGTCGGCGGAAAGAGTTGACGTCGATTGGCGTCGGGGACTCGTTGCCGCGTGCGCTCGTCGAGTGCTCGCTGAAGGTTCTCCAGACGAGTGCGTTCAGCCACATTGGCCAAACGTGCCTCCTCCAAGGCGCGAGCCTCGGGGGTTTCTCCCGCGATGGGAGTATGCAGGGCATCCATGTTCCTGCAGCGAAGCTCTTCTCTCTGCAGAGAGTCGAGTGTCTCGGGCTGGTATTCTTCGTGATCTTGTGCGGGGTCACCACCACCGCCTGCTCCGCCCCCATGGGCGAAGCCGGGAGGACTGCGCGGTCCGTCGACCATGAGAATTTCCGCCGCCGGATCACTGCTATCGCATTCGGATGCAGTCTCTACAGAGCCAGTCGACAGATCGAACAGGCCGTAGAGAGATTCGTCGGGCTCGATTGCCGCAACTTGGGCGATGGCCGTCTGGCGAGCCACCGCGTGCTTCACCCACCGCTGAAGCCTCGACCGACCAGAGCGCTTGCGCTGGTGGGAGACCGGGCGGGTGGCCGATAAAGGAGTCGACCGATACGGGGTCGACGGTTGCCACAGCAGAACACCGCGGACACATGCGCAAAAATGCGTCGCACCGCGGACGGGGAGAGCATCAACGTCGAGTGGAGCCTCCTGGAGCCACGCGGAGTCGTCGGCGACAAAGGTGAGAGCGCCGAGACGGATCTCGCGCCCCTTGACCAAAACTCCAGCAGTCATCATGATGAAAGTACTCGGAAGTACCGCAACTTCTCCACAAAATCGCTAAAACACCTGTCCCAAGGTGGGCGCCAACTGTCGTGGTTCTAAGTCTGACAGTAGAGTGGGGGTAGGTATGGAGAGGCAAGGTCCTAGCTATGGAGAGGTTGTAAACACAAGCGATGTACGAGTTCAGGCCCTTCTCGGAGGAAGTAAAAGCCCTACGTCTCGGAGCCCTGAGGTGGTCGAGTGGATTATGTATGTATGTGTTACAGGGGTGCGAACCCTTCTGCCTGTGGAGGGGGGTGGCTTATATAGAGTGCGCCAGGACCCCTGCCAGCCCACGTAATTAAGGGTTTAAAGTACATTAAGTCTGGGGCGTTACTGGTAACGCCCCACATAAAGTGTCTTAACTACCATAAAGTCTATTCAATTACAGGCCGTTGCAGTGCAGAGTGCCTCCTGACCTTCTGGTGGTCGAGTGAGTCTTCATGGTCGAGTGAGTCTTCATGGTCGAGTCCTTCTAGTCAGTCGAGAGGGTTCCTCCTTGGTCGACTGGAAGGTGATCTCTTCTAAGGGTGTCCTTGGGTAGGGTACTTAGATCAGGTCTATGACCCTACCCTAGGTACATGAATCCATCACCTACCTCCCACCTCCTCTCTCCCTCACTTTGCTTCTTCCTCACTACTTCTTCCCCATTACTCTCCTTCTTCTACCTTCCTTTTTCTCTCTTTATTACTCCTAGCTAGCTTACACCACCTCCATTAATGCATCTCCTTTCTCTTTTCCTCTCCCTCCACTAGATAAAGTCATCTCCTTCCCCAACTAGCTTGGTAAATCTACCCATTTAATGAAGTGAGCTATGTACCTCCCTAACTAGACCTAGCCATCTCAAGAAGTAAGCTTTGTCCACTTTTGATCATTCCCTAGGTGTGTGGTGACACCGATCGACATCATCATCACCGTGCTTGATCTTGAGATAGGTGATTAAAAATTTGTGCTTTCACAAGAATGGAGATATGTGTATGTGTGCGATATGACATAAAATCGCATGATATGATGGAAATTGTGTGTGTGGCTTGAGTTGTAGCTGAATTGTGCTTGAGTTGCCTATGTTTTGCCGAAATGTCGATTTATTTCCGTTTCGGCGAATTTCGGGCAAACTCTATATGTCCTATTTTTAGGGAAGGTCATGCCGAATTTTTGTATGACTTTGATGCATGCACACATTTTTATAATCAATTTGTTTATTATTACCGTGCAGGAATTTATGATGGTCAGTGGAACGATGGTGGATAGGTGGTTGCGGTCGGCGGTGCAGGACATGAAAGAAAATAACTTGACCGAGGTTTTATGTCTGTGTTGAAGATGCAAAGGAATAGTTTGGCTCAACCCCTATGACGATGGTCGTGTCGAAGCGCACCTGCTCATGACTGGTTTCATGGATGGCTATACTCGGTGGATAATTGAAGATGAGGATGATGATGTTGAGGACGCCGACGGGACAGGCAATGACGACATGGGGCAAGATGAAAAGATGATCGATAATGGCGGCAGGGAAGAGGCCGGACATGGTAGAGGAGAAGGGGCCAGACATGATGGAGGAGAAGGGGCCGGACATGGCGGCGGAGAAGGGGCCAGACATGGCGCTGGCGAGAACGTGAACTCCATGATGCAGAGTTCGTCGGTACTAAGTTCAATCGTGCGAGACCCTCATGTTCAAGCACTGCTTCGCAAGGAGACGAGTACTGAGAGAGTTGCTTCTAGAGAGGAGGCTAAGCTGCAGCAACTGGTGGTAGACTCGAACACTCCATTGTATGATGGTTGCAATCCTGAGGTGACCCGCTTGAGTTTCATGCTCCAACTCCTGAAGACGAAGGTTAAAAACGAATGGACCAACACTAGCCTTGATGTGCATCTCAAGTACCTAAAGGATGTTCTTCCCGTGGGGAATCTATGTCCTACTAGTGTGGATGAGGCCAAGAAGATCGTGTGCCCTCTTGATCTACCGCACGTTAGATACCATGCCTACATCAACGATTGCATAATTTATCGGAAGGAGCACATGGAAAAAACAACCTGTCCGATGTGCAATGCTTCTCGATACAAGAAGGCCGGGAAGAAATCTCCCCAGAAAGTTGTATGGTAATTACCGATCACTCCCCGTCTCCAGCGGTATTTTGTAGATCCCAATGAAGAAAAGCTCATGCGCTGGCACGTGGAGAGGAAGAAGCCCGACGATGGAGATGATCCGAAGCTGAGATACATCAAGGATGGAAGCCAGTGGAGAGCGTTGAACGACTTCTATCGGTATTTCGAATGTGATGCAAGGAACATCATGCTCGGCATGTGTACCGATGGCATGAATCCATTTTAAAACCAGAACACCAACCATAGCACATGGTCTGTGTTTGTATGGATGTACAACCTCTCCCTGGTTGTGCATGAAGTCAAAGTACATTCACATGAGCATGCTGATTCAAGGGCCGAAACAACCAGGAAATAATATTAGTCTGTAGTTGGGGGTACTTCAAGAGGAGTTAGACACATTATGGAAAACACCGGCCAAGACATGGGACGCCAGCAAAGGCGAGTATTTCTACATGAGAGTCGCGCTGATCACGACGGTGCACGACTATCTCGGTTATAGATATGTCGCAGGCCAGGTGTGCCATGGATATCATGGATGCACGCGGTGCATGGATGATATGATGTCTCAGCAGCTAACATCAAGGAAAGAGGGCAGGTCTGGGAAAATCGTGTACATGGGGCATCGAAGATGGCTCGAGAAGGACGGCCCATGGAGAAACTGTCGAGATCTATTCAATGTTCACGGTAAGCATCGAGGACCTCCATGTAAGCGAAGCGGCGCCAAAATCGATGAGCTATTGAAAAACTGGGAGCAGTGCTCCGCACCGGGAAAGACGATGAAAAAGGCGTCGGAGCTGCTGCTGAAGGTATGGAAGATGAGGTCTGTGTTCTGGGACTTAGAGTACTGGCACAAACTCGACAGACCTAATTGCCTTGATCAAATGCATATCTGTAAGAATGTCCTTGAGAGCTTGCTCGCGACACTCATGAACATGCCGGATAAGACCAAGGATGGGCCGAAGGCAAGAAAAGACTTTCAAGATTTGGAAATCAGGGAAGATCTGCACATGCCGCCCCGTAAAAAGTCAGACAAGACAGAGACGGAGACAGAGGCGCGGGAGAAGAAGGGCAAAAAAGTAAAGGAAGAGGATTATTGCCCCCCTTCTTGCTTCACCTTAAGTCCGCCTGAGATCGATCAATTATTTAAGTGCCTTACCAGAGTCAAAGTTAGTTCCGGTTACTGTGGCAAGATGAGTAGATATCTAGACACGAACAAGAAAAGTTCAGTGGGTTGAAGTCCCATGACTGTCATGTGATGATGATGCAAATACTACCCGTTGCCCTTAGAGGGATAATGGACAAGCACATCCGTGACACTCTTATTGGTCTCTGCAACTTTTTCGAGTCATCTCTCGAAAGTCGATCAGTGTGAAGCAGCTCCGAAGGCTACAGGAAGAGATTGTTGTGATACTGAATGAGCTTGAGATGTACCTCCCGCCCGCGTTCTTTAACGTCATGGTGCATCTTTGTGTCCATATTGTGGACGACTTAATAGACCTGGGGCCGTCATTCCTACACAACATGATGTCGTTTGAGAGGATGAATGGGATCATCAAAGGATTCGTTCGTAACATGTCCCATCCGGATGGAAGCATCGTCCATGGCTATCTGACACAAGAGTGCATCTCTTTCTGTGAGAATTTTCTATATGGCACGGACCAGCCGCCTGGTGTTGGTGTTGGTTTGCCCGTTAACAAGCACAATGAGAGGCTCGAAGGACAAGGCTACTCCAACGGTCGTAGGGAACTGCACGTGGCATACTCAGATCGACGCGACGACTTTGACAAAGCAAACTTGGTAGTGCTACAACACCTAGACGAGGTAGATCCTTTCGTGGCATGGCACAAAGAAATTATCGCAAAGAAGTATCGTGACCTGGGGGTATGCAGGACGGACACTGACGTTACTAGAGAGCACACCTCCACTTTCCTGCATTGGTTCAAAGAGCATATTATTGCTAATCCCGCGGAAGAGGGCTCTAAGGACGGATTGCTCATATACGCCTTATCACATGGCCCCTCGCCCAACCTCGTCACCTATCAGGCATACGATATCAACGGATACACGTTCAACACGGAGGCCAAAGATATGGACAGTGATGATCAGAACTCAGGGGTGACGATGGCATGCATGACCGGCAGCGACAATGACACAACTGAGAGATTTTAAGGAAGGGTCGAGGAGATCTAGGAGCTTAACTACTCTGGACTGCACAACGCGACGATGTTCCATGTCAGATGGGCTAAGAATGTTGAAAGAGAAAACCGGTATTCACTACCATGACTATACCCAACGCCAAGAGCGCTACTGTGAACGCTATCGCAAAAAATGAGCCATGGGTACACGCTAAGCATGTGACACAATCCTTCTTCATAACCAACCCATTCAATCCCAGCTGTGTTGTCGTGAGGAGAGGCAAAAGGAACATCATTGAAATGGATGGAGTCGCCAACGACGAAGACTACGACCAGTACGGCAACCCAATGAGGGAAGATGGCAATGGCGATGAAGTATATGTCAAAAGAAGAATCAATAATGCAGTACCTAAGAAAGATCGTACTCCATGGAAAAGGAAAAGTCACAATGAGGGGCTCAATTATTCTTCAACGAACAAGAAGGGAAAGAAGCTCACTCAAAAATGAAAAAGTCAATGCTGAGGAACCACACGCTATCGGTCAAATTATGTAATATATATGTTCCTATTTTGTGTACACACTTGGCCATTATGCATTGGTCAAATGATGTAATATATATGTTCCTTTTTTTTATACATACTTAATCGTCAAATGATGCAATATATATCACCTTAGTTATATACATTGTATCACCTTCCCTTCATTCACTGCTCTCGGAAAAAAGGAAAAGAAAATAAAAAAGGGAGAGAAAACAAAGGAAAAGAAAATAGAAGAAACAAATAGGAAAACTGCTATAGGTACTGGCTATAGCAGTAGAGCTTTCTGCAGAAAAACGCTATCGCTATCTGCAACAGTAGTAGCGCTTTCTAACAAAAACGATATAGCTATCTGTAATAGTAGTAGCGCGGTCTGTGCAAAAGTGCTATAGCTAACTTAGTTATAGCGCGTTTGTCTGGAATGCGCTACTTCTACCTCAACTTAACCCCCAAAATACTCACTCTCTCTGCTTCTTCCCGCCTCTGCTTTTCCCCCCAAATCCCCACTCTCTCTTCCCTTGTGTCGTCGCCGCCGGAGCCCTCGACCCCATCCTGGCGCTCTCCCCCAACCCTGGCGCTCGCCCCGTCCCCGCGCTCGGCCCCGTCTCCCCCGACCCTGGCGACCCTCCGTGCCGTGCCGTCTCCCCCGACCCCGCCTTGCCTCGCTGCCGCACCGTCTCCCTTGACCCCATCTCTCTCTCTCTACCCTCTGTAAGCCCTCTCCCTCCCCTCTTCTCTGCTATTTAATGCTAGTTAGTATTATGAAATAGTATGAACCCTAGGCTATTTTTTAGTGTAAGAAAAAACAGAATTGATTATATAGGTTTCTTGCATTTTTTAGTTAAAGCAATTGTTGTTATTTAAATTTTATAGTGATAGTTAGTTAATTAGCATTAGTATGAAACCTAGGACAGATTAGTTAAAGCCATTGTTGCTATTTAAATTTTTTAGTTAAAGCAATTGTTGCTATTTAAAAAAAAGAATTTGAAGTGGACAGATTAGTTCTATATTTTTAAAAAAACATGACTTCTTGCATTTTTCTTCAAGTTCTATATTTTTCTTCCTTTTATATGCAAATTTGAAGTGGACATGTGATATGTCGACATGTGATTTGGGCATGTCATTTGGACATGTGATGTGTAGGGTAAATGATCCGAGTGGACTAAGTTTTGCTAGAATGTCGATTCATTTTCGTTTCAGCGAATTTCAAGTGCTCAATATGTCCACTTTTTAGCAAAGGTCATGCCGAAATTTTTCTTGAATTTTGGCATGACTTGTGCTAGAAAGTAGGCATATCGAGTGCAGGGAGTTGCTGGGAACGGCATTCCAACAAACATAGATCTTTTTTTATGTCATTTCTCATTTTTTTATAGTTTTAGAATTAAACGAGGAGACTTAATCATAGGAAACATGTCGAAAATGAAGAAACCGGGCCTTCTGACCAAGATGCAAATGAGATGGATTATCAGGGTGAACAAGAGTACCTCGACTTTTTGTCTGCTAGGCACAGTCAAAGTTTGCAGGTCATCCCCGATGATGGTACTGACACCGACATCGACACCGACGGCGCCGGCACCGATGGCGGTGCCAAGATCGGAGGGGAAGATACCGACGCCGATGCCACTACTGGAGAGAAGAAGCAGAAGAATCAGAGGATACAAAAACCTAACAAACTCGGCACCAGACGACTGGTGATCACAAAGATGGCACCTGGCAAGTTTGAGCCATTAGAGCCGGAAAAACCTCACAAGTGCTACGGGAACCAAGTAGGATGCATCCTATGGGAATGCGCGAGCATCAACGACGATGACTTAAGGAGTAAAGAACATTTGTGGCAGTTGCTCCTGACGAAGTTGCACAAGAGATTAAAGTTCCTCAACTGAGATGATAGCATAGAGCTACCGTGGGATGTCCCAAAGATGAAAAGTATTAACAACCACACCATGGGCATGTTCAAAAATGATTTGGCCTCTTGGAAAGGGAGGGTGAAACGAGCTATTGAGGCTGAGGAACCCCTGTCCAAGATTCTGGAGGAAACTCCAACACTTACAGAAGAGGAGTTTGAAAAGTTCCGTGACACTTGCACTACCGAGGCAGCCAAGGCTAAGGCTGCGAAATTCAAGAGCCTTCAGCAAAGGAACACGGGGAAGCATCACCTCGGAAGCCGTGGCTACCTTGGCAAAAGGCCCATATGGGATAAGGATGATGCAGAACGTGAAGCCGTGGGTCTCCCAGACCCCTTCGCGAAGTTCACCAAATCCTTGGAGCGTGACTTCATCAGGGCCCGCAACAAGTGGGATAAGAAAAAGAAGGTTTTTTACACGGACGAGATCACAAGGACATTGATTAGATTACTGGTAGTTATTCTTTTACCACCTTACATTTAGCTCCTGATCAAGTCGACTACACATTCGTAAACGGTTCACGTTTCTTCTATAGGAGAAGCAACACCAGCTTGCAGCCGAAAGCTCTACTTCACCGATGAGGCCCAAGTGCGACACCCCTCTCAACCGGGCCTTGAATGAACTTAAGGGTCTCCCTTTGGGACAGCGGCCACAATATGGACGTGTGCACGACGTCGGAGACCGCGCCACCTGGAAGGTGTTTTACAACAAGGTCCCGAAGACCAAGAAGCAGAAAAAGAAGCTTAGTCAGGCGGACATCAATGAGAAGGTGAAGCTTGCGGTCGAGAAAAAAGCAACCAAGGACGCGCAAAGAGCAGCCGAGGAGAAACATGATTTGCTACAGCACGCAGTATATGCAGCTGTAAATGCCTACAGAAATGATTTCGCTACTAACTTGGTCCCACCTATCGTCAACTGGACGAAGGAAAATCCACACAAGTGTGACACCCCAAAAATTTTAACCTTGTTTTATTAATTAAAATTTTGCCAGGAAACTTAAACTTTTATTTTCTGGATTTCCTTTTGATTTCGGAACCATTCTTTTCTTTAATATTATGGAGTTCTTACCCAAAGTGAAAACTTTTCAATCATTATTGGACTTATTTACCCTCTCAAATAAAATAATTCTTTTGTCAGTGGGATTATTTATACAATTATTTTTCCCTGAGCTTTATTTCTCTAAATTGGTTTTTCATAAGTTTTAGGGTCCCATTTGCACTGCAACCTCTTGATAAATTCATTTAAAAATCACACCAAAATTTGGGGATGACCTATGATGTCCCAAAATCACTTTTATGCAAAAATATTCTTTGGTCATTTGGTGATTTTTAGATTTACCCCTAGTTTTCAAATCTGGTCAAATTTCACTTTTGCACTACAACCTATTTAAATATTTCTTTAAAACTTCCACCAAAATTAGGGGAGGTCAGTAGGAGTATATTATTCATCTTTATGCAAAAACCCAGTTATGTCCTTTGAAAATTTTTGAGTAAATCATCCTCATTTTCATTCTGGTCCAACTTGATGATTTGTACTGCAACCATATTTTAACTTGCCCTTTTTCCCTTGATTCTTTTTCCTGCTTATAGACCACCCTGCAAAACCCTTAAGTCCAGGAGAGTGGACCCATTGGAGTATGTTTGGTCCATGCAATCATGCCTTTTCTTTCTGTCCAAAACTGAAGATTTGCAAAACTTGCACTAGCAAGTTTCTCGCTTTGCCCAAATGACCTTGCCACCATCACCTACACCTAAAGAGACACTAGTCTGGAGAGTTTGGCCACCCCAAGAAGTGCCTAGGTGCATGTGGCATTCTGTCAAGCACCTTGTGTGCATGGTCAGATTTGACATGAGTTTTTGTTTGCACACTGGACCTACTTGCTTTGCCTAACCACCATGTCCACTAAGCCTCTAGACTACCCTAACCTAATACTGTTAAACCCCATCTCCACCCTAGCCTCCTAGCAAGCCCTGGCATTTCACCGAACACCTGGTGGGCGTGCTCTGGGCGCGGCCAGAGCGCGCGTTTTGCACGTGCATGCACCCGAGCCGCCGCGTTCGCTCGCCCCGCGCCCCTGGCCTTTACTCGCCTGCTGTCGTGGATTTGTCATGGCAGATGTCCTTAGTGTGAGCACTTAGTCGCGAGGCCAGTGCAGCTATGTGGTAGCTTGAGAGGGGTTGATCGGGACGAGAGACACAATACACAAGACAAGGATTTAGACAGCTTCGGGCCCCGGGAAACATCATTCGGAATAGCCCTACATTTTGTTTGATGCTAGGTCTCATTATGCTCATCAAGAGTCGCCGCATAAGCCGGCTCCCCCTTTGTGTCTAGCCCTAGATATTGTTTCTTGTTACTTGCTTGTTCCTTCTCCCTCTTTGGGGAGCCCTGCCCATCCTTATATATGTTGAAGGGGCGGGTTACATGACTAGTCCTAGTTGGACTAGGATTACTCTATTACAAGTGGAGTCCTAGTCTTGCTTCCTTTTGTAGGAGAATAGTCCTTACGCTTTCCTCATAAACCGTCCCACCATTAAACGTGAACCGGCCTTCCATAAACCGCCCGTTGGGCCACCGGGTCTTGGCGCTCCTTTGACCTGCCTGCCGGATTACCAATGAATCTTAAACTGCCAGGTCCAAGTGGGTCGCCGGTGAATCTCCAAACTCTAGCCGGGTCATACATCCGGCGGTTTATACCGCAGGGTATATCCCCGACATTAGCCCCCAGTTTAATTTGGATTCATCAATGTTAAACTGATCTGCAACACAAGAACAAATTTGTCGGGTTGTGCTCCGATTAAAATATCCTTGTAAACCGGCACTTGATCATCCTTAAATCCTTCTAAAAAATCCAAGTTAATAACCATCTTCATAATCAATTTTCTTGCAGAAGATATTTTGTAAATAAAGAATCCATTTGAATCGGCCTTCAATGCTCTGACTTGACAAAAATATTAGTCTCTAAAATATTCAACTAATATCCAGCCGACTTGAAGATGTAAAACTTGCTGGTTTATGATTACCACCATTGTCGGGTTATAAAAACTGATAATTCCGGGTCATGATTGTTGCCAACGCCGGTTCATGATTGTTGCCAACGTGGGTTCATGATTATTGAGGACGCCGGTTTGCAGACACAGGGTCATAATGATTGGTGACACCAGGTCAATTCGGTTTGCTCAAAACAGAGAATTTGAAAATAGTTCTTCGATAATAATACCTGTAGCCCCCAAGTCTTGAGCAGAACAAAGTGATGGCTTAAGACTTGCTTCAATATAAATACTGCCACTTAAGAACAAATCCATGTTGTTCATGCCAGTCACTTAGTAAAAACTGAATACTCCATATTATGTAGCCCCCAAGTGCCGGGTTGTCATGCTTGCAGCAACCTGGGACTTGTAATTGTGTGATGCTCATAAAAACTTCAACCAGTGTAGCCCCCAAGGGCCGGGTCATTATGCAATAATGAGCAGGGACTTTGTAAATATAATCATGTAATCTTTGAACAGCAACGATGTAGCCCCCAAGGGCCGGCTTAGTAAGATAATATTGAGCTAGGACTTTGATATATACTTAAATGAAAATAACATCACATGATGTAACCCCCATCATGCGGCTTTAATTCATGTCCACAAGGTTACGAGCCTTGTGCTTCACCAACTGAGCAGTGGACCCTTCAATATAATGAATAAAAAGCTTTGTACCTTGAATTGTTTGACAGGAGCAATTGGTAGCCCCCAAGGGCCAGCTCATTATAATGTGATGAGTCAGGTCTTCAATAAGATGAACAAAGAATGACTTTGCATTAGCCCCCAAGTGTCATGGTGCATGCTTGCAGCGACATGAGACTTGCATATTTGATGTAATCTCAACATAAATAATGTAGCCCCCAAGTGCCGGGTTGTAAGCCTGCAGCAACTCGGAACTATTCCTTCAATTGTAGAATAAAAATCATATCCATTGATAATATGATAGCCATTGCGCTAAAGCGACTTTGAAAACCTTAATCATAATACTGGTTATTGATAACCATAATAGAAATCCAGCCATGTTGGCTATTTGAATAATATACCCAATGATTTATAAGCGCACAATTCCAATGGCGCAATCCAAATATATACTGGCGACTTATAGTCCAAAGCCAGGCCAGTTTAATAAACACCGGACAATTTCTCATCATATACTGGCGACTTATCGTCTTAAAGCCAAGCCGGTTTAATGAATACCGGCAATTTACAATCATTCTTTACTCAACCTGTTTCTGCATACAGCAAGTTACAGTGTCCTGGCGATTTACCGCCGGACGGGTCATGATGCCCAATATATAACCCAGGTTTATAACCAATGCTGCACTTAAGAATAATCAAATAGGAAATATAGCATACCTGTGACATTGAATCACGTCGTTGGTTTAACAACTTTTGTAGTAAGGGTGATACCCAAATTTCGAGTACTGATAACTCCTCTCATATTTTGCCGGTTTCTGATAAAACTGTGCCGGGTTGTAAATAAACACCGGATGATCATCCTGGTGACTTATAATCAATGCCAGGCCGGATTGAAAGATGCCGGTTCACCATTGATTATATGATTAACAGCTGATAACTGTAAGCCATACCGGGTTAAGAAACATCGGGTTGAGATGAAGACATATAGTCTGGCCGGGTCGAGAGACGCCGGTTCAACATAAAATTTATCAAAAGAGAAAAATCTTGACAAGGCAAATAAAACCGTGTAGTCGAGGCTTTTTGAGGGCTGCCAGGCCCAAATTCGAGGCTTTTCATGGGCTACCAGGCTGCTGAGTTGAACCATTTAACAAAGCCTTTTAAGATGGACCTCCAACTAAACAATCACCGTTTTAACTTTGACAAGTGCAGGGTCTCAATGAGAGTAACTGTCAAACGTTCGGACGGTCGTGCCAGGATGACCTGGATAGGAGTGTCTTACTTGATGAAGGCAGGTTAACCTGGGGTTTTAGGTAAATATACCAGGCTTCCAAGTCGTGGGTCGATACCCAGCTACAAGGGTCCGTTCAAACTCCTTGGTATTTGACACAAGGATCCCCCAAGTAACGTGATGAGCTGTGCTCATTAGGTGCCTATGTTTGAGCTGTGCATAGCATCCAGACTCTCTTTGGCCCCTTGGGTGTGAAGCTCCCAAGTTATGTTATGACGTGATAGCCGGATTAATGGATAGAACTCCGCTTTGTCAGCTGAAGCCCCATGTAACCAATAATATGATAAGCCAATAAGGCGAGATACCCATGTTTGAACCGTGCATCATGGCAACAGGTTCTCTTCGGCAATCTTTAACTTTTTGCAAGAGATAAATTCTTCTTGAACCGGAAATTCTTAAACCGGATATTTAGAGCTTCAAAGCTTTGTGGGAGATAATTTTCCCTTAAGCCGGATATTAAACCGGAATCTTCATTTTCAGCCAGAAATTTTCTGACGGCCTTTCAACTCGAACTTGCGAGAAATTAATTCCTTTTTGAACCGGACATTTTTAAACCGGATTTGAACGCTTCAGAGCTATGGGAGAATAGATTTCCCTTGAACCGGATTATAAACCGGATCCTTTCTGATGACCTGGAACTTCTTCATTGAACCGGGATTTTGTAACTGTTATATGCTTTCTAAGCCGGAAATTTTCTGGCGGCCTTTAAATTTTCATCAATATAGCAGTAGCCTCCGGGACCGGGTTATCTTTTCCTCCATCGTCCTGGGGTTCTTAAATTTGCTGAAAATCAGCAACCCTTGCTTGAGTCATATCATTGTAGCCTCCGAGTCTCAAGGCGACTCGAGGAGTTGGCTTGAGATTCTCCATATTTCGACCGTGATATAAACCGGCATAACTTGTATATCATTGGTGTTGATAGCATGATGTGAATCCACAGAAGGTTGAGGTGACTGCGGTGGTGTATAAATAATCCCGTATGAGCCGTGTCAGCAACTCGGCCAATGGTTCCTTCCAACTAGCTAGTTGAAGTTAACCAAACTGTAATGGCGGCGACTTGTGTGCTTGCCCATTGAGCCACCCAGTGCAGACGGTGGTTGATAGTATATGGTAATTTGCCTCCATTTTGTTGAAAGAAAACCGGGCTACCCAAGCTGTGACTTGCTCATACTCAATAAACAGCTCATGCAAACAGGTGCGGCCCGGTGTGTTGATGTAGACCAGGCCGTGAGAGACGGACGAAAAAGATGACCTCCGCATCAGAGGTGGCTCAAACAGATGAACCAGCCGCGGTATTGTAAACCGGCACGGACGGGCGAGTTAACCACGTCGTTTTGATGTAGTGAACAATTGTCCTGCATCAACAATGTTGCAAACCAAGAAAAGGATAAACTGTTCTTTGATAAAAAAAATAATATATGTTAATAAAATAAAGTTAGACAAATATCACCTGATGCATTTGAACGCCAGTCATGGATGGGCATATTATTACTGCTAGAAACAATAGATGACCCTGAACCGAAACTTTTTGATAATCCGGAACTTTTTGATCCGGAACTTCTGGATAATCCGGCCGGGACTTTTTGACAATCCAGAACTTTTGAACCAGAACCTCTTGATAACCCGGCCGAAACTTTTTGAGCCGGAACTTTTTGATCTGGAACCTCTGGATAATCCGGCCGAAACTTTTTGAGTCGGAACTTTTTGATTCGGAACCTCTGGATAATCCGGCCGAAATTTTTTGTTCAATCTAAGTCGAAACCCTTTAGCGACTCGGATGGGACCTTTTGGTGATTCGGCTGGAACTCTTGGGCGATTCGGACAGAACCTTTCGTCGAGGCGGTCGGAACTTTTTTGCCGATTCAGACGCAACCTTTCATCGAGGCGGTCAGAACTTTTTGCCGATTCAGATGGAACCTTTCGTCGAGGCGGTCGGGACTTTTTGCCGATTCAGACAGAAAATTTTGTCGAGGCTGTCGGAACTCTTTCGGTGATTTAGACGGAACCTTTCGTCGAGGCGGTCGGAACTTTTTCGGCTGCCAGCTTGAACTCTCCGACAAACCGACCGGAACTTCTTCAATAAGCTGGGTGGAACTTCTCGATCCCTGGGATAGCGCCCTCCAAGAACTCAACACCACCGTGCGCGAGCCCCATGGTGGGCGCCAACTGTCTTGGATTTGTCACGGCAGATGTCCTTAGTGTGAGGACTTAGTCGCGAGGCCAGCGCATCTATGTGGTAGCTTGAGAGGGGTTGATCTGGACGAGAGACACGATATGCAAGACAAGGATTTAGACAGCTTCGGGCCCCGGGAAACATCATCCGGAATAGCCCTACATGCTGTTTGAGGTTAGGTCTCATTATGCTCATTGAGAGTCGTCGCATAAGCCAGCTCCCCCTTTGTGTCTAGCACTAGATATTATTTCTTGTTACTTGCTTGTTCCTTCTCCCTCTTTGGGGAGCCCTGCTCCTCCTTATATATGTTGAAGGGGCGGGTTACATGACTAGTCCTAGTTGGACTAGGATTACTCTATTACAAGTGGAGTCCTAGTCTTGCTTCCTTTTGTAGGAGAATAGTCCTTACGCTTTCCTCATAAACCGGCCCACCATTAAACGTGAACCGGCCTTCCATAAACCGCCCGTTGGACCACCGGGTCTTGTTGCTCCTCTGACCTGCCTGCCCGATTACCAATGAATCTTAAACCGCCAGGTCCAAGTGGGTCATCGGTGAATCGCCAAACTCTAGCCGGGTCATACATCCGGCGGTTTATACCGCGGGGTATATCCCCGACACCTGCAGAGCCACACCCCGACCTCATCCGCTCACCAGAACACGCCAGCTCGTCCCTGGGGCCGAACAGCACCGCCGTCAGGTAGGCCACGGCGGCTAGCGGCCAGCCACAGTGGGCTTCTGCCCCGGACGGCGCCGCCCGAGCCACCCCAGCGCGCCAGCTGCCCTCTAGAACAGCGCGATCCTATCCGCAAGCCTGTCCTCTAGCTCGCGTCGCCGCCACGTCGCCCTGCAGCACAGAATGGAGGTTCGCCATCGTTCTTATCTTCGGCCGCCTCGGGACCACCCTAACCGCTCTATAAAAGGAACCCCCGAGCACGTTCGAACCTCAGGCAACCCCCTATCACCCCACCGAGCACCCCCGTAGCAGTCAATCGACCAGGGAAGGTCTTCTTCCCCATCTCCGGCCAGTGTAGCCGCCGCCGCCTTTCGGTCCCGCTCGTCGCAAACCGAGCCTTCCCCATCATTCCAGTGCCACCGCTCGACTCCCCATGACCCTACGGAGTCGCCCAACACCTCAAACCCGCTCGGGAACCACCGCATCCCAGAACCCCAAACTCACCCGAAGCTGCCGGCCGCCGCGAAGCTCATCACCGGCGACTCCCTTCGCCCCCACCGGGAGGACCGCCCCAGGCTGGCGGATCCATCCCTGCCCTCGGGAGCCCGCGAGGAGCCGCCAATCGCCGGCGACGATCGCCGGAGCCCCGCCTCCGCGTGGCCAGAGGAGGAAGGAGGCGGGGGATGACTTGTCAAACCTGACCAGTGGGCCCCTGGACCCACTATCAGTGACCCCGAGCCGGTCCACGCTGGCTAAATGGAAGCGTAAAAGCAAAGTACGCCTTCGACGTGTTCAGTTTTCGAAACGTTTTTCTTTTTTCTGTTTTATTTTAAAAAAGAGAATTTGACTAAACTTTGACTGGCTATATCTTTTTAAATAAAACTCCAAATGAGTTGATTCTTTTTCCTACCTCTCTCAAATTTAGTCTAGTTTATTTTAAGATTTATTTGAAAAAATTAAGACAACTTTTTTACACTGTTTTGAAACTATGTTTTAATTTGAATAATTTCAAAAATAGGTTTTTGAAGAAGAAGGCGACTTTCAAAAATGCACCCCACTTGCATACTCTTGAAGGCAAGCATTCTGAACCCTGGCATAATATTTTTGTGTGTTGGTTGACACGATTATAACACCACTTTAATATGGGAACTCGTTATCTTATGTGGTGATACGATCATTTGAATGAATGCATATTGGAGATTTCCTTGCTGTTGGAAATGGATATACTTGTGACGGTAATCATCCTCGTATGCCTTGCATGCATGCCGGAAGAAATCAGGGGAAAGCCTCTGCCTTGGGTAGGCGTGAGCTTGTCTCCGGTCTTCGTCGGGACGGTTATGTCCGGTGTGGCATAGTAAGGTATAATTAGTGGTGATTCTGTTGGTTGAAATATATTTGTTATACATGGAATTTTTAAACCTCCTGAGTCGACCGTAGATCGAGTCTTATTCCAGTAATCCCCATACTAGTTTCGTACTACCACTTGTCCCTGCCGCAGGTAGGGTACGGTTCAGTAAGTTGTCAACCCCTTTCTTGGCACACACCATATAGAGAGGCCATGGTGGAAGATACCGGCTGCATCCGGTAGGCGGCCACCTGGTCCGGGGGCATGGGTGTTTCCGGTTGGGACCGAGAGGGGGGCATCCTTAGAGTGCGTGATATAAATTTGATCCCATGCTACGCGAGGTTGTAGCCTCCCCACTTAGAGTTTTGCTTGACAGGTGTCGTGGGTGATTCCAGACACCGGTAAGTTAAGCTGGTGTGTACAAGTCAGGTGTGTTTTCAATTAAAAGACCGTAGACAGAATTAGTCCCGATGGACTAAAGGAATCTGTTACTCGTGGGTAAAGAGTACACCCTCTGCAGAGATTAAATCTATTCGAATAGCCGTGTCCATGGTTAAGGACTACAGTCTGGGATGGGTCAAGTGTCGGTCTTAGTGTCGGTCTTTGGAGGAGAAACTGATAAACCAGAACATGGATCATGGCTTGTGACTTGTGTTGATTATGATGATTGTGATTATTATTATTATGGACAAACCCACTATATTACTTGAATTATTGAGTATCCCTGGGACGGTTCTACCTCCTGGATATTCACTGTGACTATTTACTTTATAAGCCCTTTATGTGGTGTCGCTCAGACGCCCGACTGTGGCATGCTTGTTACTTATTTCACCTATAAGACCTTTATGTGGTGTCGCTCAGACGCCCGACTGAGGCATGCTTTATATTATTGTCCTTTCGAGGCGTCGCTTCAGACACCCGATCAGTGCATTCTATTTTTATTCTCTGATTGCATACTCCTGTTTTAGATGAATAACCTGCTTGCATGCATCAGGGATTTTATTTTATGACTAACGTTATGATCATAGAATATTTCAGAGCATGATTATCATTTGTTATATTATACCCGTGTTCATGATGTTTGCGAGTACATTCAAAGTACTCACTGGCTTGTCCCTGGCTATTGTCTTGGCCAGATTTCTTGCATGGAGAGGAGTGTTGCGATGACAACCCCGGAACCTAAGCAATGGTTATAGCAGCCCCGCGAGATAGGAGTTAACCTGGTCAGCTGTTCCTGTGGGGAATGGAGTGTCGCGACCGGTTTTCCGGGTAAAAATTTCCAGAAAAAACCGTCATGCTCATCAGCCCCAGGATTACTGTTAGCTGATGAGGCTCCAACTTGATACAGAAATTCCAAGCAAAAATACAAAATATTAGTACAAGACCATTCTTGCCTGTGAGTACGACAAATGGTTTCTAGTGGTTGATTGGTGGAAGCGGGTTGTGAAACATCAGTGTCTATGGGACTCCATTTCCCACAGGAACAGCTGACCCGGTTAACTCCTATCTTCGCGAGGCCGCTATCTCCATCGCTTAGGTTCCGGAGCTGTCATCGCGTCGCTCCTCTCCGTACAAGAAAAATCTGGCCAAGACAATAGCAAACATTAAGAACACAGGTATAATATAACAATGATGTGCTGAAAATATTATATGCTCATGACGTCAGTCACAATAGATAAATGAAACTCTGATGCGTGCAAGCAAGTTATTTATAAAATGCAATAACATGGTAGTATAAATTTTTTTTTTGAAATAAACAACAAGCAATGCCACAGTCGGGCGTCTGAGCGACACCACAAAAAGGGCTTTAAAAGAAATACCACAGTCGGGCGTCTGGGCGACGCCACATAAAGGGCTTTGAAAGAAATGCCACAGTCGGGCGTCTGAGCGACGCCACATAAAGGGCTTTAAAAGAAATGCCACAGTCGGGCGTCTGAGCGACGCCACAAAAAGGGCTTTAAAAG
>NC_041385.1:129202120-129238962 GCF_002162155.2 Triticum dicoccoides
ACATAAAGGGCTTTAAAATAAATGCCACAGTCGGGCGCCTGAGCGACGCCACATAAAGGGCTTTAAAAGAAATACCACAGTCGGGCGTCTGAGCGACGCCACATAAAGGGCTTTAAAATAAATGCCACAGTCGGGCGTCTGAGCGACGCCACATAAAGGGCTTTAAAAGAAATGCCACAGTCGGGCGTCTGAGCGACGCCACATAAAGGGCTTTAAAAGAAATGCCACAGTCGGGCGTCTGAGCGACGCCACATAAAGGGCTTTAAAAGAAATGCCACAGTCGGGCGTCTGAGCGACGCCACATAAAGGGCTTTAAAAGAAATGATCATAGTGAATATCCCGGAGGTAGGACCATCCCAGAGATACTCGGTGATAACAATGATATCACGGGTTAGTCAACAATAATAATAATAATAAATATCACAAGTCACAAGTAGTAATTCCATTCTCTGGTTAACAGTTTCACCTCCGGAAACCGACATTAAGACCGACACATGACCCATCCCAGACTGTAATCCTTAACCATGGACACGGCTACTCGTATAGGTTTAATCTCTGCAGAGGGTGTACTCTTTACCCACGAGTAACGGATTTCTTTAGTCCATCGGGACTAATTCCGTCTACGGTCTTTTTGTTGAAAACACACCTAACTTGCACACACCAGCTTATCTCACACGTGTCTGGAATCACCCACGACACCTGTTAAGCAACTCTAAGTGGGGAGGCTACAACCTCGCGTAGCATGGGATCAAATTTATATCGCGCGCTCTAAGGGGTGGCCTCCCCTCTCGGTCTCAACCGGAAACACCCATGCCCCCGGACCAGGTGGACTGCCTACCAGCTACAACCGGTATCTTCCACCATGGCCTCTCTGTACGGTGTGTGCTGGAAAGAGGTTGACAACTTACTGAACCGTACTCTACTTGCTGTAGAGACGAGTGGTAGTACGAAACAAGTATGGGGGTTACTGGAACAAGACTCGATCTACGGTCGACTCAGGAGGTTCAAGTATTCCCTGCATGATTAACATGACGAATATATTTCATTCAACAGAATCACCGCTCATATCACCTTACCATGCCATACCAGACATGATCGTCCCGACGGAGACCGGCGACAAACTCATGCCTACCCAAGGCCAAGGTTTTCCCGGGTTCCTGCCGGTATGCATGCAAGGCATATGAGGGTGATTATCATCACAAGTGTGTTCATTTCCAACAGTATGGAAATCCATAACATGTACCCATGCATATGATCATATCACATGAAATGACAAGTCCTTCGAATGCGGTGGTGTTATAAATGCATCAACGATCACATCAAAAATATTATGCCGGGATTCAGAATGCTTGCCTTCAATGTTGTGGAGGGGTGAGGTGCTCTCCAAAACTTTTGAAAGCTTCTTCTCTCTCCCAAAATCCTATTTGAAAATATATTTGAATTAACACATATTTCAAAAACAGAACCAAAAAGTTGTTTGAAAATTTTTCAAATAAATCTTAAAATAAACTAGATGAAATTTGAGAGAGGTAGGAAAAAGAATCAACTCATTTGGACTTATACTTAAAAAGTTAGAGCCAGTCAAAAATTTGGTCAAAATCTGTTTTCAAATAGAACAGAAAAAGAAAACGTTTCGGAGGGGAATACGCTTTCGGAGCGGGGAAAACGTACTAGGGATAGTACGTCTTCACTTAGTCCCACGTGGACAGCGCGGGGTGTCGCTGACAGTGGGCCCGCCTGGCCCACTAGTCATGTTTGACCAGTCGTCGCGCGTTGTCTCCCTCCTCTGTCCGAGCGGAGCGGGGCTCTGGCGATCGTCGCCGGCGTTTGGCTGCTCCTCGCGGGCTCCAGAGGGTAGGGATGGATCCGCACGGCTGGGGCGGTCCTCCCGGTGGTTGCAGGGTTGCTGGGGAAGGAGTAAATCGTCGGCGGCGAGCTCCACGACGGAGGGAAGCTTCGGTGGCAAAGTGATTTGTTGGCGGCGATGGGTCCCGATCAAAATTAAGTAGGGGGTTGGGTTCATAGGAGGATGAGGAAGTTCCTGGTGAAGAGAACGTAGAGGGAGAGGTGCTGGGGGTGCCGGATTGGCCGGGGCGGTGGCGGCGGCAGGAGTTGCCGGAGATGATGAAGGAGACCTCCCCGGGTCGAATGCGAGGCAGGGGAGCGCCATGGGTATAGCATGAGGTCGCGTGCGTGCTCAGAGGGGCTCGGGGTGTCCATTTATAGCACGCCAAGGTCGGTTCCACGGCGGTGGAGATAAGTTCTCCGGCGAACCGTCTCTCTGTAGCTAGGGCGACGTGGCGGCGACGAACGCTAGCGGACACCCGTGTGGATGAGCTCGGGCTGTGCCGGGGCCAGGTGGCGAGCGGGCGAGGCTTGGGCGGTGCTGCCCATGACAGAGGCGCACTGCCGACGCCGGAGTGCCGCCAAGAACGCCTTGGTGGCGGCGCTGTAGCGTGCCAGGGTGGTTTGGCGCGATGCTGCGAGGCAGGGAGTGCGTGGCGAGGTGCTGCCGTGTGGGCCAAAGCCAGGGGGCCAGCGTGTCGGCTCGGGCGCGTGGCTGCAATTTGGCGCGCTCTGGGCGCGTCCAGTGCACACACACCAGATGTACGACACAATGCCGCGGCATGCTACAGGTCGCAGGTGAGGGTGGGGTTTACCAGATCGAGGTTAGGAGCAACGGGGAGTCTAGTGGACATGCTAGTTTGATCAAAGATGCAAGTTCACAGTGCAATGTCAAAACTCATGTCAAAATCGGTCATGCCCTCCAGGTGTTTGACAAAATGCCACATGCACTTAGGCAGGTCTTGGGGTGGCCAAAAACTCCAGATGGGGGTCTCTTTAGGTGCAAGGGGGAGTGGTGTGGTTAGTTTGGCAAAAGGATAATCTTGTTAGTACAAGTTTTGCAAAACTTCAATTCTGGATAGGAAATAAATAGCATTATTTCATGAACCAAAAATGATCCAAATGGTGTATGCTCCTGGACATAAGGGTTTAACATGGAGGACTACAAGTAGGAGAAATAATCAAGGGTATAGGAGTAAGTAAAAACATGGTTGTTGTATAAACCATCAAGTTGGTCCAGAATGAAGATGAGGCTGATTCACTCAAATTTTTCAAAGAACATAAATAGGTTTTTGCACAAAGTGAAACAATAGGCTCCTACTGACCTCCCTTAATTTTGGTAGAAGTTTTAAAGAAATATATAAATAGGTTGCTGTGTAAAATTGCTCACTGGACCAGAGAACAAAATTCGTTGTGGAGCTCAAAATATTTCATGAATGAAATATATTTTTGCACAAAAGTTATTTAAAAACATCACATGACATCTCCAAATTTTTATGGGAATTTTAAGTGAATTTATCAAATGGTTGTAGTTCAAATATGGCCATTTAACTCTGGAAAAACCATTTTCAAGAAAATAAAGATCAAGCAACTTAATTATTTAATTAGTTACTCTGATAAAAGGAAAGTTTTTCTTGAGAGGTTAATCAAGTTCAATAACATATTTGGAAAGTTTACTTTTTGAGAAAAACTCATCATAACAGGGAAGGAAAAAAAGATTTAAACAAAAATCAAAAAGGAGCTCAAAAATCCAAAGTTTTAATTCCTGGCAAAATTTTAATTTAATAAAACAAGGCCAAATTTTTGGGGTGTCACATGGAGTCCCATAGACACTGATCCAAAATCGCACATAGCAGGGTTGAGTTGTATCCCCTAAGTTCGGAAGACGTCGAATCCTTTCTTAGACCCGACCATGATATCATCTGTCGGTGTACTAAAGTAGGGGTACCTTAGTACCCCAAACTTGTGCACGGGCAGTCGCAGCGTCCCGCGGCAAGGCTTGTCGGGCGTCCGCCAAGATCCTTCGTGATTCCTATTACTGCCATTCAAGAACAAAGTGTTAATCGAGAAGACAAGGCCCCGACAAGAGAAGCTTTCCGGGAAGGACAAGACCCCGGCAAGAGGAGCTTGCCGGGAAGGACAACCAAGGCACTTCAGCAAACTTGCCGCGACGCTCCGCGCATCCCGGCAAGACCCGACGAGCGGCAAGCTTGCGGGTGCGACAAGATAACGACCGCGGCAAGGTGCTTCCCGCGGCGAGGCCACCACTCTGCGCCCACGCTCCAGCGCATCCGATGACGTGTCGTTGTAGGATCGCTCCTAGTGCACGTGGCGGGTAGCTGTGCAGCCAAGCGGTGCGAGGTGGCAAGAGAAGATGACGAAGAGGCCATCGTGGCGATCGGTGGCGCCCCTAACGGTCGCTTCCTGCACTGTTCGGGTGACCGGACGGGCATTAAATGCCCTTGTCCCCTGCCGTCAGAGTTAGGTTGGGGGCACTGTTGATAGCGGTTGTACCAACCCGCGTTTTTACTTTTCTACCCCTCTCTCTGTGTTGCCACCTGTCGGTGACCCCTTTAGACTATAAAAAGGAGGCCCTCACGCACGTAGAGGGGGTTCGACTCATTCGAGACTACAGCATACCCACGCTTCCGAGCAAGAACAGAATAGAAACACAAAGCAGCAGTAGGAGTTTTATCTCTCCGGAGAGCTCCGAAGCTGGGTAAAATCCCTCGCGTGCTCGACCTCGATCTTCTCTTTGTGCGCCCTCCGCTCCCTTGCCGGACCGAAAAGGGGCCCTGCCCCATAGGTGTTCGTTTCCCCACGACATCTTTGGCGCGCCAGGTAGGGGGCGTCGAGGTTGTGCGAACCTGATCCGGTCTCCGTGCGCGCTACATCAACATCTTCATCGACATGCCACCGAAGAAGAAGACTTCGGAGGTGGCCGCTCCGTCTACGTCGATTCCACCGCCGCCGGAGCAAACGGGCGGTGGAGTAGACGCCGGCGGAGGAGCGGGCGCTGATGGTGGGACTCACGTCGTCACCAGGTCCAAGGATAAGGCCCCGCAAGCTTCTGCATCTGTACATATGCCGCACCCCTCCCAGGGGGTGCAGGATCGGCAACGCCATGGTGCTCCTGGCACCGTACTCGCATTGGAGCAAGGCCGAGCTGGTGGATCGTGGGACGCTCAAGGCCAACAAGCGCGTCAGCATGTTGGTACGAGCGCGGTACGATCGCCTGGACGAGATGTCGCTCCTTCTAACACTGTTAGAAGTCTGAGCATATCTCGCTCCTCGCGTCGTTCACCGCCACCACCCAAGACTCCAGAGGAAGCGCTGGCCCGAGCCCAGCTGCTTCTAGATTACCCTCCGGCGCCAGACAAGATTGACGACTGGAGGATGACCATTTAGAGCCTCATCGGCTTCGCCAACGGCGACAAGCCCCGGCAACCAAGCTCGTCGAAGCCGCGGCAAGATGCCCAGGCGCGAGCCGCTGGCGACAAGACTGGTGGGGGTGCCACCACCGTGCACTCCCCGCCCCGAAGGCCAAGATCGCCGACTCGTTGGGCCAACCTCGACACCGACTCCACTGCATCGTCGGACCCGCGAGCTCGCCACGATCAACGCCAAGTTCTCCAAGAACGACGACACGAAGACGCTCGCACTCGTATCGAGCATCGGAGAGAAGCCCGATGTCAGTCTGACCAGCGCGCTGGGCCCACTGTCGATATGCATGCGCCAGGGGAGCCAGGCGACTTGCCGTACGCGGTAGGTTGCCCTGCGTTCACCCGTGAGCTGCGGCAGGTCCAGTGGCCCAGCACCAAGAATTTCAAGCCAGACGTGCCCGAGAAGTATGATGGCAGGATACATCCGTCAGAGTTCCTCAGCGTCTACATCATCGCGGTGCAGGCTGCCGGGGGGCGCGACGACAAGATCCTCGCCAACTACTTCCCGCTGGTACTCAAGCCCAACGTCAGATCTTGGCTCATGCACTTGCCAGATAACTCCATTTCTTCGTGGGCGGACCTGTGCCATCAGTTAGTCGGCGCCTTCACAGGCGGCCACAAGCCCCATGGCCAGGAAAGCGATCTTCATCTGCTTGCCCAGAAGGAAGGAGAACCCGTGCGCAAGTACATACAGAGATTCAGCCAGGTGCAGCGCAACATCCCAGACGTCCAGCCCGCCGCGGTTATCAGCGCGTTCCATCAGAACGTGCGTAACCGCAGGATGAGGGAGGAGATGGCGATGTGCAAGATTAGATATGTCAATGAGTTATATGCTCTGGCCGACAAGTGTGCACGGGCTGAAGAGGGGAGGAAACTCCCCGGAGAGAACGCAGGAGCAGAAGGATCTGACAGTGAGGACGCCCCTCCGGCAAAGAAGAACCGGAGGCAGAATAATAGAAAGAGAAAGGCTAAGGATGTGCTAGTTGTCGAGTAGTCCGGCAACGGAGGCGGCACCGAGAAGGCCAAAGCTGGTGACTCCGGCGAGGCTGTGGTGGCCGCCGACAAGCAGGACGGCTCCGGCAAGCAGTACTGCAAAATCCATCGCACCAAGGGCCCTGACCTCCAAGCCTGCAAGAAAGTTGAGCAGATGGCAGAGTTACAGAAAGCTGAATACGAGCGCCGCAACAAGGAGAAGGCCCAGGAAGGTGGCGGAGGATCTGGCAAGAAGCGTCCCGCCAGGGGAGGGCGCCGTGGCAAGGCCATGCAGCGGCAAGGAGACAGGCCACCCCGTGGCCGCGACAAGGACGAAGATGAAGATGAATATGATGAGATGGATGAGGATGAGACCGACGAGCAAGAGTTTCAGAAGGCGACGGAGGTTTTGTGCATTGACGGCGGTGCTTCTCTGCACACCTCGCACCGCCAACTCAAACAGTGGGTGCGGGAGGTGAATGCAGCAGAACCGTCAGTTGAGTCGCGCAAACCCCTGAAGTGGTCCAGCACGCCCATCATCTTTGATGTTGAGGATCACCCTGATCGCATCACTGCGGTCGGGTGCTTGCCGATGTTGGTTTCGCCAACTATCCGCAACCTCAAGGTCACAAAGATGTTGGTTGACGGCGGGGCCGGCCTAAATCTGATCTCTTCCGCGGTGCTCAACAAGCTCCAGATCCCTGACAGCGAGCTCGAAAAAACTGGTACCTTTCAAGGAATCAACCCGGGAAGGAGCAAGCCGAAGGGGAAGATCACACTGCCAGTGATGTTTGGTAGCGAGCTGAATTTCAGGACAGAGAGAGTCACATTTGACGTTGCTGATTTCCCATTGCCCTACAATGGGATACTCGGCCGTCCGGCGCTTGCCAAGTTCATGGCAGCTTCTCACTACGCCTACAATGTGCTCAAGATGCCCGGTCCGATAAGTGTCATTTCTGTCCAAGGCGACAAGAAGGATGCACTTATCTGTACCGACAAGATCTACCAGGAAGCAGCAGCCGCAGTAGAGCGCAAACCACTTGCCGCTGAAGCTCCCGAGGGGAAGAAGAAGAAGACCAAGTCCGGCAAGAGTAGCTCCGATGCCCACTCCGGCAAGCGCACCTCTTCGGAGTGCTGCGCTACCGTCGAGGACGCACCATCGAGCTCCACCGGCAAGTGCAAGAAGGCAAAGACAGCTGCACCAGAGACCAAGAAAGTGGCCGCCAAGGAGGACGGCACTGGTGGTACCTTCACCATCAGTGCCACGCTTGACCCTAAATAGGAAAGCGCGCTCGTTGCTTTCCTGCGGGCGAATGTCGATGTGTTTGCATGGCAACCATCTGACATCCCCGGTGTTCCCAGGAAAGTAATTGAGCACCACCTTGCCGTCTGTCCTCACGCGCGGCCCGTCAAGCAGGGAGTCAGGAACCAAGCGGTGGAACGCCAAGAGTTCATTGCAGAAGAGATCAAGAAGTTGGAAGCAGCAGGCCTCGTCCGAGGAGTACTCCATCCAACGTGGTTAGCCAATCCAGTAGTCGTGCGCAAGGCGAATTGGAAGTGGAGGCTTTGTATTGACTTCACGGATGTTAATAAAGCTTGTCCCAAAGATCCATTTCCCTTGCCGCGCATAGACCATATTGTCGACTCCACGGCGGGATGTGATATGCTTTCATTTCTTGATGCATACTCAGGATACCATCAGATATTCATGGCAGAAGAGGATGAAGAGAAAACCGCATTCATTACTCCATGTTGCACATACTGCTTTGTACGAATGCCTTTCGGACTAAAGAATGCTGGTTCAACGTTTGCAAGAGTAGTCAGTCATGCTTTTGAGCCACAGCTGCACAGGAATGTAGAAGCATACAAGGATGACATAGTGGTCAAAAGCAAGGACAGAGAAACTTTGGTTCAAGATCTGGAAGAGACTTTTGCAAATCTGCGCAAGGTCAATCTCAAGTTGAACCCCGAGAAGTGCGTGTTTGGAGTTCCTTCTGACAAGCTTCTCGGGTTCTTTGGGTCCCAGAGGGGGATTATAGCCAACCCCGACAAGATCAAGGCCATCGAACAGATTGAAGCCCCGAAGCGTGTCAAGGATGTGCGAAGGATTGCCGGCTGTGTTGCTGCTCTCAGTAGGTTCATCTCTAAGTCTGCTGAGCGCGCCCTGCCATTTTTCAAATTTTTGAAAAAGGCAGGTCCAATGAAATGGACTCCAGAAGCGGAGGCCGCGCTGCAGGACTTGAAGAGATACCTATCCTCCACTCCAGTACTTGTCGCACCTAAACCACAAGAGAAGTTGCTGCTGTATCTAGCAGCAACCAATCAAGTGGTTAGTGCTGCGTTAGTAGCGGAGAGGGAGGTAGATGACGAGCCAGCGACCGCGGCAAGCGAGTCCAGCGACAAGCAGGGGGCTTCCCCGTCAAGCTCTGGTCCCGACAAGGATGAATCTGCACAGTTGCCGGAAGAGAAACAGAAGAAGATGGTGCAGCGCCCAGTTTACTTTGTCAGTTCCCTTCTGCAGGGGGCTAGATCAAGGTATTCTGGTGTGCAGAAGTTGCTTTTCGGCCTTCTCATGGCCTCGAGGAAGCTGCGCCATTACTTTCAAGCGCATGAGATCACAGTTGTCACTCGCTTTCCGTTGAAGAGGATATTGCAAAACCCAGAAGCAACAGGCAGGATTGTCGAGTGGGCACTGGAATTGTCAAGCTTTGGCCTCAAGTTTGAAAGTACTTCAACTATCCAGAGCCGAGCATTGGTAGAATTCATAGCGGAGTGGACGCCAACGCCTGATGAAGAAATTCCGGAGACAAGGATCCCCGTCAAGGAAGCGAACAAGGAATGGATCATGTACTTTGATGGTGCCTTCTCGCTGCAAGGCGCCGGTGCGGGCGTGCTACTTGTCGCACCCACCGGAGAGCACCTCAAGTACGTGATCCAAATGCACTTTCCCAAGGATCAAGCAACAAATAATACTGCAGAGTATGAAGGCTTGCTTGCCGGACTTAGGATCGCGGTAGAACTTGGGATCAAGAAACTTATTGTCAGGGGTGACTCACAGCTTGTCGTCCGCCAAGTCAACAAAGATTACCAGAGTCCGCTGATGGAAGCCTACATCGATGAAGTGAGGAAGCTAGAAGAGCATTTTGACGGCCTGCAGATGGAACATGTTCCAAGAGCTCAGAACGACATTGCAGACGGCCTGTCAAAGTGCGCCGCACTCAAGTTACCTGTGGAACCAGGGATTTTTGTGCTCAAGCTGACTCAGCCATCTGTAACACCATCAACTGGACAGAGCAAGAAGAGAAAGTTGGTTACTGGCGACTACTTTCCGGCAGAGCTCCCCGAAGTCGCCGCCAAGAAGGTCCCCAGGATCAACACAGAAAGTGCTGAGGAGCAATCTTCTCCGACAAGCCCTAGGGTTTGTTCCGTTGAAGCAGACGCTCCCGACAAGTTGTGTCCCGACACGCTTGCCGGGGAGCATCACGCTCCGGCAGGATCCCAGATTCTTGCCATAGAAGCGGATGTTCCCGCAGCAGCGTTTGCGCCTTTAGTCCTTGTTGTCGAGCCACAAGCTCCGACACGGGCACAACAGATAGTCTGTTTCCTTCAAACAGGAGAACTTCCCGAAGAGCAAGAAGAAGCAGAGAAAGTAGCCCGGCAATCAAGTATGTACCAGTTTGTCGATGACATACTGTACAGAAGAAGATTCAACGGAGTGAAATTGAAGTGCACTTCCCGGGAAGAAGGACAAGAGCTGTTGGCGGAGATACACGGAGGCATATGTGGTCACCACATTGGCGCAAGAGCACTTGCCGGCAAAGCTTTCCGGCAAGGTTTCTTTTGGCCGACATCCCTCCAGGATGCAACTGCACAAGTAACTAAGTGTGAAGCGTGTCGGTTCCACTCCAAACAAATTCATCAACCAGCTCAAGCTCTCCAAACAATCCCTTTATCCTGGCCATTTTCGGTCTGGGGGCTCGACATCCTTGGCCCCTTTCCCCGAGCTGTCGGGGGCTTCGAGTTCTTGTACATGGCAATCGACAAGTTCACGAAGTGGCCGGAGGTGGAAGCAGTGAGGAAGGTGACAGCACAGTCAGCAGTCAAGTTCTTCAGGTCAATTGTTTGCCATTTCGGAGTCCCTAATAGGATCATCACCGACAACGGCACACAATTCACGAGCCGCACCTTCATGCAGTACGTCCAAGATCTTGGCGCCAAGATCTGCTTCGCTTCTGTTGCTCACCCGAGAAGCAACGGTCAAGCGGAGAGGGCGAACGCTGAAGTGCTGCGCGGGCTCAAGACCAGAACTTTCGACAGGCTGCACAAGTGCGGAAGAAATTGGATCGAGGAGCTACCGGTGGTTCTTTGGTTGATCAGGACGACGCCGAATCGAGCCATAATGAAGTGGATATGGCGTCGTTCAAAGAAGTACAGCCTTGCCAGAACACAGACGACAGAAAAGCTAAGTTGCCAAAGTTTGAGCACAGTCATCTTTAAATTTTTAAGTTATATTCCTTGAACGACCGTGCCTTGTATGGAAAACCTGTGCGCGGAGGAACCGGCTCGTGGCTAAGTTGCGCCCTTACTTTGTTTCGAGTCTGCTCAACGATGAAAGTGTGCTGCAACTAGCCCCGACAAGGTTTCTTGCCGGAAGCAACACCGCCGGCAGGCTGCTGATGTTCCGCACTCAGCGCTCGCAGCAAGTGTGTTCCCACCAGCAAGTTCCCTAAAAGCATAGGGTAAAAACATACAAGGGATGGAATTGAGTAAAGGATATAACATCAAAAACATCCCACTCAGGTACAGTCCGTAGAGGATGAAAAACATGAAAGAGAGGATTACAAGTTTTAGATGCGGCTAAGGCCCGAAGGCTTACAAATTAAAAAGATAAGATGCCCGTAATCCCTTTCCTGTCCCTCTCTTCAGGAGGTAGGTCAAGGAGGCGAAAAAGGGCAAAAGGGGCGCCTAGGCGAGCTACAGGTGCCAGAAGACACCAAGAGAACATCCCGGGGGCCGTCCGAAGGCTGGACGGTGATGGCGGCGCCGGAAGAGGGGCTCGAAGACGGGGCGACAGGACGTCAGCATGCTATCGAGGGCACTACGCCCTCGTACTCCGATTTGACGGCCTTGTCGCCAGCCCTCTTCCCCTTCCGCAGCCTCCCTACGCCAGCCGCCCAAGGAGAAGACCCCGGGGAGTTCAAGGAGCCGGCGACACGGATGATGGGGTCACCGGTGACGCACGAGGCGGCGCCCGACACCTAGTCGGGCCCGCCATCCCGCCGCCCACTACCCTCATCATCGCTGTCGCTCTCCTCCTCGTCACTCTCGCTTGAGGGGGAGCCTTCGCTATCGGAGGAGCTGTCCACGCAGCACTTCGCCCGAGTGCCGAAGCACCCGAAGACCTTGACGGAGAGGAGATCGCCCTCCATTAACTTAAAATGGAGGGTAAACCCCTCCATCAGGCTGTGGATACGGGCGAACGTCTTCCACCCACGATCAAGATACATCACATTAGGGGCTGGGAATACAACGCGGACTCGCGTGCCGCTGATCCCACAGCCCCTCATGTGCAACCTCAGTGTCTCGGGCGGGTCCAACTCCATCGCGCTCGCAAACGGAGCTGGAAGCCGGAGGCGACGACGAGGCGCCCGGCGCAGCCTGACGAAGAACTCGCAAGGGTCATCCCCTGTATGGACCGCCGTGGGGAGAGGAACCGCCGGCGGAGACGAAGCGGGCGCGCCGCCCCGTCCGCCTCTTCCCCGAGCGCCTCGACCTCGTCCACGACCTCGCCCCCTCCCTCTTCCCCTTATGGCTGGCTCTGCCACCACGGGCGCGGGATAGGGAGGGGTGCGCTGTCTGGCGGCGGCCCTCGCCGCCACCGATGAAGGGCCAGGTTTCCCTTTCTCCATGGCGAATGAGAGAAAGGGGAGCAGAAGCTGAAGAAAGGAGAAGATGAGAGAGTGGGGACTTCTACGCTCCCCTCCCGCTCTTCTTAAAGGAGCGAGGTGGGGGCTCGGCCGCCCCGCTCAGCGAATCAGGGCACGGGAAGAGCAGGGAGTCGGGGCCGACCCGCTGCCTCTGCTCGCAACGGCCCAGTTTTCCGCTTCCACCGTCCGCGACCCCAAGCGCATGGGAGCCGCGTGGCGGGGATGCAGAACCGAGGCGAACGTTACGCATTTCCTAGATTTAAGTATTGCCCACGATCTCTCCCACGACGCCGCGATTGACGCGTGCCATTACGGGAGGACGTGGTGGATACGGAGTGGATTTGCTTTGGACCCAGGCCGCGCGTGCCCGTGCCCTGTTTTGGGCCTGGCCCAACAGCGCTCGGCACCGTGTATGGCCCAGGCCCGGGGGCTCCTGTCGGTGTACTAAAGTAGGGGTACCTTAGTACCCCGAACTTGTGCACGGGCAGTCGCAGCGTCCCGCGGCAAGGCTTGCCGGGCGTCCGCCAAGATCCTTCGTCATTCCTATTAATGCCATTCAAGAACAAAGTGTTAACCGAGAAGACAAGGCCCCGGCAAGAGAAGCTTGCCGGGAAGGACAAGACCCCGGCAAGAGGAGCTTTCCGGGAAGGCCAACCAAGGCACTTCAGAAAACTTGCCGCGACGCTCCGCGCGTCCCGTCAAGACCCGACGAGCGGCAAGCTTGCAGGTGCGACAAGATAACGACCGTGGCAAGGTGCTTGCCACAGCGAGGCCACCACTCTGCGCCCACGCTCCAGCGCATCCGACGACGTGTCGCTGCAGGATCGCTCCTAGTGCACGTGGCGGGTAGCTGTGCAGCCAAGCGGTGCGAGGTGGCAAGAGAAGATGACGAAGAGGCCATCATGGCGATCAGTGGCGCCCCTAACGGTCGCTTCCTGCACTGTTCGGGTGACCGGACGGGCATTAAATGCCCTTGTCCCCTGCCGTCAGAGTTAGGTAGGGGGCACTGTTGATAGCGGTTGTACCAACCCGCGTTTTTACTTTTCTACCCCTCTCTCTGCATTGCCACCTGTCGGTGACCCCTTTAGACTATAAAAAGGAGGCCCTCGCGCACGTAGAGGGGGTTCGACTCATTCGAGACTACAGCATACCCACGCTTCCGAGCAAGAACAGAATAGAAACACAAAGCAGCAGTAGGAGTTTTATCTCTCCGGAGAGCTCCGAAGCTGGGTAAAATCCCTCGCCTGCTTGACCTCGATCTGCTCTTTGTGCGCCCTCCGCTCCCTTGCCGGACCGAAAAGGGGCCCTGCCCCATAGGTGTTCGTTTCCCCACGACATCATCCATATATGCTTCCACACTTGAACTAATATCATCATAAACACACCTAAATCATGCGTTGGAAAGTTGTGCCTGCATTTTTTAGACTAAATAGCATCATGATGTATCATAAACACACGAAAGGGGTTATGAAGGCCGTTTTTATTTCATCAGGCTCATACATTCTGATCTGATGGTACCCTAAGTACACATCAAGAAAACAAAGTCTCTCGCAACCAACAGTGGAGTCTGCTATCTGGTCAATATGAGGAAGGGGAAAATGATCCTTTGGATAGACCCTAGTCAAATGCGTCTACAAGAGTATAGGAAACGAAATTGCAAAGACATGCAAGTGAAAGTAACAAGGTAGATTTAGAGAGATGCAAACACTGGTTAATTCGGTAAAGATTTTTCCCGTGGTTGTAATAAACTTAAGACCATGTGTGCGTGAACCTAAAGGGTCCAGCACATAAGGGAAGGAACCTACTCGGTCGAGGCTACATTTTGCTACTTGGATATGATACGATTAGGACTTGGGCCACGTGCCGAGTAAACTATGGGCTTCATACCTCTAGTGGGCCTTAACTCATTATCCCACGATGACACTTCTATATAAGTGAAGGTATGATGCTCAGTTAAGGGTGGTTGTAACTACATTGGCTAGGTTATACATGTTACATATTCTAGCCACCTCCACTCGCCCCAGTCATGCAAATGAGCCTACCAGTCCATCTCTCAAAGTTCGATATACACGCAAGGATATCTCTAGAGGCAGTGCACTTGCACCACACTAAAAAATTGCTTGAGGGATTCCATGTTTGGTTGTTCAAGGGAATTGACTGGAGGATATGAATCGAACGAACAACACTCTCCTCTGAACAACACTCTACTCAAATTATACTTCCACTATGAGGATTGAGTGTCTAGTGGTAATCTCGTGATCTATCTCCCGAGCATTCTCTCGGGTGTTCTATGCAGAAGGAATTATTTACTATCCAAGCATTGCATGCTACATAGCCCAATAGAGGGGATCTTGGATATCATGAGGGCCATGTTGTCAACACCTTGCGCCGAATCTATCATTATTTTAAGACAATTTTAAGTTTGAACAACCAATCAATAGTTTTATCAAGTAAAACATGCTCAATAGTAAATTTGTTATGACTAACCCATAAATACAAGGAAATAGCAGAAAAAATAACCCAACATAGCCGTCTTGAATTGCCAGATAAAGGAGCAGGACAAGAAAACCAATTCTGAAAGTTCAATGGGTCCCAATTTTCACTGAGCCACAAGCGAACACAACTATAAAAAACATAGCCATGGTATAGGTAAAAAAATGTGCTCCACATTCTCAATCTCTCCATAAAGAATGCAAGCTTCATTTGCCAATCCTTGTCAACTTACCTAGCTCTAATGGTTCTCCCTTCAAAAGCGTGGTTAATTCATAAATTTAATGGGAAAACGATTAACATAGCAGATAACCATCTATGAGTTTGATAGTTACATAAGGAAATAACAAATACAAACATATTCAAATATATATTGTTCTATCTTTTACACCCACACAATATTTTCCAATCTTATAAAATTTTATTCATCATTTTATTTCTAAAAGTAAAGAAACCATAATATCTTTTCCACCTGGGATAGAACATCTGCCTTCATCCATTTTGGCACTCATAGTTCAACTTTGTAGCTTGTTCTTCCTTGCTTTGCTATGGAAACTCATGTGACCACCAAAGGCTTGAGATGAGTTGAAGGTGAGATTGCAAATGCTGCATCTATACTTACATGAACTCATAGTATTATGCACAATACCACTATTAGTAATGCCATTTGGTACACCCATAGGAGTCTTGTCTTCTTTGGGGCCATGTGAGGATGTGGCGAATGGAGCAAGAGGGGTAGGCACAACATAAGTAGCATCACGGGTTAGCGTCCCATGTGGTATATTTTGTGGACCCTGTATAATAATTGGTGAGTGGTGACAAAATATACAATACAAACAGATTTGATGGTAATAAGTTTACCTTGTAGACTCTCCTGGTTGGGATCTCAAAGATCGGACCACCATCTATTGCTCCAATAGTATTAAGGTGGGCATTGACAACTACAATGGGATCTCCTTGGAGTAAGGATGTAACTGATGGAGACTCCATGGAAAACGTCCTCCTCTGATCCGATGAACTAAAGTAGTTCCTAATAGGGTTTGACAGGAAATCTTGGTGCGAGAATATTTCTGGCGGGTTCTCAAAGATTTCCCTATGGTTGGGCTGAGAAGTAAGGGTATTGACCCTAGTTGAAGGAGTAAACTTTGCATTAGGCAACTGTGGAGGTAGTGATGATAGTGATACACTGGTTTGATATGGCATGATGGAACAATCTTTGATTGATGGCATGGTAACTACATGTGGTGCATCAATGGTAGGTGGGGTGTTCCATACCCAAGTTGAATCTGATGGTGTGGAATTCGGGGGAAAAAAATCACTCAAAATCGACATGATCGCTCTGCCTCTCGGTGCATCATGCAAGGGAGAAATGTTGGCCTCACTTTCACTAGATCTAACTTTGTTAGGATAGGAGCCATTAGGATCCATAGCTCCTAGTAAAATCAAGAACTTTTCAGCAAAGGTATGGAAAGTAGAGATGTATATGGTATGATAGTATTCGTTTCTTAGGAGGGATGCTACATGAGGTGATATTAGGTGTATATATAGGAATCTTGCGTATCTATGAACATGCATGCCTTCATGTATTATTCAATTGTCTCATTAACTAAAATATTTGAACTTTAATCACCAGCATTCATACAATATCTAAGAGATATGGGTGGTAAATTATTCTAATAATTCATGATATATTCTAGGATATCTTATTGGTAAATTAGTAATGGGCATGGGCTGGGTTGGCCCGCCGGGTCGCTTGCTGACCCAAAAATTTGAGGCCAATGGGTCATGTTGGTCGGTCTCAAACATGATTGGGGTCAACAGAGCCGGCCCCTGGTGACCCGCTGGGTCAACCTGGTCAGCCCACCTTATAGTCTTATATCTCACATTAGTTGCAATCTCCGTCACGTTGGCATTGTCGTACAACCTGATTTTGTGACGCAGTCTGTCAGATAATTTCCGGCAAATGCGCGCCTATATGAACAACAAAATTGTCTAGGTATATTTAGGAAAGATGTGCACATACTAACCACAAGCAGACGACTTGATTTTTTCTATTAACCACATATTAGAAATCTTATCAATTCTTACACTAGTCGGATTCCATTTAAACCATGCGTCATTTTAACACCTTGTTTGTCCACAAGGCAATGTAAAGCAAGAATTTGGGTCGACCCAAAATACCCATTGGGACAACAAGGCCACTGCCTATTTTTTATGCGGGTTGACCTGTGGCCTCTCAAATTGGGCTTGGGGTGAATCCAAGGCTAGGTTCGGGTCAGCCCATTCCCATCCTAATGGTAAATTCAATAATGCAATCTTCTACATAAAAGTTGGTATTTATTCCTCTGGAAAAAACTATTGAATGATACATGGTATTATTATAGAAACATGAGTCCCTCGATCTTGGATGAAAAAACATTACCAATGCTGCTATGAAATAAAATGTGTCTTCTTAAACTAGTGATGATTGTCTCAACTTATTGTCTCAAATTTCAAGCATTTCTTATTTAACTTCCTAGACTGGCACCCTGGGTCCAAACTAGCTACTACTAGCATTTCTTATTCACTCAGAAGCACAATATCAAGGTTCCGAGACCAACTATGACACACGGAAGTAGTAGAAACTGAACTGGGGCTTTAAACCAACAATCTTATAAATCTACAGATTAATAACACGTAATCCTGATAGAAGGAAGAGAAAACCTAGTTCCTAAACCCCGTAGGAAAGATAAGATGACTCAGATCAGAAGGGCATAAGGTGTAAGGAGTAAAAAGAGCCTTGCGTTCCCATCCACAATCAATTCCCTTATATAAATAAAGAATTTCTAGACTCAACTTTGACCAGTTTGGCTTGGTAATCCTACAGGCAGTCAGGCTCTGATACCAAAGCTGTCAGGAACCCAATCCTAAGACACCGATCTAGCATATAACACATCATATCACTTTGCGGCCTCACGCACGGTATTCCCACGGGTGCCCCCTTACCTGGCCCGGGACCGTTTGCACCTTTTGTCTCACGTATATGATAGTGCCGCTAGCATCCATATGACAAAGAACCCGGGCTGACATGACTAGTCGTGGACCCAAAGTGGCGCTAACTTACAGGGACAAGCATATATGACACAACAATGAACGTGTCGATTGACAACATATGAACCCAAGTCGTAGCAAGCTACATGGACTTAAAGGAACAACCTGTGACATTTCCCCGAAGGGACAGACACAGGAACGAAGGACACATGCCGGCCAGCCTAAGTGTTCTGGAGTAGTAGCAAGCTACCATGGCTCAGTGGAAGCACTAGGAGACATTTCCCGGTAAGAGAGGCTACCAAGGATGAACAACTAGGTTGTCAGATCCCACACATACCAAGCACTTCAAAACATACACACAATATGCTCGATATGTGCAAATACAACATGGCATCACAACAAGACTCTACAACTCAGAGTATTTATTCATTAGGCTCCGAGGAGCGAGATATTACAAACATGGGTCTCATGACCCAACATTCAGAGCATACAAGTCCAAACACAACCAGAAACTTACATATCTGAGTACAGACAACTACAAATGAAAAGGCTGAGAAGCCTGACTATCTACTAGATCCTGCCGAGGGCACAAGATCGTAGCTGAGGTAACAAGCTAAGCGTCGAAGTCCACGCGGAACTACTAGTGAGACTGGAGTCTCTCTACAAAACATAAATTAAGCAAACGTGAGTACAAATGTACCCAGCAAGACTTACATCAGAACTAACTACATATGCATCAGTATCAACAAAGGGGATCGTGGGGTTTAACAACAGCAAGCCATCTTTGACTCGGTGGCTATCCTAAATTGCGACTGCAAGCAACACTTTTGAGGTGGCACACACGAGTCCACATATTCACCATATCAATAAACCACTACGGATCCACTCCCGTCTCCCTACGATAATGCCACCCATAGCACTCACGCTTATCTTGTGCATTTTAGAGTATCCACTTTCACTTGTCTATGAACTGTATAGGCAACCCAGAGGTCCTTTACCGCAGACGTGGCTATTCGAATAGATCATTTATAACCCTGCAGGGGTGTACTTCTTCACACATGTTTCCATAACTTAGCGTCTACACACGACATGTGCTCGGCAGACTTCAAGCGAAAGGTGACGTGGGTGTAGCATGACCTGACTAACCACACAAGTCTCTAGTCCAGGTTTATCACCTATTCAGGTTCCATCCATAGGGAGTCCGGCCGAGGTTTCCACATACGGCCCCGAACGATGTGTACAGGGTTCCGCGACACCAAACGGGCGTCCGGCATACCCGGCCACGTGCCTACCGCATCACAGCCCACCCCTCGGGTCAGCACTGCGCACGGCCTCCAGCATACTACAAACACCAAGAACTACTTGCAACTCCTGGACAAAGGACATGGGCGGTTAATAAGTCGAGCGGGGTCATATTTCAGGGCCCAACGTGTGGTAGTAGTTGTTTCATGGATCACAAACACAGAACTCAGTTCCTGAGGACGGCTTCAATGAGACAACCCACCATGTACTCCTACATGGCCTCTCACCGCTACCTTTACCAAATCGTATTCACACACTTAGCTCACACACGGTAGGACATGTTCACCACTTTCCAATTCATTCTTGATGAATCAGACCTGACCCAACTCTAAGCAGTAGCAGGCATGACAAACAAGCATGGATGAGTAGGCACATCAGGGCTCGAAAAACTCCTACTCATGCTAGTGGGTTTCATCTATTTAATGTGGCAATGACAAGTCATGCAAAGGAGAAGGGGTTCAACTACCGCAGCAAGTAACAGATGAATCATTGTTGTCCTAATGCAGTAAAAGAGAGAAAGAGTGAGAGAGTGGGATTCTATTGGAATGAACAAGGGGGTTTTGCTTGCATGGCACTTCTGAAGATAGTATAGCTCTTCATCGGTGTCATCGAACTCATCGTCGGTACGTCGTCTACTGAGAGGGGGCAAACACCAGCAAACAAGGAAGAACACAATCATTTCAATGCACAATATGATGCACAATCATGACATGGCAATATGCTGTGGTTTGAGCTAATGCAACTAGCAACAAGTTAAATGAAGTTGGTTTGAATCCAAGATTCAAATTCAAACTCCATATGTGAAGATTTAAATGCCATTTATATGATTTGGCCTAAACAGCAGCCATAAGTTGTTCTAACATGCATGAAACTAGTACAGATGGATAGATTGGATTTTTCTGATCATTTTTCATATATAATTTATCTTATTTGGAGTTATAGATTAATTTCTATGAATTTTAGAAGTTTTGGGCATTTTTTGAATTTCCTGAATAATAATATATCCAGAAAATGTATTACCGCATCAGCATTAGGTCATGCTAGCAGGTCAACTAGCGCCGTCCAGGTCAAACCTGACCAGTGGGGCCCACTGGTCAGTGACTAAACTAATCGACCTAAGTTAATAGCTCTAAACTAATACTAAACTAGACTAGTTAAAGCCATGGGCCCACATATCAGTATTTAACAGGGCTAATTAAGTTAGTTAGCACTTAACCTAAATTAGTAGGGGCCTGGGCCCACTTGTCGGTGACCCTGGGGAAGTCAAACATGGTCAAACCCCGAGTCAGCAGGGTCAAACCCGCTGGCGGCGCGGCTCGGAAATCGCCCGCAGGGCACGGACGAGGCCGTTCTTGGGCTTGTTGGAGAGCTCTCGTAGGCGCGCGTCGAGCGTTGGTGGCAGCCGTGCCTATGGTGGCCGGAGCCAACGACGGCGAGTTCTAAGGCGGCGGCCGAAGTTTAGGGAGCACGACAGGAGGCAAGGAGGGGTGCTACGGCCTCCTGGGGGTGCACTGAGCATGGCTATGTGCTCGGTTGCAGCTCTAGGCAACGGTGGCCATGGGGGGGACATGGCCGGCGGTGAAGAGCTCTCGGCTCCAACGGGCATCGGTGTTAGAGGAAGAAAACAAACCAGGGGAGAGGGGGGATCGACATAGGAGCTCACAGCGGGTGCAGCGGTGGCCTGGGCAAGCTCGGGGAGGCACCGGAGCGAGCGGAGCATCGAGGGGGATCTCCTATGGCTGGCGATGGAAACGGAGATGGTGGCGTCACTTCAGGCGTCCCGCAAGTGCATGCTTCGTCTTGGAGTCCCACGACGTCGAGGAGGAGCCTATGGACAGCACAGAGAGGCGGGGTGGTGGCTCTGGCCACGGCTGCGACGAGCTCCACTCGGTGGTCGCATGCAAGAGAGCCAGAGGAGGGGAGAGGAAGCAGCGAGTGAGGGAGAGGGGCGACGGGTCATGAGGCTTCTCCGGACGCGGTCAGGACGAGGAGGAGAAGCAGGAGGTGGAATCAGGAGGTGGCCGCGGCTCCGTTGTGCGTGTGCCATGCATAGTGCTAGTAGGCGCGAGGAAGACCACAGGAGGAAGTGGTCTGGTGGGCTGGGCCGGCCACTCGGGCCGCACAGGTGAGTTGGCCTAGGTAAGTTTCTGTTCTTTCCATTTATTTCTCTTTTCTATTATTCTATAACTTGATGGCTTTATTAAAAATACTTAGACACTTCCAAAAATCATGAAACTGCTCATGACCACTATTGGAAATATATCCTATAGTAAACATTTCAGTTTATGATTATTTAGGCATTTAAAATATTCTATAGCATTTAAATGCCCAAATGCAAATACTATATGATTTAATTCAGTGACCCTCTGTTGTCCTAGAAAAGTGTGCACCATTTTTGTCAGAAGTTCTAGGCCAAGGCAAAGATGATGAACATTTTAGAAGGCATTTGGGGTTCAGTGAAAATGATTTTATTTGGACCCTAGATGAATTAAGTGGGTGTTGGGGCTTTCTATCATCCCCATTTCAAATTCATTTGAATTGTAAACATGATGGCATGAGAATCAAGCAAAGACAACAGGGGCTGAGCTAGGGCTGTGATAGATTCGCCTTACCTAAACAGGCTGAGTCTGTGCAAGGAGATCACTTGGCTGAGCTGACATCATAAAGCCCATCTGTCTAACCTAGGCAAGGACGTCGACCCGATCGGACCGATATCGGGCAATCAAAGCGGGTGATTGCAACAGCACCATCGAGATAGCTTCATTGCATAGTAGTAAATCATGTACTAATTAACCATCATCATCATGACATTATATTACAACATGGCTCATATACTTTTGTACCTTATCGATGCGGCCCACTGATAGGTCTCCAACGTATCTATAATTTTTGCTTGTTCCATGTTGTTATATTATCATTCTTGGATGTTTTACAATCATTTTATAGCAACTTTATATAATTTTTTGGGACTAACCTATTGACATTTGTAGTGCTAGTTGTTGTTTTTTGCTTGTTTTTTACTTCGCAGAAAATCAATACCAAAAGGAGTCCAAACGCAGTGAAACTTTTTTGAGATTTTTTCTAGACCAGAAGACACCTGTTGGGCCAAAGAAGTATGAGAGGGGGGCTTCGAGGGGAGCACAACCCACCTGGGCGTGCCTGGGGGGCCAGGCACGCCCTGGTGGGTTGTGCCCACCTCGACCGCCTCCTGCACCACCTCTTTGCTTTATAAATACCCCGAAAATCTAAAACCCTAGGGGAGTCGACGAAACACAATTCCAGCCGCCGCAAGTTCCAGAACCACCAGATCCAATCTAGACACCATCACGGAGGGCTTCATCATCCTCATTGGTGCCTCTCCGATGATGCGTGCGTAGTTCATTGTAGACCTACTGGTCCGTAGGCAGTAGCTAGATGGCTTCCTCTATCTCTTTTGATTCTCAATGCAATGGTCTCTTGGAGATCTATTTGATGTAACTCTTTTTGTGGTGTGTTTGTTGGGATCCAATGAACTTTGAGTTTATGATCAGATCTATTTTATCCATGAAAGTTATTTGAGCTTTGATCCCTTATATGCATGGTTACTTCTAGCCTCGTATTTCTTCTTCGAATATTTGGTTTAGTTAGGCCGACTAGATCAATTTTTCTTGCCATGGGAAGAGGTGCTTTGTGATGGGTTCGATCAAGCAGGGTTCTTTCCTAGTGACAGAAGGGGCAGCAAGACACATATTGATCATTGCCATTAAGGATAACAAGATGGGGTCTATTCCTATATGAATAGATGTTGTCTACATCATGTCATCGTTCTTATTGCATTAGTCTGTTTTTCCATGAACTTAATACACTAGATGCATGCTGGATAGCGGTCGATGTATGGAGTAATAGTAGTAGATGCAGGTAGGAGTCGGTCTACTAATCTTGGATGTGATGCCTATATAATGATCATTGTCTGGATATCGATCGTCATAATTATTTGAAGTTCTATCAATTGCCCAACAGTAATTTGTTTACCAGCCGTATGCTAATTTTCTCGAGAGAAGCCATTAGTGAAATCTATGACCCCTCGGTCTATTCTTTATCATATTTGCTTTCCGATCTATTATGCCACTTTTATTTTCAGATCTATTATTCCAAAAACCAAAAAATACATTGCTGCAATTTTTTTGTTATTATTTTATTTTGCTTTTCTGCGAGATCTATTTATCCAATCTACTACAAACCAATTTATCTTTTACCCGGGAGGGGTTGACAACCCCTCCTAAGCGCCGGGTTGCAAATATTTGTTCTTTGTGTGCAGGTACCGTTTACATAGTGTTTCTTGGTTCTCCTACTGGTTTGATAACCTTGTTCTCATCACTGAGGGAAATACACCTACCGTGGTGTGCTGCATCATCCCTTCCTCTTTGAGGAAAATACTGACGTGGACACGAGCCATCATCCACCACCATGATCTCCACCACCATGCCCTCCACCATTGTGCCCTCCACCATTGTGCATTTGATCGCCGCCCATGAAGATCGTTAGAGTGTGATGATGGATGGCCTCATCCACTGGGATTTCAGTCCTGGTCTTTGCGGTTGCAGAACAGGTTCGTGTCGTTTTGGATCTACAGTGCACTAATCTCCATCCTATTCCTCCAAGAAACTTTTCTTTGTGTCTTCTTTCTCTTCTTCCTCCTCCCCCCACCCAGTGTCATCAGTTGGCCTTGCAGTACAATGTTGTATCGATGGCATTGCCTCTTGTTTCAATGTGACTCAGCTTCATGATCGTTCATTTTGGTTCTCGACGGCGTCCAAAAAAGTGGGACATTTCAGCTATGGTCTTAGAGACATGATCTAGTTGGATTTCATTTTTAATTTCATCTTATTTTGTCCACCTCATCTCTAGAATAACACTGATTCAAATGGGTTTAAAAATTGGGAGTTGCAACTTGTGAGCTACGTTGGGATTTTCTCCGAAGAGGAAGGGTGGATCCGTCCAATAGATATAAGTATTTATCTCAGTGAGAACCAAGGTTATGGAACCAATACGAGAATCACACAAACCCCACTGAATAGCGCCTGCACACACAAAAGCAAATACTTGCACCCAATGCGGGCAAGAGGGTTGTCAATCCCCTTGAACTTGTTACTTGCAAGGATTAAATCTTGTATAGGTAGATAGTTAAATTGCAAAATAAAAGAGAAGTAAATAAATTGCAACAAGGTATTTTTGGTTTTAGTAATACGAGTAAAGTAGACCCATGGGCCATAGTTTTCACTAGAGGCTTCTCTCTCGAACACATAGCATACGACGGGTAAGTAAATTATTGTTGGGCAATTGATAGAAAATCCCATAGTTAATTATGATGTTATTCATGGCGATGATCACACATATAGGAATCATGTCCGTGACAAGTAGACCGAATCCTGCCAGCATCTACTACTATTACTCCACCACTCGACCACTATCCAACATGCATCTAGGGTTTTAAGTTCATGACAAATAGGGTAATACTTTAAGCAAGATGACATGATATAGACAAAGTAAACCCATTCAATATGAATAAACCCTATCATTCTACCCTAAGTAGCAATAATACAATACGTGCCTCGCTACTCCTTATGTCACTGGGTGAGGGCACCGCAAGATTGAACCCACTACAATGCACCTCTCCCACTGAAGATAAATCAATCTAGTTGCCCAAACCAAACAGATAGATTAGAGAGAAATACAAAGATATCATAATCATGCATAATACATTTTTAGAGAAGACTCAATTCTTTCAATGAATAATCTGATCATAAACCCACAATTCATCGGATTCCAACAAACTCACCGCAAAATAAGATTACATCGGATAGAACTCCAAGAAGATCGCGGAGAACATTGTATTGAAGATCAAAGAGAGAAAAGAAGCCATCTAGATACTAGCTGTGGACCCGTAGGTCTCTGGTGAACTACTCACGCATCATCGAAATGCAACAAGGATCATGTAGAAGCCCTCCATGATTGATTCCCCCTCCAGTAGAGTACCGAAAAAGGCCTCCAGATGGGATTGCGGAAGGACAGAAGCTTGCGATGGCAGAAAAAGTGTTTCAGGTGGCTCTCTCGGGGTTTGCCAATATTTGAGAATTTACAGAAGTGCAAATAGGTCAGATGGAGCCATGTGGGGCCCACAAGGTAATAGGGTGCGGCATGTTTCCTTGCCGTCTCCATGCTTGCCATCTGGTCTGCTCCCAAAGCTTCTAGTGTCTCTTTTGTCCAGAAAAATCGTCAAAAAGTTCCGTCGCCTTTGGACTCCGTTTGGTACTGATTTTCTGGAAAACCAAAAACAAGCAGCAAACACCAACTGGCACTAGGCACTGGGTTAATAGGCTAGTTCCCAAAGTTATAGATACGTTAGAGACGTATCAACATCCCCAAGCATAATTCCTGCTCATCCTTGAGTACGTAAATGATAAAAATAGAATAATTTATGGTGAATGCTACCTAGCATGTGTATCATGTAATCTATTTACAATATAAATGAAACGATGATGTAACAATATCAATAAAATAATATCCATGAATATAAGAAACATAATCATTAGTTTTTCAAAATATATGATCCTTAACGAATGTTATCCCCACTCATTTTATCATGTTAACATGTCATGACTCCGCCTTCACCGCATAAATATAAATCATGAGCACCCCGGTGTCGAACCATGCAGGCAATTGGATCGTACTTCTAACATGCTTTCAGCATTTTCAACCCCACGCAATACATGAGTGTGAGACATGGATACAGCACTATAGGTGGAATAGAATGCGGTGATAGAGATCAATAAGGGACGTCAAAAAGGAAGAAAGTCTCGCATCAACTCGATAGATCAATGGGCTATGGAGATGCCCATCAATCGATATCAATGCGAGGAGTAGGGATTGCCATGCAACGGATGAACTAATAGCTATAATGTATGAAAGCTAAATGAAAACTAAGTGGGTGTGCATCCAACTTGCTTGCTGGTACTTGTGAGCTGTGTTGGGATTTCCTTGAAGAGGAGAGGAGATGTAGTACAGTAGAGATAAGTATTTCCCTCAGTTTAGAATCAAGGTTATCAATCCATTAGGAGAATCACACTTGCAACAAAGTATTTTTATATTTTTATATATGATAAAAAGACCCTGGGGCCATAGTTTTCACTAGAGGCTTCTCTCGCAAACACATAGCATACGGTGGGTGAACAAATTTCTGTTGGGCAATTGATAGAAAAGCACATAGTTATGATGATATTCAAGGCAATGATCATGTATATATGCATCATATCCGAGACAAGTAGACCACACTTGCTTGCATCTACTACTATTACTCCACCAATCAACCACTATCCAGCATGCATCTATGGTATTAAGTGTAAAACAGAGTAATGCCTTAAGCAAGATGACATGATCTAGACAAAGTAAACCCAATCAATATGTATAAACCCCGTTGTTTTACCCTTAATGGCAACAATTCAAATACATGTCTTGTCCCCTTCTATCAGTGGGATATAGAGCACCACAAGATTGGACTCATTACAAAGCACCTCTCCCATTGAAGATAAATCAATCTAGTTGGTCAAACCAAACGGGTAGATCAGTGACAAATACAAAGCTATAATAATCATGCATAATAAACTTCAGAAAAGACTCCATTACTTCTCAGAAATATTCAGATCATAAACCCACAATTCATCGTATTCCAACAAACACACCACAAAAGAAGATTATATCGGATAGAGCTTCAAGAACATCAAGGAGAACATTGTATTGAACATCAAAGAGAGTGAAGAAGCCATCTAGCTACTAGCTATGGACCCGTAGGTCTATGGTGAACTACTCACGCATCATCAAAAGGCAGGAAGGATGATGTAGAAGGCCTCCATGATCGATTCCTCATCCGACAGATTACTGGAAAAGGCTTCCATATGGGATCACGGAAGAGCAGAAACTTGCGGCGGTGGAAAAAGTGTTTCGGGTGGCTCTTTGGTATATTGGGAATATTTGGGAATGTATAGAGGCATAATTGAAGGAAATATGCCCTAGAGGCAATAATAAAGTTATTATTTATTTCCTTATTTTATGATAAATGTTTATTATTCATGCTAGAATTGTATTAACCGAAGACTTAGTACATGTGTGAATACATAGACAAACAGAGTGTCACTAGTATGCCTCTACTTGACTAGCTCGTTGAATCAAAGATGGTTATGTTTCCTAGCCATAGACGCGAGTTGTCATTTGATTAACGGGATCACATCATTGGGGAATGATGTGATTGACTTGACCCATTCCGTTAGCTTAGCACTTGATCGTTTAGTATATAGCTATTGCTTTCTTCATGACTTATACATGTTCCTATGACTATGAGATTATGCAACCCCCAAATACCGGAGGAACACTTTGTGTGCTACCAAACGTCACAACGTAACTGGGTGATTATAAAGGTGCTCTACAGGTGTCTCCAATGGTACTTGTTGAGTTGGCATATATCGAGATTAGGATTTGTCACTCCGATTGCCGGAGAGGTATCTCTGGGCCCTCTCGGTAATGCACATCACTATAAGCCTTGCAAGCAATGTGACTAATGAGTTAGTTGCGGGATGATGCATTATGGAATGAGTAAAGAGACTTGACGGTAACGAGATTGAACTAGTTATGGTGATACCGACGATCGAATCTTGGGCAAGTAACATACCGATGACAAAGGGAACAACGTATGTTGTTCTGCGGTTTGACCGATAAAGATCTTCGTAGAATATGTGGGAGCCAATACGAGCATCCAGGTTCCGCTATTGGTTATTGGCCAGAGACATATCTCGGTCATGTCTACATAGTTCTCGAACCCGTAGGGTCCGCACGTTTAACGTTCGGTGATGATCGATATTATGAGTTTATGCGTTTTGATGTAATGAAGGTTGTTTGGAGTCCCGAATGAGATCAGGTACATGACAAGGAATCTCGAAATGTTTGAGACGTAAAGATCGATATATTGGAAGGCTATATTCGTACATCGGAAAGGTTCTCAGTGGTTCGGGTATTTATCGGAGTACCGGAGAGTTACGGGAATTCGCCGGAGAGTATATGGGCCTTATTGGGCTTTAAGGGAGAGAGAGACAGAGAGACAGAGAGAGAGAGGCAGGTCGCGCCCCCCTCAAGTCCTAGTCCAAATTGGACTAGGGGGAGGGGCGGCGCCCCCTCCTTGCTTCTCTTCTCTCTTCCCTTTCCTTCTCTCCTACTCCTACTACTTGGAAGGGGGAATCCTACTCCCGGTTGGAGTAGGACTCCCCAGGGCGCGCCATAGAGAGGGCCGGCCCCTCCCCTCCTCCACTCCTTTATATATGGGGGAGGGGGGAATCCCATGGACACACAAGTTGATCATTGATCTTTAGCCATGTGCGGTGCCCCCCTCCACCATAATCCATCTCGGTCATATCATAGCGGTTGTCGGTGTCAAAACCGGCGGATCTCGGGTAGGGGGTCCCGAACTGTGCGTCTAGGCGGATGGTAACAGGAGACGAGGGACACGATGTTTTTACCCAGGTTCGGGCCCTCTCGATGGAGGTAAAACCCTACTCCTACTTGATTGATATTGATGATATGGGTAGTACAAGAGTGGATCTACCACGAGATCAAGGAGGCTAAACCCTAGAAGCTAGCCTATGGTATGATTGTTGTAATGGTTGTGTGTCCTACGGACTAAAATCCTCCGGTTTATATAGACACCGGAGAGGGCTAGGGTTACACAGAGTCGGTTACAATGGTAGGAGATCTACATATCCGTATCGCCAAGCTTGCCTTCCACGCCAAGGAAAGTCCCATCCGGACACGGGACGAAGTCTTCAATCTTGTATCTTCATAGTCTTGGAGTCCGGCTATCCGCACACCCCCTAGTCCAGGACTCCCTCAGTAGCCCCCAAACCAGGCTTCAATGGCGTCGAGACCAGCGCATATATAGTCTTCGGTGTTGCAAGGCGGGTTCTCCTTCAAATTCCATGTGCTTGCCGGATAGTGTCCGGATCTTTTATAAATGTTGCGCTCCTTGGCTTCCACGCCCAATAATGGCCTTCTTCCATGCGTTGCACGAATGCGAAAAGCCAGGGTATCTTTTATGTTTTACCCCCTAGCTGCGCAAACAATCTGCCTATAAGAGAGGCAAGAATCCAGATCCAAATCACACCATCTTCCTTCCGCGAGTACTCATCGGAGCGCTTCTGAACAAAAATCCATTCCATCATGGACCATCGATGCAACTCCTCCCCTCGCGCTCCCAGCCCTCTGCCAGGAGATTGGAGGAGATGTTCTGTCCCGCACAACGAGCTGGTGACGCTCCAAGCGGAGGGATACCTTCCTCCGGCCTTTATGGTCCCAGTTCGAGCCGGGCTGGCCACCTACAAAGGTGGGAAGCAAGCGGAGGCCACCCCTAGTACCAACAAAGGGGAGCGGGTATGCTTCGTCCCCTATCTGATAAGGGGGCTTGGATTTCCTATACATCCGTTCCTCCGCGGGCTTCTGGAGTTCTACGGACTCCAACTCCATCACCTTACGCCCGCCTCTATTCTGCATATCGCGGGTTTCGTAGCTCTTTGCGAGCTATTCCTGGGCATCGAGCCCCACTTTGCGCTGTGGAAGAGGCTATTCTGCCTCGTACCCCGCTCTCATGAGGGGTCAATATATCAAGTGGGCGGTGCCGAAATATGGCGCATCGCCGGGACCGGATATCCATCCAGAACCCCTAAGAAGGCGTCCGAAGACTGGCCTTCAGAATGGTTTTATGTAGAAGACGCTCCACTGCCGGACCCTGTTCGGATCGGCCTCCCAGAGTTCAGCAATGCTCCCCTGAAGAAACGCCTGAGTTGGCGCCCGCGGAGCCCTCAGCTGGAGGAAGACAAGAGCGTCCATTATTTGATGGGCCGGATAAGGTTACTGGCCCATTCCGGATTGACCATGATTGGAGTCATGGCCACGTGCATTATGCGGGGGGTGCAGCCGCTGCATTACAGGGGCCTCCCCATGTGGGATTTCAACGGGGAGAATGATGCCACTCGTCATGGCCACCAAGGGCCGGGATCGGCCGAAGATCTGGTGAAGATTGTCCGGCCTGTACAAGGGGGAGAAGGAGGACTTCCTCCAGACGAGCCCATTGAATGGGTTCTCCATGAACAACCCTCGGAGCTGGGTAAGCGGATGTTCATTTATCCGACTCGCGCTTTCAAAGTTAAGTACCTTACTTTATGGTTTCGACGCAGGAACTGCGCCAGACTGTGGAGAGCATACATAGTCCGGCCCCACAACCCGAGGATCTAGAAAGATCCCTTGATCTATCCTATGAAGAGGATCCGGACATAAAGGTGGAGCTAATTGACGGGGTGTTTCACCAACTCAGCATGGATAATGCTCTAGTCGCCATTACGGCTGACTACCCCGGCCTATCTCCAGCTCCCCAGGTGATTGTGACCAAAGTCCTGACACCATTATTTCGTCCTTGTGCATTTCTGACCACCGTATACAATGGTGTCTCGCAGGAGGTACCTTCAAGGCGGGAAGCCGAACCCGCGGCGGCTGACCCACAGGGGTCAGTCCGGCCCCGCAGGCGGAAGAGTGGTGCGGTATGAATCGAAACGTCACTGCAACGGATAGCTCGCGACCATCATTTAGGACAAAGTTCCTAGGAGGTGTTTGAATGCTCATGACTTTTGCAGGAGAAAGAGTGCTCGCCGGACTGCGGCCGGAGAGGTTGCCAACCAAGCCTCTGCCAGCCAGGCTCCAACACATGGTCTGGAGGGGGAGGCGAGCGCAAGGCGCGAGCCGGATACTCCTCCAACGGAGGATGCCGACAGACTATCCGCCACCAGGTCTGAGGTAGAGAGCGCCATGAACCATAGGCGCCGCCGGACAGTTTTTCATGATGCATGCTTCTCCCCTGAGGCGTTGAATGCCTTTAACGCGGGGGACGCGCACCTCCGTGCTGCTCAAGATGGTTTGACCAGAGCCACGGAGCAGTATGTAAAAGACATACGGGTAAGAGATTTTAATAGTTGTATATGCCAGTAGCCCCCGAGACATAAAGTAGTTAGAGTAACTGATTTAAGGATCATTTGATATGCAGGATCTTACAGAGAAGAATACCCAATTGTCCCAGGAGCTACAAGAGTGCAAGGCCCAACTTGAGGCCGCACTCGCTGCCGCAGGAGGAAACACAGAGACCCCTCCTGGTAACACATTATTTCAAAAAGATAAGCGGTGTGCGGCGTGCGTGTAAGTCTGACAATGATATTGCAGATGTTGCCGGACTGGATCCAGACAAGAAACAATTACTGCGCCAGCTGAAGGCCGGCGAGAGGGTGCTGACGAAGGTGCCGCAGGAAAGGAACAAACTCCAAGATGCCCACGCCCAGCTTGGAGAGGAGCTGAAAGGTGTTCGGGCTGAGCTGTCTGGCTCCGTGAAGGAGAATCAGCGGCTTCGTCGCGGCATCTATAGTAAGTGCTTGAGCGAACTCCTTTGAAAAGAAGAGTTCGGCGAGGAAGTCAATTGACAGAAATATGTCTGTAGGTGTGCTCACAGGTCGCCCTGCGGAGGAGATGCCCGTATCAACGGGTGATCAACTTCCCGAGCTGGTGCAACTGCTCGAACGAGTTCGGCAGGCGATGAGCGGCGTCGTCCAGGCCTTATGGCCGTCCCTCTCCCTACCCGAGGGGCTTGGAGAGCTTGCGGAGAAGCTTCAAGGAGCGCGGCAGCGCTTCTGTTTATGGAAGATATCGGCCTGCCGCCAAGGTGCCAGGGAGGCCTGGGCCATGGTGAAGACACGGTACAAGAAGGCGGATCCCAACCACATGGCCGAGGTCGGACCTGTGGGGCCCGATGGGAAGGAGATCCATGTGAGCTTAGTGTACGGCCAAGTAGAGTTGGCCGCTAAATATTCCCAACGGGACTGTAAATTAGACAGCCTGTTAGACGGGATTGAGGAGGAGTACAGTCAGTCGATTTGACAATGTATTTAAAATGACATGTAAAATGCCTTCTAGCCGGATTGTAGATCGTTTGTCTTTGCCGACCTTTTCGCTTCAACCTCGGGACCCTAGAGTCCGGAGTGTGTCCAAATACCTTCTCGGTTAAGAAACAACCGGGGCATGCATGGAGACCAGACGTAGGGGTCATTAGTGCTTTATCAGACAAGTGTCCAACTAGTTATGTTATATTACATGGTTAGTAAGAAACATCTTCCTGGGAGAATAGTTCCGTTAAGGGTTCCTTTCCCTGGGAGGCATGCCCTAAAGTGCATGTCCGGACTGCGAAAAGAGTGGGAAAACATCTAGGGGAAGATAAATAAATAGGTAAACAATCATCTTTCAAGTCACCGACTGAATATTCCCTTAAGAACGCTAGCTTTCGGCTTAACCCAGTCTGAGGTACACATCCGGCTGACCCGGCAGTAACAATCGCAGAGGTGCTCTCTTTACCTCCTAGCCAAACAATCGGGAACGTAGGGGTAGGCACAGGAGCCAGGCAACCCAGCTTGGCCAAAACTTAAGTCATATCGATGCATATAATGGTGAATAAAAGGTACATGTGGAAGTTTGACACATGTGCTGGGCATGAAACCCTTATAAGTAAGCTTCTTGTAAAGAGGCCCCCAGGTATAATGAGTGCGGATAGCACATCAAGTGTGTGCGAACAATGCGCAAGTAGGCCTTTAAGGGCTTCTATGAAAAGGGTGAGAGAAAAGAGAGAAACGAAAGACAGCTGAAGTGTAAAAATTTGGACGGGGGAAGGAGACGAACTCTTAGTCCGGCGCTAGGCATAGAATCTTCGGAGGCGGGCTGCGTTCCATGGGTTCGGCTTGAGTCGGTTGTCCGATGCATTTTGCAGACGGTACGCTCCGCCAGTCAGGACTTGATTGATAATGAAGGGGCCCTCCCATTTGGGCTTGAGCTTGTCCTTTTTCTTGTCTGGCAGGCGTAGAACGAGTTCGCCAACATTGTAAGTCTTAGCCCGTACTTCTCTGCTTTGATATCTTCGAGCCTGCTACTGATAGAATGCGGAACGAGCCTTGGCGACGTCGTGTTCTTCCTCCAATGCGTCCAAGCTGTCCTGCCGATCCAGCTCGGCTTCTCTTTCTTCGTACATGTGCACTCGAGGTGAGTCATGAATGATGTCGCAGGGCAAAACTGCCTCTGCGCCGTATACCATAAAAAATGGTGTGAATCCGGTAGTACGGTTGGGCGTTGTCCGCAGCCCCCAAAGTACGGAGTCAAGCTCCTCTACCCAGTGCGTGTTAGATTCCGTAAGGGACCGCACTAGTCTGGGTTTGATGCCGCTCATTATTAGACCATTTGCTTGTTCCACTTGACCGTTGGTTTGAGGATGATAGAATGAAGCGTAATCGAGCTTAATGCCCATATTTTTGCACCATAGTTTAACCTCGTTGGCCGTGAAGTTTGTGTTGTTATCGGTAATGATGCTATGGGGGACGCCATAACGGTGTACTACCCCGGATATGAAGTCTATCACTGGTCCGGACTCTGCCGTTTTAACTGGCTTGGCTTCTATCCATTTGGTGAATTTGTCCACCATGACCAATAGGTACTTTTTCTTGTGGGTTCCCCCTTTAAGGGGTCCAACCATGTCAAGCCCCCAGACCGTGAACGGCCAGGTGATGGGTATAGTATTGAGGGCGGTGGGTGGCATGTGGCTCTGATTAGCAAAGAGCTGACAACCGACGCATTGGACTAAGTCATGAGCATCTGCCCGGGCCGTCGGCCAATAAAATCCTGTACGGAATGCCTTGCCTACAAGGGCCCGAGCTGCGGCGTGGTGTCCCGCCTAGTCCGGCATGAATTTCAGCCAGAAGGTTTCGCCCTTCCTCTTCGGAGGTACACCTTTGAGGGACTCCGGTTGTGCTTTTCTTATAGAGTTCTCCCTCGTGGACCTTGTAGGCTTTAGATCGCCGAACTATGCAGCGGGCCTCATTTTGGTCTTCGGGAAGTTCCTGCCTAAGTAAGTAGGCTAGGAATGGCTCTGTCCACGGGGCGATTACTGCCATTATTTCGTGGGCTGAAGGTGTTATTTCATCGGCTGAGTCGCCGATTATGTCAGATTGTTCTGTGTTGGGTGGTGCGGCTGCTTCCGGGTTGTTATTTCCGGACTCCTCTTCCCATAGTACGGATGGCTTAAAGAGCCATTCCAGGAAGATGTTTGGAGGGACAGCGTCGCGTTTCGCGCCGATGCGTGCCAATACGTCGGTTGCTTGGTTATTATCCCGGGCCGAGCTGACATTTTTAGGACAGCGTTACGATAAGCTGCCATTTTCGGATCCTTGGCATCAAAGTCTCCATTTACTTGGGATATTGCAAGGTTTGAATCCCCGCGCACCTCTAGGCGTTGAATGCCCATGGAGATTGCCATCCGGAGGCCATGTAGGTGGGCCTCGTATTCGGCTGCATTGTTGGAGTCCATGTACATTATCTGAAGTACGTATTGGACTGTGTCCCCGGTTGGGGACGTCAATACGATGCCAGCCCCCAAGCCGGCCAACATTTTGGAGCCGTCGAAGTGCATAATCCAATTGGAGTATGCGCCGTACTCTTTAGGGAGTTCGGCTTCAGTCCATTCAGAGACAAAGTCAGCCAAGACTTGCGACTTTATAGCTCGCCTAGGTTTGTAAGTTATATCAAATGGTAAGAGCTCAATGGCCCATTTTGCAATCCTGCCCGTCGCGTCGCGGTTGTATATAATGTCGTTGAGGGGCACTTCGGAGGCCACTGTTATCGAACACTCTTGAAAGTAGTGTCGGAGCTTCCGGGATGCCATGAACACCACATACGCTATCTTTTGATAGTGTGGGTAACGGGACTTGCAGGGAGTTAAGACAGTGGATACGTAGTACACTGGTTTTTGAAGAGGGAATTTATGCCCTTCTGTTTCTCATTCGACGATGAGTACCGCGCTTACAACTTGATGTGTTGCCGCGATGTATAACAACATTGGTTCGCCCAGGTTAGGCGCAGCCAGGACCAGATTTGTTGCCAATATGGCTTTTATTTCTTCGAGTCCGGCAGTGGCAGCATCCGTCCACTCAAAGTGTTCGGTGCGCCTGAGGAGGCGATAGAGGGGCAATGCCTTTTCTCCCAAACGGGAGATAAAGCGGCTTAGAGCCGCCACGCATCCGGTCAATTTTTGTATTTGTTTGAGATCTTTTGGAATATCCAGCTGTGACAGAGCTCGGATCTTGGCTTGGTTTCCTTCAATTCCTCTACCGGATACAATGAAGCCCAGGAGCTTTCCGGCTGGTACGCCGAAAACGCATTTTTCAGGATTCAGCTTAATGTCATATGCTCGGAGGTTGTCGAATGTGAGCCTCAAATCGTCTACTAGAGTCTCGACGTGTTTGGTTTTGACGACTACGTCGTCTACGTATGCCTCTACTGTTTTGCCGATCTGGGTAGCCAGGCATGTCTGAATCATGCGCTGATATGTTGCGCCGTCGTTTTTGAGTCCGAAGGGCATCGTGTTGAAGCAGAATGGTCCATATGGAGTAATGAATGCCGTTGCGGCTTGGTCCGCTTCTGCCATCTTGATTTGATGGTAGCCGGAGTATGCGTCAAGGAAGCACAATGAATCGTGCCCTGCAGTAGCATCGATTATTTGGTCGATGCGGGGAAGGGGGAAGGGATCCTTTGGGCAGGCCTTGTTGAGGTCTTTAAAATCGACGCATAGGCGCCAGGATTTGTCCTTCTTTGGTACCATTACCAGGTTTGCTAGCCAGTCTGAATGTTTGATGTCTCTGATGAATCCGGCTTCCAGTAGTTTGGCTAGCTCTTCTCCCATTGCCTGTCTTTTGGGTTCGGAAAATCGCCGAAGAGACTGTTTGACTGGCTTGAATCCTTTTAGGATGTTTAGGCTGTGTTCTGCCAATCTGCGTGGGATTCCTGGCATATCTGAAGGGTGCCAGGCAAAGATGTCCCAATTTTCCCGAAGGAATTCTCGCAGTGCGGCATCTACATCAGGGTTCAACTGTGCCCCGATGGAGGCCGTCTTTGTTGGGTCTGTTGGATGGACCTGGAATTTGACTATTTCATCCGCTGGTTTAAAGGAGGTGGACTTGCATCTCTTATTGAGTATCACATCGTCCCTATTCACCGTAGAGCGCAGCGCAGTGAGTTCATCTGCCGCTAGGGCTTCGGATAGTGCCTCCAGGGCTAATGCGGCTGTCTTGTTTTCGGCGCGGAGTGCTATGTCCAGATCACTAGCGAGAGTGATTATTCTGCCGGGCCCAGGCATCTTAAGCTTCATGTACCCGTAATGGGGTATGGCTTGAAAAATTGTGAATGCCTCTCGTCCTAATATAGTGTGATTTTTCCTGTGCAGGGCGCTTCCCGGCTAGGGATTTGTGACGCCCGGACAATTAAGCTACAGTGAACCTCCGCTAATGATGCCATGTCACCTCGGTTACTGTAATTAAACTCGCGTTGATTCGAGGCCTATTCAAATTAAAATTTAAAACATAAGCAAACAATAAAAGTTTTCAAATATTAAAACTAAAATGTTCGGGGTGAGCCAAATAATTCATAGGTAAGTACGGTGGAGAAACCACATTTTTAGAAAAGGTTTAATACTCTAAAAATATTTTAAACAACAGCAAAAACAATTGGTTGAATGCCTTTAAAAAAATAAAATATTAAACTATTTTATTTAGTTGCCCAAACTTATCTGGCGGTAGCCTATTTACTAACACTAAATTAGGGACTACTTTTATAGTTTACAAATCTAAAATAGAAGAGGAACTAAAGTAAAACAGAAAAGGAAAATTAAACAAAAAGTAAAATAAAG
>NC_041385.1:129239283-129247145 GCF_002162155.2 Triticum dicoccoides
AAACCCTAACAGGTCGCCCCACTCCCCCTCCCCACGATCCCCACATCTCTCTCCCCTTCCCCGATCCAGATCGGGATCGGGGGAACGAACCTCCCGACAGCGACCCGACCCTGTCGACCATCCCCGCCGTCTCGACGCCGCGCGGAACCGCCCTGCCTCCTCCCCGACGCGCTCCACCGACCTCGATGCCGCCATGATCCGTCGTCGCCGAGCGCCATTCGCCGGAGCTCCTCCGTCGTCGCCGGAACGCCGTCCCCGTCCTCCTCCCCGCCGGACTGCGCCCGCCTCCCCGATGTCGCGACGACGCCTCGTCTCCGTCCTCCTCCACAACGGTCGCCCTCGAGCGTCGCCGCCCCCCCTGGTCTCTACTCGAACGTGAGGACCGCCTCCCCTCTCTTCCCTCTATATCCAGCACCGCCTCCCGTTCGTCCCCGCGCGCTAGCACGAGCGCGCCCTCGCCATGGCCACGCACGGCCGCGCACGGCCGCGCCCCCTCACGCACGTCCCCGTTGCCTCTCGCCGTTTGCCCGCGTCGTCGCGTGCCTCCCCTTCGCTCCCAGCCCCGGCGCCATCCCGACGTGGCCACGCCGCTGCCGCCTCAGGCAACCGGCCTCGTCGTGGCCACTGGCCCCCCTTGCCTTGGCAACCTGCCGGGTCCGCCGCCCCGCGCCCCCCTGGGCATGCGCCCGCTCGGGCTATGCCCTGCCACCGATGTTCGCTAGCACCCGCTAGCGCCCGAACCCACTAACGCCTCAGGGCCCTATGACAAAGGGGGCCCGCTCAGAACGTTTTTTTGAAAATAATAATAAAAATAATAATAACAATAATAGATTTAATTAATTAATTAACTAAAATAATTAAGTTAATTAATCCTAGATAATTAATCTAATTAATTAGTTAGTTTAATTAAACAGTAATTAGATTAGTTAAACCCTAATTAGACTAAACAGTCAATGACAGCTGGGACCCACACGTCAGTTTGACCTAGTCAACCCCCTGTTGACTGCTGACGTCATGCTGGCGTCATGCTGACGTCAGCAAACACTGTTCTGGATAATGTTAGTTTAAATTAATTAAATAAATTCTAAAACGATTTAAAACTTTAGAAATTGATATAAAATAATCCGTAACTCGGATGGAAAAACTTCGTACATGAAAGTTGCTCAGAATGACGAGACGAATCCGGATACGCAGCCCGTTAGTCCGCCACACACCCCTAACATATCAAACTCGCAACTTTTCCCCTCCGGCTGCTCTGCCTGAAAACGCGGAACACCGGGGATACTTTCTCGGTTGTTCCCCCCCTTCATCGGTATCACCACATACCGTGTTAGGGCACCCCTAGCACCGTTACTTGTCATGTCATGCATCGCTATGCATCTGTTTGCTTAAGTATTTATTGTTTCTTCCCCCTCTTCTCTCGCTAGACACCGAGACCGACGCCGCTGCTACCCAGTACGACTACGGTGTTGACGACCCCACTCTCTTGCCAGAGCAACCAGGCAACCCCCCCCTTGATCACCAGATATCGCCTATTCTTCTCTATACTGCTTGCATTAGAGTAGTGTAGCATGTTACTGTTCGGTTACTCCTATTTTGTTGCATAGCCTGTCATTGTTGCTACAGTCATTGATACCTTACCCGCAATCCTAAATGCTTAGTATACGATGCTAGTTTATCACCATTGGCCCTACATTCTTGTCATTCCGCCTTGCTATACTATTGGGCCGTGATCACTCGGGAGGTGATCACGGGTATATACTATACATACATACATACTGCAGATGGTGACTAAAGTCGGGTCCGCTCGAAGAGTACCCGCGAGTGATTCACGGATTGGGGGCTGAAAGGACCTTTGCCCCGACGGCCCTCTGTGTGGATCTTTGTGGCGAAGCGACAGGGCAGGTTGAGACCACCTAGGCGAGAGGTGGGCCTGGCCCTGGTCGGCGTCCGCGGTTGCTTCATAATAACACGCTTAACGAGATCTTGGTATTTGATCTGAGTCTGGCCATTTGGTCTATACGCACTAACCATCTACGCGGGAGTAGTTATGGGTATCCCGGCGTCGTGGTATCAGCCGAAGCCTTCTTGATGTCAGCGACGGAGCGGCGCGCGCCGGGTTGGACTGGAACACCTACTCTTGTATAAGGGAGGCTAGGTCTGCTTCCGGCCGCCCTCGCAATGTGCAGGTGTGCAATGGGCGATGGGCCCAGACCCCTGCGCGTATAGGATTTAGACCGGCGTGTTGACCTCTCTGTTGTGCCTAGGTGGGGCTGCGACGTGTTGATCTTCCGAGGCCGGGAATGACCCAGGAAAGTGTGTCCGACCAAATGGGATCAAGCGTGTTGGGTTATGTGGTGCACCCCTGCAGGGAAGTTTATCTATTCGAATAGCCGTGTCCCTCGGCAAAAGGACGACCCGAAGTTGTACCTTGACCTTATGACAACTAGAACCGGATACTTAATAAAACACACCCTTCCAAGTGCCAGATACAACCCGGTGATCGCTCTCTAATAGGGCGACAAGGAGAGGATCGCCGGGTAGGATTATGCTATGCGATGCTACTTGGAGGACTTCAATCTACTCTCTTCTACATGCTGCAAGACGGAGGCTGCCAGAAGCGTAGTCTTCGATAGGACTAGCTATCCCCCTCTTATTCTGGCATTCTGCAGTTCAGTCCACTGATATGGCCCTTTACTCATATACCCATGCATATGTAGTGTAGATCCTTGCTTGCGAGTACTTTGGATGAGTACTCACGGTTGCTTTCTCCCTCCTTTTCCCCCTTTCCTTTGTTTCTGGTTGTCGCAACCAGATGTTGGAGTCCAGGAGCCAGATGCCACCGTCGACGATGACTCCTACTACACTGGAGGTGCCTACTACTACGTGCTGCCTGCTACGACGGCCAGGAGTAGTTAGGAGGATCCCAGGCAGGAGGCCTGCGCCTCTTTCGATCTGTATCCCAGTTTGTGCTAGCCTTCTTAAGGCAAACTTGTTTAACTTATGTCTGTACTCAGATATTGTTGCTTCCGCTGACTCGTCTATGATCGAGCACTTGTATTCGAGCCCTCGAGGCCCCTGGCTTGTATTATGATGCTTGTATGACTTATTTATGTTTTTAGAGTTGTGTTGTGATATCTTCCCATGAGTCCCTGATCTTGATCGTACAGGTTTGCGTGCATGATTAGTGTACGATTGAATCAGGGGCGTCACAAGTTGGTATCAGAGCCGACTGCCTGTAGGATTCCCCCTTCCACACTCCTTGGCCGAAGTCGATTCTAGACATTGCAAAACTTTTACTAACATGGCTGTGCGGCCCATGGGCCCACGTCGCCATTGGGTGGTATTAGGATCTTTTACTCCTCGATCTTTACTCCGGGATTCTGAACTCTCTTCTATTCGGGTTAAACAATTTTTACTAAAATCTAACTTTAGGTTCTCGAAAATACTTTCTCCCGGAGAGCCCATTCAGTCCAGATGATCGCCGGCTGCACCAGAAGATTTCGAAGATACTCTCCGATTTTCTCTCGAGACCTTGTGCCCGTTGCTTTTGCAATTCCCTTCCACCGAATTATCCCTATGGATAAATACTTACACCTGTCGTGCTTACTTTTATTCCCAGTCGATCTTGTTATTACAAGATACCTCGAAATTCTCTCTAATGTTCCGAGAATACTTTGTGCCTACTGCCTTGGAGTTCTTTGCTACACGAATACCACTACAGATAATTTCTCGCACTTACCGAGTATCCACTCATTCCCAGTTGATTCATGTATGTCACCAATCCTCGAAATATCATTCGATCTTCCATAAATCTTGAGCATCCTATTGCTCTTGAAATTCTTGATTGCTTGCATTATGGTTAATCCCATAAGTCTAGTAATCTTGTTGACATCCATTGTCATTGTCATTTTGAGTCCGTTGATTCGATTTGTTGCGAATGCTTGGAATCCTCAATCAGATCCCAGAATTCATCCTTTCGGCTCAAACGTCGTTTTAATCATGAGCTGGTTCTCGCCAATTAAATTGTCGTCGATTGTGCCCCTAAGTCTATTGAACTTATCCATCCTTGATCAGAGCGTCTGCTTCTGATCCTTCACTTTGTAAATCATAATTCCTTAGCAATTAAGCTCTAAGTTATTCAGTTGTTTCTATAATCCAATGTAATTGCCTTGCTTCTTCCTCTGGTTGTGTGCCGATACTCACCCCAGATCCTTTGTTGGATTTTATCCGACAATGTCCTTCATATTCAATAAGCTTGAGCCTTTCCTAGGATGTATACCACCTTTGGTAAATTGTATCCCCTGCTTTGTCAACCATGCTCTGCTATCGAGCTTGTGTTATTTACTCCTGAAGTTTGTGGTATATGTTCCTAAGAGGCCCGATGGGTTGGACATATGCCTTCTCTAAACTGTGTGAACTCGGAAACTACTATGGGTCATACTCTACTAGTGTTATGTCAGATCAAATTTCAACACACAATTTCGTTGAAGGCGAGAATAGAATGGAAGGTTATACATTGAAGAAGTGGGAGTCGACCTTGAACTTGTGTTCATGCCCATGGACACGATGTAGATCCTATCATGGAAGCTTCTTGTAATAAAAACTATTGCCTTGATATAATATCATCTGGTATCTGTGAATTGATCCTTTGCAATCATGGTTCCGACCATATTTTCTACTTGATCCCATTTCTCAAGCAAGTGAAAACACTTGTCTTCTGCGGATCAATACCTCTCCGCAACCCCTATGTCAATCTTCCTTCGAGCAATGCCCTCCAGTATCTCGAGAATATCAATGAACTGTGTTGCTTCCTATGAGTCTTCATCTATTATTGCTTCTCACCGATTTCAGATTTCCCCCGGGTTCTGAGTTATTTCACCTCGAGAACACCGGTAAGTGAATCGATTCCGCACTTCGATTCAATAACTCTAAGTAATTTTCATTGCTTACGAGTTTAATAATCCTTTAAGTCATTCCTAGCCTGATTGGCTATATCATTGTGCTAATTTTTAACTGTGCTACCGGGTCCTTCTTCTCGGAGCACAAATTTCGACGGTGAGCTAATCTTACAATCGATCTTCCTCGTCATATCGTTTGTCCTTGAATAGCAAGCTTGATTTCGAGTTTGTGTCATACCCATGGTCCCAATGACTTTTGGCTTCATCATTTCCGTTGACTTGATGTCATCACCGTTCAGTTACATCTTCTCGAAACCTCTCGACAAATGTGTCGTGATCATCATCAACATTCTGAGGTCTTCCAAGATATCTATCGAATTCTTGATGAGAAATAGCATCCTTTGCCCTCGATGGTTTGGGTTATCATCCACAACATTATTGCATTCCCTCCAACACAACAATTGTTCCTGTTTTGTGTTGTACCTTGAGTTCCTTGTTATCCAACTTATGTTATGATTCTACCGCGGAGTATTACCATCTTTGATGTCAAGAATGTTGTGAGGATTGCTCCACCTCTTAAGAATTCTTGCTATAGTGATACTTCTCATAATCACCATTCTTTCTTGGTCCTCGCGTTGATCCCAACCGGGGTACCAACAAGTGAACGGTGTTGTTTGGATTCTGCCTATTTAGCAACCCTATTGCTTTGAAGTTAATGGTCGGCCATTCATTCTTAGACTATTGATTATTGAATCACCATTCTGACATTGGTCGTGCAGCCCAACCCATATTTCGGGCGCACCTTTCAACCAATGTTTAACTGTGCATGTTTTTCCTCGAGCATACATCATTTTACCTTTTGATCTGACAAGTGTTATCTCCTTGTTCACATAATTGTGGAAATCCATCTTTTGTTAACCTCGATGGATTGTCGTTGAGTCAATCAGCCACCTTCTCATCCCCTCCTTGGTTTAATGATGAACTACTGTTTTAGGATACCGCTCGCATAGTTCATTTCCTGTGAATCTTGCAATGTCATTTCGTCGATTTGTGTTGCACCTTTTTTCTCGGACATCCTGAGTCTGAGATATCATGACACCAATCGGATCTGAATCTCGGTCAGATATAATGGTTGGGACAACTTTCCAGTAGTTATGATGTTGGTCCTTTGATGACCTGGTAACATGATGTCATGCCTAGCACCCCCCCCCTGGCTGGAGGACCTATCATTATAATTTCTTTTGCAAGGATAACCATTCCTCCTGGAGGAAATTGTAGGACTTATTTTATAAGTTACTCCTGATGGATCATTGGTGTATCCAAAGTCTGGCCCTTGATTGACACACCATATCATTGCTACCTGAAGCATGTCTGTGGTACTCCGTTCATCACCAAGAACATTTGAAGCACAATGCTAAATTCTCTTTATCAATTATCCAAACACCGCTGTATGGATAATGTCATGAAAATTTCTCTCCCCTCACCTAGAGGCTTTTCTACCTTATATCCTGTCAAGGATATCATTCTCTACTTGTCCTTGGTAAGGATATACCCTTGAAATATGTGTTTAGACACATTTTCCTTTCCATTGTTCTGTTTAAACCTGATAATCACTTTTCCTTTCCATTGGTTTGTTTGACCTCTCTTGTGATCTATATAATCTAACCAGTAATGATTCACTGCTTATGTAAACACCTCGGTGCACAATTCCGTCAGCAAAACCCTGTTACTATTGTTGATGACATTTCCGAAATACACTGATGAATGGGAACCTTGCCTATTGGTCCGCCTCGTTCAACGAGCGGGAAAATGGTTCTCTTCATCCCTTGCCCTTGGTATCGATGTTGTTGCCGACATAACTAATAGGCTACCCTCTGGCATGCCTTGCTATTGTGACCGTGCAAGATATCAGCCCCCCCTTCCTACCTTTAAACCACATGGTGGGCCCATAACCCACAGTTCCACAGGATCGAAACTTGACTCTCCTGCACCCCCTGTTCCCAAGGTTCTTCCTCGCGTGTGGCCTCGTATGTAATTCACGAGCCACCTTCCGAGAGATCACCAAATCTGTTACCGGACGCAATACTTAGTCCCGATTGCTTTGAGCCCCTTTCAAGCCCTGTTCAGGCATCGAACGGTTGCCTGCTCGCTCGAAACTTCCCATGATACCTCCTTACCTTGCTCTCGATAATTTTGTAAATTTCAATTCGAGAGTTACTTTTCGCCACGTTCCCTAATGATTATCTACCGGATAAGCAACCATGCAGAATTCCGTTCTTCCGGTATACCCATCCTTTACTCCTCTGTAAGTACAATGGAGTTCCCAAAGGAAGGACGACAGCTTCCTCATGATGCATTGATGCAAAGAAATGAAGACATCAACGCTATGGATCAACCTCTTCAAGAAGGGCAACCAAGACCGAGAAGACACGTTAGAAATTCGTAACCAGAACTTCCCCCTACTCCCCTCTTAAATCTCGGGACGAGATTTCTTGTAGTGGAGGAGAATTGTGACGCCCGGACAATTAAGCTACAGTGAACCTCCGCTAATGATGCCATGTCACCTCGGTTACTGTAATTAAACTCGCGTTGATTCGAGGCCTATACAAATTCAAATTTAAAACATAAGCAAACAATAAAAGTTTTCAAATATTAAAACTAAAATGTTCGGGGTGAGCCAAATAATGCATAGGTAAGTACGGTGGAGAAACCACATTTTTAGAAAAGGTTTGATACTCTAAAAATATTTTAAACAATAGCAAAAACAATTGGTTGAATGCCTTTTAAAAAAATAAAATATTAAACTATTTTATTTCGTTGCCCAAACTTATCTGGCGGTAGCCTATTTACTAACACTAAATTAGGGACTACTTTTATAGTTTACAAATCTAAAATAGAAGAGGAACTAAAGTAAAACAGAAAAGGAAAATTAAACAAAAAGTAAAATAAAGACAAAAGAAA